>NW_027464585.1:17636250-17952500 GCF_043290135.1 Rhipicephalus microplus | reverse complement strand
TCCACAACTACAGACTCCACAACTACAGACTCCACAACTAGAAACTCCACAACTAGAAACTCCACAACCAGAAACTCCGCAACTAGAAATCGCACAAGTAGAGACTCCACAACTAAAGACTTTACAACTAGAAACTCCGCAACTCAAAACTCCACAACTAGAAACTCAACAACTTGAAACCCAACAAATAGATACTCCACAACTACGGACTCCACAACTAGAAACTCCAACACTAGAAACTCCACAACCAGAAAGTCCGCAACTAAAAACTCCGCAACTAGAAACTCCACAGCTAGAAAATCCACAGCTAGAAATTCCACAACTAGTAGCTCCACAACTACAGACTCCGCAACTTGAAAACTCCGCAACTATAAACTCCATACTAGACAATCCGAAACTAGGAACTCTACAACTTCAAAATCCACAACTAAAAACTCCACAACTTGAAACTCCACAACTAGATACTCCACAACTAGATACTCCACAACTACAAACTCCACAACTAGAAACTCCACAACTTGAAACTCCGCAACTAGAAACTCCGCCACTACAATCTCCACAACTGGAAAACTCTGCAACTAGAAACTCTGCAACTAGAAACTCCACAGCTAGAAACTCCACAACTACAAACTCCACAACTAGAGACTCCACAACTAGAAACTCCACAACTACGAACTCTACAACTACGAACCCCACAACTACAAACTCCACAACTAGAAACTCTACAACTAGGAACTCCGCAACTTTAGCCTTCGCAACTAGAAACTCCACAACTAGAGACTCCACAACTACGAATTCCACAACTAGAGACTCCACCACCAGAAACTCCACAGCTAGAAACTCCACAACTTGAGACTTCGCATTTAGAGACTCAGCAACTAGAAACTCAACAACTAGAAACTCCACAACTAGAAACTCCACAACTTGAAACACCACAACTTGATACTCCACAACTACAAATTTAACAACTAGAAACTCCACAACTAAAAATTCCGCAACTATAAACTCCGCAACTAGAACCTCCACAGCTAGAAAGTCCGCAACTAGAAACTCTGCAACTAGAAACTCCGCAACTAGAAACTCCACAGCTAGAAAATCCACCACTAGATACTCCACATCTTGCAACTCCACAACAACAGACTCCGCAACTAGAAAACTCCGCAAATAGAAACTCCCAACCAGACACTCCGCAACTAGGAACTCTACAACTTCAAAATCCACAACTAGAAACTCCCCAACTTGAAACTCCACAACTAGATACTCCACAACTACAAACTCCACAACTAGAAACTCCACAACTGAAAACTCCACAGCTAGAAACTTCACTGCTTGAAACACCACAACTAGATACTCCACAACTACGAATTCCACACCTAGAAACTCCACAGCTAGAAAGTCCGCAACTAGAAACTCTGCAACAAGAAACTCCACAACTAGAAACTGCACAGCAAGGAAATCCACCACTAGAAACTCCACAACTAGCAACTTCACAACTGCAGACTCCGCCACTAGAAAACTGCGCAACTAGAAACTCCCAACTAGACTTTCCGCAACAAGAAACTCCGCAACTACAAACTCCACAACTTGAAACTCCACAACTAGGTACTCCACAACTACAAACTCCGCAACTAGAAACTCCACAACTAGAACTCCACAACTCGAAACTCCACAACTAATAAACTCCGCAACAAGAAAATCTGCAACTAGAAACTCCACAACTAGAAACTCCACAACTAGAAACTCCACAACTAGAAACTCCAAAACTAGAAACTCCACAACTAGAAACTCCGCAACTAGAAACTCCACAGCTAGAAAGTCCGCAACTAGAAACTCTGCAACTAGAAACTCCACAACTAGAAACTGCAACGCTAGAAAATCCACCACTAGAAACTCCACAAATAAGACTTCCCAACTAGAAAACTGCGCAACTAGAAACTCCCAACTAGACTTTCCGCAACAAGAAACTCCGCAACTAGAAACTCCACAACTTGAGACTTCGCAACTAGAAACTCCACAACTAGAAACTCCACAACTAGCAACTCCACAACTACAGACTCCGCAACTAGAAAACTCCGCAACTAGAAACTCCCAACTAGACACTCCGCAACTAGAAACTCTGCAACTAGGAACTCCGCAACTAGAAACTCCACAGTTAGAAAATCCACCACTAGAAACTCCACAACTAGCAGCTCCATAACTACAGACTCCGCAACTAGAAACTCCCAACCAGACACTCCCTATTTAGGAACTCTACAACTTCAAAATCCACCACTAGAAACACCCCAACTTGAAACTCCACAACAAGATACTCCACAACTACAAACTCCGCAACTAGAAACTTCACAACTAGAAACTCCACAACTTGAAACTCCACAACTAATAAACTCCGCAGCTAGAAAATCTGCAACTAGAAACTCTGCAACTAGAAACTCCACAACTAGAAACTGCACAGCTAGAAAATCCACCACTAGAAACTCCACCACTTGCAACTCCACAACTACAGACTCCGCAACTATAAAACTGCGCAACTGGAAACTCCCAACTATACCTTCCGCAACAAGAAACTCCGCAACTAGAAACTCCACAACTTGAGACTTCGCAACTAGAAACTCCACAACTAGACACTCCAAAACTAGAAACTCCACAACTAGAAACACCGCAACTAGAAACTCCACAGCTACGAAGTCCGCAACTAGAAACTCTGCAACTAGAAACTCCGCAACTAGAAACTCCACAGCTAGAAAATCCACCACTAGAAACTCCACAACTAGCAACTCCACAACTACAGACTCCGCAACTAAAAAACTCCCGAACTAGAAACTCCAAACTTCACACTCCGCAACTAGGAACTCTACACCTTTATAATCCACAACTAGAAACTTCACAACTTGAAACTCCAGAACTAGATACTCCACAACTACAAACTCCACAACTAGAAACTTCAAAACTATAAACTCCACAACTTGAAACTCTGCAACTAGAAACTCCATAACTAGAAACTCCACTACTAGAAAACTCCACAACTAGAAACTCTGCAACTGGAAACTCCGCAACTAGAAACTCCACAGCTAGAAACTTCACTACATGAAACACAACTAGATACTCCAAAACCACGAATTCCACAACTAGAAACTCCACAACTAGAAACTCCGCAACTAGAAACTCCACAACTAGAAACTCCACAACTTGAAACACCACAACTAGATACTCCACAACTACAAACTCCAGAACTAGAAACTCCACAACCTGAAACTTCACAACTAGAAACTCCACAACTAGAGACTCCATAACTAGGAACTCCACAACTAGAAACTCCACAACTGCAGACTCCACAACTACCGACTCCACAACTAGAAACTCCACAACCAGAAACTCTGCAACTAGAAATCCCACAACTAGTAAATCCACAACTAGAGACTTCACAACTAGAAACTCCGGAACTAGAAACTCCACAACTAGAAACTCCACAACTTGAAACACCACAACTAGATACTTCACAACTACAAATTCCACAACTAGTAACTCCACAACTTGAAACTCCACAACTTGAAACCCAACAAATAGATACTCCACAACTACGGACTCCACAACTAGAAACTCCAACACTAGAAACTCCACAACCAGAAACTTTGAACTAAAAACTCCGCAGCTAGAAACTCCACAGCTAGAAAATCCACAGCTAGAAATTCCACAACTAGAAACTCCACAACTATAAACTCCACAACTTGAAACTCTGCAACTAGAAACTCCATAACTAGAAACTACACTACTAGAAAACTCCACAACTAGAAACTCTGCAACTGGAAACTCCGCAACTAGAAACTCCACAGCTAGAAACTTCACTACATGAAACACAACTAGATACTCCAAAACTACGAATTCCACAACTAGAAACTCCACAACTAGAAACTCCGCAACTATAAACTCCACAGCTAGAAACTCCACAAGTTGAGACTTTGCAACTAGAAACTCGGCAACTAGAAACCCAACAACTAGAAACTCCACAACTAGAAACTCTTCAACTAGAAACTCCACAACTAATAAATACTCCACAACTACGAATTCCACAACTAGAAACTCCACAACTAGAAACTCCGCAACTAGAAACTCCGCAACTAGAAACTCCACAACTTGAGATTTTGCAACTAGAATCTCGGCAACTAGAAACCCAACAACTAGAAACTCCACAACTAGAAACTTCACAACTAGAAACTCCGCAACTAGAAACTCCGCAACTAGAAACTCCATAACCAGAAACCCCACAACCAGAAACTCGGCAACAAGAAAATCCGCAACTAGAAACTCCACAACTTGAAACTTCGCAACTAGAAACTCCACAACTAGAAACCACAACTAGAAACTCCACAACTAGAAACTCCACAACTAGAAACTCCACAACTAGAAGCTCCACAACTACGAACTCCACAATTACGAACCCCACAAGTACAAACTCCACAACTAGAAACTCCACAACTAGAAACTCCACAACTACGAACTCCACAATTACGAACCCCACAAGAAAATCCGCAACTAGAAACTCCACAACTAGAAACTCCACAACTAGAGACTCCACAACTAGAAGCTCCACAACTACGAACTCCACAATTACGAACCCCACAAGTACAAACTCCACAACTAGAAACTCCACAACTAGAAACTCCACAACTAGAAACTCCGCAACTAGAAACTCCGCAACTAGAAACTCCATAACCAGAAACCCCACAACCAGAATCTCGGCAACAAGAAAATCCGCAACTAGAAACTCCACAACTTGAAACTTCGCAACTAGAAACTCCACAACTAGAAACTCCACAACTAGAAACTCCACAACTAGAAACTCCACAACTAGAAGCTCCACAACTACGAACTCCACAATTACGAACCCCACAAGAAAATCCGCAACTAGAAACTCCACAACTAGAAACTCCACAACTAGAAACTCCACAACTAGAGACTCCACAACTAGAAACTCCGCAACTAGAAACTCCATAACCAGAAACCCCACAACCAGAAACTCGGCAACAAGAAAATCCGCAACTAGAAACTCCACAACTTGAAACTTCGCAACTAGAAACTCCACAACTAGAAACTCAACAACTAGAAACTCCACAACTAGAAACTCCACAACTAGAAACTCCACAACTAGAAGCTCCACAACTACGAACTCCACAATTACGAACCCCACAAGTACAAACTCCACAACTAGAAACTCCACAACTAGAAACTCCACAACTAGAAACTCCGCAACTAGAAACTCCATAACCAGAAACCCCACAACCAGAAACTCGGCAACAAGAAAATCCGCAACTAGAAACTCCACAACTAGAAACTCCACAACTAGAAACTCCACAACTAGAGACTCCACAACTAGAAACTCCACAACTAGAAACTCCACAACTAGAAGCTCCACAACTACGAACTCCACAATTACGAACCCCACAAGTACAAACTCCACAACTAGAAACTCCACAACTAGAAACTCCACAACTAGAAACTCCGCAACTAGAAACTCCGCAACTAGAAACTCCATAACCAGAAACCCCACAATCAGAAACTCGGCAACAAGAAAATCCGCAACTAGAAACTCCACAACTTGAAACTTCGCAACTAGAAACTCCACAACTAGAAACTCCACAACTAGAAACTCCACAACTAGAAACTCCACAACTAGAAACTCCACAACTAGAAACTCCACAACTACGAACTCCACAATTACGAACCCCACAAGAAAATCCGCAACTAGAAACTCCACAACTAGAAACTCCACAACTAGAGACTCCACAACTAGAAACTCCACAACTACGAACTCCACAATTACGAACCCCACAACTACAAACTCCACAACTAGAAACTCCACAACTTTAGACTTGGCACCTAGAAACTTCACAACTAGATAATCCACAACTAGCAACTCCACAACTAGAGACTCCACAACCAGAAACTCCCCAGCTAAAAACTCCACAACTTGAGACTTCGCATTTAGAGACTCGGCAACTAGAAACTCCACAACTAAAAACTCCGCAACTAGGAACTCTACAACTTCAAAATCCACAATCGGAAACTCCCCAACTTGAAACTCCACAACTAGAAAATCTGCAACTAGAAACTCCGCAACCAGAAACTCCACAGCTAGAAACTTCACTACTTGAAACACCACAACAAGATACTCCACAACTACGAATTCCACAACTAGAAACACCACAGCTAGAAAGTCTGCAACTAGAGTTTTTGCAACTAGAAACTCCACAACTAGAAACTGCACAGCTAGAAAGTCCACCACTAGAAACTCCAAAACTAGCAACTCCACAACTACAACTCCTCAACTAGAAAACTGCGCAACTAGAAACTCCCAACTAGACTTTCCGCAACAAGAAACTCCACAACTAGAAACCCCACAACTTGAGACTTCGCAACCAGAAACTCCACAACTAGAAACTTCACAACTAGAAACTCCAAAACTAGAAGCTCTACAACTAGAAACTCCACAACTAGAAACTCCACAGCTAGAAAGTCCGCAACTAGACACTCCGCAACTAGGAACTCTACAACTTCAAAATCCACAACTAGAAACTCCACAACTAGAAACTCCCCAACAACAAACTCCACATCTAGAAACTCCCCAACTAGAAACTCCACAACTTGAAACTCCGCAACTAGAAGCTCTCTAACTAGAAACTCCACTACTATAAAACTCCGCAACTAGAACCTGCAACTAGAAACTCCGCAACTAGAAACTCCACAGCTAGAAACTCCATAATTTGAGACTTTGCAACTAGAAACTCGGCAACTAGAAACCCAACAACTAGAAACTCCACAACTTGAAACTCCACAACTAGAAACTCCACAGCTTGAAACACAACTAATAGATACTCCACAACTACGAATTCCACAACTACAAACTCCACAACTAGAAACTCCGCAACTAGAAACTCCGCAACTAGAAACTCCACAGCAAAAAACTCCACAACTTGAGACTTTGCAACTAGAAACTCGGCAACTAGAAACCCAACAACTAGAAACTCCGCCACTAGAAACTCCACAACTTGAAACACAACTAATAGATACTCCACAACTACAAATTCCACAACTAGAAACTCCACAACTAGAAACCCCGCAACTAGAAACTCCATCACTCGAAACTCCACAACCAGAAACTCGGCAACAAGAAACTCCACAACTAGAAACTCCCCAACTTGAAACTCCACAACTAGATACTCCACAACTACAAACTCCACAACTAGAAACTCCAAAACTAGAAACTCCACAACTGAAAACTCCACAGCTAGAAACTTCACTTCGTGAAACACCACAACTAGATACTCCACAACTACGAATTCCACAACTAGAAACTCCACAGCTAGAAAGTCCGCAACTAGAAACTCTGCAACAAGAAACTCCACAACTAGAAACTGCACAGCAAGGAAATCCACCACTAGAAACTCCACAACTAGCAACTTCACAACTGCAGACTCAGCAACTAGAAAACTGCGCAACTAGAAACTCCCAACTAGACTTTCCGCAACAAGAAACTCCGCAACTAGAAACTCCACAACTTGAAACTCCACAACTAGGTATTCCACAACTACAAACTCCGCAACTAGGAACTCCACAACTAGAAACTCCACAACTCGAAACTCCACAACTAATAAACTCCGCAACAAGAAAATCTGCAACTAGAAACTCCACAACTAGAAACTCCACAACTAGAAACTCCACAACTAGAAACTCCAAAACTAGAAACTCCACAACTAGAAACTCCGCAACTAGAAACTCCACAGCTAGAAAGTCCGCAACTAGAAACTCTGCAACTAGAAACTCCACAACTAGAAACTGCGCAGCTAGAAAATCCACCACTAGAAAGTCCACAACTACAGACTTCCCAACTAGAAAACTGCGCAACTAGAAACTCCCAACTTGACTTTCCGCAACAAGAAACTCCGCAACTAGAAACTCCACAACTTGAGACTTTGCAACTATAAACTCCGCAACTAGAAACTCCCAACTAGACACTCCGCAACTAGAAACTCTGCAACTAGGAACTCCGCAACTAGCAACTCCATAGTTAGAAAATCCACCACTAGAAACTCCACAACTAGCAACTCCACAACTACAGACTCCGCAACTAGAAAACTTCGCAACTAGAAACTCCCAACCAGACACTCCCCATTTAGGAACTCTACAACTTCAAAATCCACCACTAGAAACTCCCCAACTTGAAACTCCACAACAAGATACTCCACAACTACAAACTCCGCATCTAGAAACTTCACAACTAGAAACTCCACAACTTGAAACTCCACAACTAATAAACTCCGCAACTAGAAAATCTGCAAATAGAAACTCTGCAACTGGAAGTTCCATGGCTAGAAACTTCACTACTTGAAACACCACAACCAGAAACTCCGCAACTAGAAACTCCGCAACTAAAAACTCCACAACTAGAAATTGCACAACTAGAGACTCCACAACTAGAGACTTCACAACTACAAACTCCGAAACTAGAAACTCCACAACTAGAAACTCCACAGCTAGAAACTCCACAACTTGAAACACCACAACTAGATACTCCACAACTACAAATTCCACAACTAGAAACTCCACAACTTGACACTCCACAACTTGAAACCCAACAATTAGATACTCCACAACTACGGACTCCACAACTAAAACTCCATAACTAGAAACTCCACAACTACAGACTCCACAACTAGAAACTCCACAACTAGAAACTCCACAACCAGAAACTCCGCAACTAGAAATCCCACAAGTAGAGACTCCACAACTAAAGACTTTACAACTAGAAACTCCGCAACTAGAAACTCCACAACTAGAAACTCCACAACTTGAAACACCACAACTAGATTCTTCACAACTACAAGTTCCACAACTAGAAACTCCACAACTTGAAACTCCTCAACTTGAAACCCAACAAATAGATACTCCACAACTACAGACTCCACAACTAGAAACTCCAACACTAGAAAATTTACAACCAGAAACTCCGCAACTAAAAACTCCGCAACTAGAAACTCCACAACTAATAAACTCCGCAACTAGAAAATCTGCAAATAGAAACTCCGCAACTGGAAACTCCATGGCTAGAAACTTCACTACTTGAAACACAACAACTAGATACTCCACAACTAGGAATTCCACAACTAGAAACTCCACAGCTAGAAAGTCCGCAACTAGAAACTCTGCAACTAGAAACTCCACAACTAGAAACTGCACAGCTAGAAAATCCACCACTAGAAACTCCACAACTAGCAACTACACAACTACAGACTCCGCAACTATAAAACTGCGCAACTAGAAACTCCCAACTATACTTTCCGCAACAAGAAACTCCGCAACTAGAAACTCCACAATTTGAGACTTCGCAACTAGAAACATTACAACTAGAAACTTCACAACTACAAATTCCACAACTAGAAACTCCACAACTTGAAACTCCACAACTTGAAACCCAACAAATAGATACTCCACAACTACAGACTCCACAACTAGAAACTCCAACACTAGAAAATCCACAACCAGAAACTCCGCAACTAAAAACTCCGCAACTAGAAACTCCACAGCTAGAAAATCCACAGCTAGAAATTCCACAACTAGAAACTCCACAACTACAGGCTCAGCAACTAGAAAACTCCGCAACTATAAACTCCACAACTAGACAATCCGCAACGAGGAACTCTACAACTTTAAAATCTACAACTAAAAAATCCACAACTTGAAACTCCACAACTAGATACTCCACAACTAGAAACTCCACAACTTGAAACTCCGCAACTAGAAACTCCGCCACTACAATCTCCACAACTGAAAAACTCTGCAACTAGAAACTCTGCAACTAGAAACTCCACAACTAGAAACTCCACAGCTAGAAACTCCACAGCTAGAAAATCCACCACTAGAAACTCTACAACTAGCCACTCCAAAAATACAGACTCCGCAACTAGAAAACTCCGCATCTAGAAACTCCCAACCAGACTTTCCGCAACAAGAAACTCCGCAACTAGAAACCCCACAACTTGACTTCGCAACTAGAAACTCCACAACTAGAAACTTCACAACTAGAAACTCCAAAACTAGAAGCTTCACAACTAGAAACTCCGCAACTAGAAACTCCACAGCTAGAAAGTCCGCAACTAGACACTCCGCAACAAGGAACTCTACAACTTCAAAATCCACAACTAGAAACTCAACAACTAGATACTCCACAACAACAAACTCCACATCTAGAAACTCCCCAACTAGAAACTCCACAACTTGAAACTCCTCAACTAGAAACTCTATAACTAGAAACTCCACTACTATAAAACTCCGCAACTAGCAACTGCAACTAGAAACTCTGCAACTAGAAACTCCACAGCTAGAAACTCCATAATTTGAGACTTTGCAACTAGAAACTCGGCAACTAGAAACCCAACAACTAGAAACTCCACAACTTGAAACTCCACAACTAGAAACTCCACAGCTTGAAACACAACTAATAGATACTCCACAACTACGAATTCCACAACTACAAACTCCACAACTAGAAACTCCCCAACTAGAAACTCCGCAACTAGAAACTCCACAGCAAAAAACTCCACAACTTGAGACTTTGCAACTAGAAACTCGGCAACTAGAAACCCAATCTAGAAACTCCACAACTAGAAACTCCACAACTTGAAACACAACTAATTGATACTCCACAACTACAAATTCCACAACTAGAAACTCCACAACAAGAAACCTCGCAACTAGAAACTCCATCACTCGAAACTCCACAACCAGAAACTCGGCAACAAGAAACTCCGCAACTAGAAACTCCACAACTTGAAACTTCGCAACTACAAACTCCACAACTAGAAACTCCACAACTAGAGACTCCACAACTAGAAACTCCACAGCTAGAAAATTCACCACTAGAAACTCCACAACTGGCAACCCCACAACTACAGACTCCACAACTAGAAAACTCCGCAACTAGAAACTCCCAACTAGACACTCCGCAACTAGGAACTCCACAAATTCAAAATCCACAGCTAGAAACTCCACAACTTGAAACTCCACAACTAGATACTCCACAACTACAAACTCCACAACTAGAAACTCCCCAACTAGAAACTCCACAACTTGAAACTCTGCAACTAGAAACTCCACAGCTAGAAACTCCATAATTTGAGACTTTGCAACTAGAAACTAGGCAACTAGAAACCCAACAACTAGAAACTCCACAACTAGAAACTCCACATTCAAAAACTCCACAACTTGAAACACAACTAATAGATACTCCACAACAACAAATTCTACAACTAGAAACTCCACAACTAGAAACTCCGCAACTAGAAACTCCACAACCAGAAACTCGGCAACAAGAAACTCCGGAAACTAGAAACTCCACAACTTGAAACTTCGTAACTAGAAACTCCACAACTAGAAACTCCACAAATAAAGACTCCACAACTAGAAACTCCACAGCTAGAAAATCCACCACTAGAAACTCCACAACTAGCAACTCCAACTACAGACTCCGCAACTAGAAAACTCCACAACTAGAAACTCTCAACCAGACACTCCGCAACTAAGAACTCTACAACTTCAAAATCCACAACTAGGACTCCACAACTTGAAACTCCACAACTAGAGACTCCATCACTAGAAATTCCACAACCAGGAACTCGGCAACAAGAAACTCCGCAACTAGAAACTCCACAACTTGAGACTTCGCAACTAGAAACTCCACAACTACAAACTCCACAACTAGAGACTCCACAACTAGAAAATCCATCACTAGAAACTCTGCAACAAGAAACTCCACAACTAGAAACTGCACAGCAAGGAAATCCACCACTAGAAACTCCACAACTAGCAACTTCACAACTGCAGACTCCGCCACTAGAAAACTGCGCAACTAGAAACTCCCAACTAGACTTTCCGCAACAAGAAACTCCGCAACTACAAACTCCACAACTTGAAACTCCACAACTAGGTACTCCACAACTACAAACTCCGCAACTAGAAACTCCACAACTAGAACTCCACAACTCGAAACTCCACAACTAATAAACTCCGCAACAAGAAAATCTGCAACTAGAAACTCCACAACTAGAAACTCCACAACTAGAAACTCCACAACTAGAAACTCCAAAACTAGAAACTCCACAACTAGAAACTCCGCAACTAGAAACTCCACAGCTAGAAAGTCCGCAACTAGAAACTCTGCAACTAGAAACTCCACAACTAGAAACTGCAACGCTAGAAAATCCACCACTAGAAACTCCACAAATAAGACTTCCCAACTAGAAAACTGCGCAACTAGAAACTCCCAACTAGACTTTCCGCAACAAGAAACTCCGCAACTAGAAACTCCACAACTTGAGACTTCGCAACTAGAAACTCCACAACTAGAAACTCCACAACTAGCAACTCCACAACTACAGACTCCGCAACTAGAAAACTCCGCAACTAGAAACTCCCAACTAGACACTCCGCAACTAGAAACTCTGCAACTAGGAACTCCGCAACTAGAAACTCCACAGTTAGAAAATCCACCACTAGAAACTCCACAACTAGCAACTCCATAACTACAGACTCCGCAACTAGAAACTCCCAACCAGACACTCCCTATTTAGGAACTCTACAACTTCAAAATCCACCACTAGAAACACCCCAACTTGAAACTCCACAACAAGATACTCCACAACTACAAACTCCGCAACTAGAAACTTCACAACTAGAAACTCCACAACTTGAAACTCCACAACTAATAAACTCCGCAGCTAGAAAATCTGCAACTAGAAACTCTGCAACTAGAAACTCCACAACTAGAAACTGCACAGCTAGAAAATCCACCACTAGAAACTCCACCACTTGCAACTCCACAACTACAGACTCCGCAACTATAAAACTGCGCAACTGGAAACTCCCAACTATACCTTCCGCAACAAGAAACTCCGCAACTAGAAACTCCACAACTTGAGACTTCGCAACTAGAAACTCCACAACTAGACACTCCAAAACTAGAAACTCCACAACTAGAAACACCGCAACTAGAAACTCCACAGCTACGAAGTCCGCAACTAGAAACTCTGCAACTAGAAACTCCGCAACTAGAAACTCCACAGCTAGAAAATCCACCACTAGAAACTCCACAACTAGCAACTCCACAACTACAGACTCCGCAACTAAAAAACTCCCGAACTAGAAACTCCAAACTTCACACTCCGCAACTAGGAACTCTACACCTTTATAATCCACAACTAGAAACTTCACAACTTGAAACTCCAGAACTAGATACTCCACAACTACAAACTCCACAACTAGAAACTTCAAAACTATAAACTCCACAACTTGAAACTCTGCAACTAGAAACTCCATAACTAGAAACTCCACTACTAGAAAACTCCACAACTAGAAACTCTGCAACTGGAAACTCCGCAACTAGAAACTCCACAGCTAGAAACTTCACTACATGAAACACAACTAGATACTCCAAAACCACGAATTCCACAACTAGAAACTCCACAACTAGAAACTCCGCAACTAGAAACTCCACAACTAGAAACTCCACAACTTGAAACACCACAACTAGATACTCCACAACTACAAACTCCAGAACTAGAAACTCCACAACCTGAAACTTCACAACTAGAAACTCCACAACTAGAGACTCCATAACTAGGAACTCCACAACTAGAAACTCCACAACTGCAGACTCCACAACTACCGACTCCACAACTAGAAACTCCACAACCAGAAACTCTGCAACTAGAAATCCCACAACTAGTAAATCCACAACTAGAGACTTCACAACTAGAAACTCCGGAACTAGAAACTCCACAACTAGAAACTCCACAACTTGAAACACCACAACTAGATACTTCACAACTACAAATTCCACAACTAGTAACTCCACAACTTGAAACTCCACAACTTGAAACCCAACAAATAGATACTCCACAACTACGGACTCCACAACTAGAAACTCCAACACTAGAAACTCCACAACCAGAAACTTTGAACTAAAAACTCCGCAGCTAGAAACTCCACAGCTAGAAAATCCACAGCTAGAAATTCCACAACTAGAAACTCCACAACTATAAACTCCACAACTAGAAACTCCGCAACTAGAAACTCCGCAACTAGAAACTCCATAACCAGAAACCCCACAATCAGAAACTCGGCAACAAGAAAATCCGCAACTAAAAACTCCACAACTTGAAACTTCGCAACTAGAAACTCCACAACTAGAAACTCCACAACTAGAAACTCCACAACTAGAAACTCCACAACTAGAAACTCCACAACTAGAAACTCCACAACTACGAACTCCACAATTACGAACCCCACAAGAAAATCCGCAACTAGAAACTCCACAACTAGAAACTCCACAACTAGAAACTCCACAACTAGAGACTCCACAACTAGAAACTCCACAACTACGAACTCCACAATTACGAACCCCACAACTACAAACTCCACAACTAGAAACTCCACAACTTTAGACTTGGCACCTAGAAACTTCACAACTAGATAATCCACAAATAGCAACTCCACAACTAGAGACTCCACAACCAGAAACTCCCCAGCTAAAAACTCCACAACTTGAGACTTCGCATTTAGAGACTCGGCAACTAGAAACTCCACAACTAAAAACTCCGCAACTAGGAACTCTACAACTTCAAAATCCACAATCGGAAACTCCCCAACTTGAAACTCCACAACTAGAAAATCTGCAACTAGAAACTCCGCAACCAGAAACTCCACAGCTAGAAACTTCACTACTTGAAACACCACAACAAGATACTCCACAACTACGAATTCCACAACTAGAAACACCACAGCTAGAAAGTCTGCAACTAGAGTTTTTCCAACTAGAAACTCCACAACTAGAAACTGCACAGCTAGAAAGTCCACCACTAGAAACTCCAAAACTAGCAACTCCACAACTACAACTCCTCAACTAGAAAACTGCGCAACTAGAAACTCCCAACTAGACTTTCCGCAACAAGAAACTCCGCAACTAGAAACCCCACAACTTGAGACTTCGCAACCAGAAACTCCACAACTAGAAACTTCACAACTAGAAACTCCAAAACTAGAAGCTCTACAACTAGAAACTCCACAACTAGAAACTCCACAGCTAGAAAGTCCGCAACTAGACACTCCGCAACTAGGAACTCTACAACTTCAAAATCCACAACTAGAAACTCCACAACTAGAAACTCCCCAACAACAAACTCCACATCTAGAAACTCCCCAACTAGAAACTCCACAACTTGAAACTCCGCAACTAGAAACTCTCTAACTAGAAACTCCACTACTATAAAACTCCGCAACTAGAACCTGCAACTAGAAACTCCGCAACTAGAAACTCCACAGCTAGAAACTCCATAATTTGAGACTGTGCAACTAGAAACTCGGCAACTAGAAACCCAACAACTAGAAACTCCACAACTTGAAACTCCACAACTAGAAACTCCACAGCTTGAAACACAACTAATAGATACTCCACAACTACGAATTCCACAACTACAAACTCCACAACTAGAAACTCCGCAACTAGAAACTCCGCAACTAGAAACTCCACAGCAAAAAACTCCACAACTTGAGACTTTGCAACTAGAAACTCGGCAACTAGAAACCCAACAACTAGAAACTCCGCCACTAGAAACTCCACAACTTGAAACACAACTAATAGATACTCCACAACTACAAATTCCACAACTAGAAACTCCACAACTAGAAACCCCGCAACTAGAAACTCCATCACTCGAAACTCCACAACCAGAAACTCGGCAACAAGAAACTCCACAACTAGAAACTCCCCAACTTGAAACTCCACAACTAGATACTCCACAACTACAAACTCCACAACTAGAAACTCCAAAACTAGAAACTCCACAACTGAAAACTCCACAGCTAGAAACTTCACTTCGTGAAACACCACAACTAGATACTCCACAACTACGAATTCCACAACTAGAAACTCCACAGCTAGAAAGTCCGCAACTAGAAACTCTGCAACAAGAAACTCCACAACTAGAAACTGCACAGCAAGGAAATCCACCACTAGAAACTCCACAACTAGCAACTTCACAACTGCAGACTCAGCAACTAGAAAACTGCGCAACTAGAAACTCCCAACTAGACTTTCCGCAACAAGAAACTCCGCAACTAGAAACTCCACAACTTGAAACTCCACAACTAGGTATTCCACAACTACAAACTCCGCAACTAGGAACTCCACAACTAGAAACTCCACAACTCGAAACTCCACAACTAATAAACTCCGCAACAAGAAAATCTGCAACTAGAAACTCCACAACTAGAAACTCCACAACTAGAAACTCCACAACTAGAAACTCCAAAACTAGAAACTCCACAACTAGAAACTCCGCAACTAGAAACTCCACAGCTAGAAAGTCCGCAACTAGAAACTCTGCAACTAGAAACTCCACAACTAGAAACTGCGCAGCTAGAAAATCCACCACTAGAAAGTCCACAACTACAGACTTCCCAACTAGAAAACTGCGCAACTAGAAACTCCCAACTTGACTTTCCGCAACAAGAAACTCCGCAACTGGAAACTCCACAACTTGAGACTTTGCAACTATAAACTCCGCAACTAGAAACTCCCAACTAGACACTCCGCAACTAGAAACTCTGCAACTAGGAACTCCGCAACTAGCAACTCCATAGTTAGAAAATCCACCACTAGAAACTCCACAACTAGCAACTCCACAACTACAGACTCCGCAACTAGAAAACTTCGCAACTAGAAACTCCCAACCAGACACTCCCCATTTAGGAACTCTACAACTTCAAAATCCACCACTAGAAACTCCCCAACTTGAAACTCCACAACAAGATACTCCACAACTACAAACTCCGCATCTAGAAACTTCACAACTAGAAACTCCACAACTTGAAACTCCACAACTAATAAACTCCGCAACTAGAAAATCTGCAAATAGAAACTCTGCAACTGGAAGTTCCATGGCTAGAAACTTCACTACTTGAAACACCACAACCAGAAACTCCGCAACTAGAAACTCCGCAACTAAAAACTCCACAACTAGAAATTGCACAACTAGAGACTCCACAACTAGAGACTTCACAACTACAAACTCCGAAACTAGAAACTCCACAACTAGAAACTCCACAGCTAGAAACTCCACAACTTGAAACACCACAACTAGATACTCCACAACTACAAATTCCACAACTAGAAACTCCACAACTTGACACTCCACAACTTGAAACCCAACAATTAGATACTCCACAACTACGGACTCCACAACTAGAAACTCCATAACTAGAAACTCCACAACTACAGACTCCACAACTAGAAACTCCACAACTAGAAACTCCACAACCAGAAACTCCGCAACTAGAAATCCCACAAGTAGAGACTCCACAACTAAAGACTTTACAACTAGAAACTCCGCAACTAGAAACTCCACAACTAGAAACTCCACAACTTGAAACACCACAACTAGATTCTTCACAACTACAAGTTCCACAACTAGAAACTCCACAACTTGAAACTCCTCAACTTGAAACCCAACAAATAGATACTCCACAACTACAGACTCCACAACTAGAAACTCCAACACTAGAAAATTTACAACCAGAAACTCCGCAACTAAAAACTCCGCAACTAGAAACTCCACAACTAATAAACTCCGCAACTAGAAAATCTGCAAATAGAAACTCCGCAACTGGAAACTCCATGGCTAGAAACTTCACTACTTGAAACACAACAACTAGATACTCCACAACTAGGAATTCCACAACTAGAAACTCCACAGCTAGAAAGTCCGCAACTAGAAACTCTGCAACTAGAAACTCCACAACTAGAAACTGCACAGCTAGAAAATCCACCACTAGAAACTCCACAACTAGCAACTACACAACTACAGACTCCGCAACTATAAAACTGCGCAACTAGAAACTCCCAACTATACTTTCCGCAACAAGAAACTCCGCAACTAGAAACTCCACAACTTGAGACTTCGCAACTAGAAACATTACAACTAGAAACTTCACAACTACAAATTCCACAACTAGAAACTCCACAACTTGAAACTCCACAACTTGAAACCCAACAAATAGATACTCCACAACTACAGACTCCACAACTAGAAACTCCAACACTAGAAAATCCACAACCAGAAACTCCGCAACTAAAAACTCCGCAACTAGAAACTCCACAGCTAGAAAATCCACAGCTAGAAATTCCACAACTAGAAACTCCACAACTACAGGCTCAGCAACTAGAAAACTCCGCAACTATAAACTCCACAACTAGACAATCCGCAACGAGGAACTCTACAACTTTAAAATCTACAACTAAAAAATCCACAACTTGAAACTCCACAACTAGATACTCCACAACTAGAAACTCCACAACTTGAAACTCCGCAACTAGAAACTCCGCCACTACAATCTCCACAACTGAAAAACTCTGCAACTAGAAACTCTGCAACTAGAAACTCCACAACTAGAAACTCTACAGCTAGAAACTCCACAGCTAGAAAATCCACCACTAGAAACTCTACAACTAGCCACTCCAAAAATACACACTCCGCAACTAGAAAACTCCGCATCTAGAAACTCCCAACCAGACTTTCCGCAACAAGAAACTCCGCAACTAGAAACCCCACAACTTGACTTCGCAACTAGAAACTCCACAACTAGAAACTTCACAACTAGAAACTCCAAAACTAGAAGCTTCACAACTAGAAACTCCGCAACTAGAAACTCCACAGCTAGAAAGTCCGCAACTAGACACTCCGCAACAAGGAACTCTACAACTTCAAAATCCACAACTAGAAACTCAACAACTAGATACTCCACAACAACAAACTCCACATCTAGAAACTCCCCAACTAGAAACTCCACAACTTGAAACTCCTCAACGAGAAACTCTATAACTAGAAACTCCACTACTATAAAACTCCGCAACTAGCAACTGCAACTAGAAACTCTGCAACTAGAAACTCCACAGCTAGAAACTCCATAATTTGAGACTTTGCAACTAGAAACTCGGCAACTAGAAACCCAACAACCAGAAACTCCACAACTTGAAACTCCACAACTAGAAACTCCACAGCTTGAAACACAACTAATAGATACTCCACAACTACGAATTCCACAACTACAAACTCCACAACTAGAAACTCCCCAACTAGAAACTCCGCAACTAGAAACTCCACAGCAAAAAACTCCACAACTTGAGACTTTGCAACTAGAAACTCGGCAACTAGAAACCCAATCTAGAAACTCCACAACTAGAAACTCCACAACTTGAAACACAACTAATTGATACTCCACAACTACAAATTCCACAACTAGAAACTCCACAACAAGAAACCCCGCAACTAGAAACTCCATCACTCGAAACTCCACAACCAGAAACTCGGCAACAAGAAACTCCGCAACTAGAAACTCCACAACTTGAAACTTCGCAACTACAAACTCCACAACTAGAAACTCCACAACTAGAGACTCCACAACTAGAAACTCCACAGCTAGAAAATTCACCACTAGAAACTCCACAACTGGCAACCCCACAACTACAGACTCCACAACTAGAAAACTCCGCAACTAGAAACTCCCAACTAGACACTCCGCAACTAGGAACTCCACAAATTCAAAATCCACAGCTAGAAACTCCACAACTTGAAACTCCACAACTAGATACTCCACAACTACAAACTCCACAACTAGAAACTCCCCAACTAGAAACTCCACAACTTGAAACTCCGCAACTAGAAACTCCACAGCTAGAAACTCCATAATTTGAGACTTTGCAACTAGAAACTAGGCAACTAGAAACCCAACAACTAGAAACTCCACAACTAGAAACTCCACATTCAAAAACTCCACAACTTGAAACACAACTAATAGATACTCCACAACAACAAATTCTACAACTAGAAACTCCACAACTAGAAACTCCGCAACTAGAAACTCCACAACCAGAAACTCGGCAACAAGAAACTCCGCAACTAGAAACTCCACAACTTGAAACTTCGCAACTACAAACTCCACAACTAGAAACTCCACAACTAGAGACTCCACAACTAGAAACTCCACAGCTAGAAAATTCACCACTAGAAACTCCACAACTGGCAACCCCACAACTACAGACTCCACAACTAGAAAACTCCGCAACTAGAAACTCCCAACTAGACACTCCGCAACTAGGAACTCCACAAATTCAAAATCCACAGCTAGAAACTCCACAACTTGAAACTCCACAACTAGATACTCCACAACTACAAACTCCACAACTAGAAACTCCCCAACTAGAAACTCCACAACTTGAAACTCCGCAACTAGAAACTCCACAGCTAGAAACTCCATAATTTGAGACTTTGCAACTAGAAACTAGGCAACTAGAAACCCAACAACTAGAAACTCCACAACTAGAAACTCCACATTCAAAAACTCCACAACTTGAAACACAACTAATAGATACTCCACAACAACAAATTCTACAACTAGAAACTCCACAACTAGAGACTCCATCACTAGAAATTCCACAACCAGGAACTCGGCAACAAGAAACTCCGCAACTAGAAACTCCACAACTTGAGACTTCGCAACTAGAAACTCCACAACTACAAACTCCACAACTAGAGACTCCACAACTAGAAAATCCATCACTAGAAACTCCCAACAAGACACTCCGCAACTAGGTACTCTACAACTTCAAAATCCACAACTAGAAACTCCTCAACTTGAAACTCCACAACTGGATACTCCACAACTACAAACTCCACAACTAGAAACTCCACAACTTAAAACTTCGCAACTAGAAACGCCATAACTAGAAACTCCACTACTAGAAAACTCCGCAACTAGAAACTCCGCAACTACAAACTCCGCAATAGAAACTCCACAACTTGAAACACCACAACTAGATACTCCACAACTACAAATTCCACAACTAGAAACTTCGCATTTTGAAACCCCGTATCTATGACTCCGCAACTAGAAGCTCCTCAACTAGAGATTCCATAACTTGGAACTTCTCAACTACAAACTCAACAACTACAGACTCCACAACTAGAAACTCCACAACTAGAGACTCCACAACTAAAGACTGCACAACTAGAGACTCCGCAACTAGAAATTCCACAGCTAGAATCTCCACAACTAGAAACTCCACAACTAGAGACTCCAGAACTAGAAACTTCACAACTAGAGACTCCGCAACAAGAAACTTCACAACTAGAAACTCCACAACTAGAAACTCCACAACCAAAGACTGCACAATTAGAGACTTTGCAATTACAAACTCCTCAGGTAGAAACTACACAACTAGAAACTCCACGACTAGAGAATCCATAAGTAGAAACTCCACAGCTAGAATTTCAAAATCTAGAAAACCCACAACTAAAACTCCACAACTAGGAACTCCGCAACTAGCAAATCTACAACTAAAAACTCGAAAACTGAAACCTCTAACTACAAACTTCACAACTTGAAACTCCACAACTAGACGCTCTACAACTAGACAATTCGCAACTAGAAACTCCACAAAATGAGACTCCACACCTAGAAAACTCCGCTAATAGAAACTCCACGACTGGACACTCCGCAACTAAAACTCCACGACTAGAAACTCCACAACTACGTACTCCACAACTAGAGACTCCACAACCAGAAACTCTATAGCTAGAAACTCAACAACTACAAATTTCACAACTAGAAACTCCACAACTAGAAACTCTGCCACTAGAAACTCCGCAACTAGAAACGCCTTAGCTAGAAACTCCACAACTTGAGATTTTGCAACTAGAAACTCGGCAACTAGAAACTCAACCACCAGAAACTCCCCAACTAGAAACTCCTCAACTAGAAACTCCACAACTAGAAACTCCACAACTACAGACTCCACAACTACAGACTCCACAACTAGAAACTCCACAACTAGAAACTCCACAATCAGAAACTCCGCAACTAGAAACTCCACAACTAAAAACTCCACAACTAGAAATTGCACAACTAGAGACTCCACAACTAGAGACTTCACAACTACAAACTCCGCAACTAGAAACTCCGAGACTAGAAACTCCACAGCTAGAAACTCCACAACTTGAAACACCGCAACTAGATACTCCACAACTACGAATTCCACAACTAGAAACTCCACAACTTGACACTCCACAATTTGAAACCCAAAAATTAGATTCTCCACAACTACGGACTCCACAACTAGAAACTCCATAACTAGAAACTCCACGACTAGAAAACTCCGCAACTAGAAACTCCGCAACTAGAAAGTCCACAACTTGAAACACCACAATTAGATACTCCACAAATACAAACTCCACAACTAGTAACTCCACAACTTGAAACTCCGCCACTAGAAACTCCACAACTGGAGACTCCATAACTAGGAACTCCACAACTAGAAACTATACAACTACAGACTCCACAACTACAGACTCCACAACTAGAAACTCCACAACTAGAAACTCCACAACCAGAAACTCCGCAACTAGAAATCCCACAAGTAAAGACTCCACAACTAAAGACTTTACAACTAGAAACTCCGCAACTAGAAACTCCACAACTAGAAACTCCACAACTTGAAACCCAACAAATAGATACTCCACAACTACGGACTCCACAACTAGAAACTCCAACACTAGAAACTCCACAACCAGAAAGTCCGCAACTAAAAACTCCGAAACTAGAAACTCCACAGCTAGAAAATCCACAGCTAGAAATTCCACAACTAGTAGCTCCACAACTACAGACTCCGCAACTTGAAAACTCCGCAACTATAAACTCCATACTAGACAATCCGCAACTAGGAACTCTACAACTTCAAAATCCACAACTAAAAACTCCACAACTTGAAACTCCACAACTAGATACTCCACAACTAGATACTCCACAACTACAAACTCCACAACTAGAAACTCCACAACTTGAAACTCCGCAACTAGAAACTCCGCCACTACAATCTCCACAACTAAAAAACTCTGCAACTATAAACTCTGCAACTAGAAACTCCACAGCTAGAAACTCCACAACTTGAAACTCCGCAACTAGAAACTCCGCCACTACAATCTCCACAACTGGAAAACTCTGCAACTAGAAACTCTGCAACTAGAAACTCCACAGCTAGAAACTCCACAACTACAAACTCCACAACTAGAGACTCCACAACTAGAAACTCCACAACTACGAACTCTACAACTACGAACCCCACAACTACAAACTCCACAACTAGAAACTCTACAACTAGGAACTCCGCAACTTTAGACTTCGCAACTAGAAACTCCACAACTAGAGACTCCACAACTAGGAATTCCACAACTAGAGACTCCACAACCAGAAACTTCACAGCTAGAAACTCCACAACTTGAGACTTCGCATTTAGAGACTCAGCAACTAGAAACTCAACAACTAGAAACTCCAAAACTAGAAACTCCACAACTTGAAACACCACAACTTGATACTCCACAACTACAAATTTAACAACTAGAAACTCCACAACTAAAAACTCCGCAACTATAAACTCCGCAACTAGAACCTCCACAGCTAGAAAGTCCACCACTATATACTCCACATCTTGCAACTCCACAACAACAGACTCCGCAACTAGAAAACTCCGCAAATAGAAACTCCCAACCAGACACTCCGCAACTAGGAACTCTACAACTTCAAAATCCACAACTAGAAACTCCCTAACTTGAAACTCCACAACTAGATACTCCACAACTACAAACTCCACAACTAGAAACTCCACAACTGAAAACTCCACAGCTAGAAACTTCACTGCTTGAAACACCACAACTAGATACTCCACAACTACGAATTCCACAACTAGAAACTCCACAGCTAGAAAGTCCGCAACTAGAAACTCTGCAACAAGAAACTCCACAACTAGAAACTGCACAGCAAGGAAATCCACCACTAGAAACTCCACAACTAGCAACTTCACAACTGCAGACTCCGCAACTAGAAAACTGCGCAACTAGAAACTCCCAACTAGACTTTCCGCAACAAGAAACTCCGCAACTAGAAACTCCACAACTTGAAACTCCACAACTAGGTACTCCACAACTACAAACTCCGCAACTAGAAACTCCACAACTAGAAACTCCACAACTCGAAACTCCACAACTAATAAACTCCGCAACAAGAAAATCTGCAACTAGAAACTCCACAACTAGAAACACCACAACTAGATACTCCACAACTACGAATTCCACAACTAGAAACTCCACAGCTAGAAAGTCCGCAACTAGAAACTCTGCAACAAGAAACTCCACAACTAGAAACTGCACAGCAAGGAAATCCACCACTAGAAACTCCACAACTAGCAACTTCACAACTGCAGACTCCGCAACTAGAAAACTGCGCAACTAGAAACTCCCAACTAGACTTTCCGCAACAAGAAACTCCGCAACTAGAAACTCCACAACTTGAAACTCCACAACTAGGTACTCCACAACTACAAACTCCGCAACTAGAAACTCCACAACTAGAAACTCCAAAACTCGAAACTCCACAACTAATAAACTCCGCATCAAGAAAATCTGCAACTAGAAACTCCACAACTAGAAACTCCACAACTAGAAACTCCACAACTAGAATATCCAAAACTAGAAACTCCACAACTAGAAACTCCGCAACTAGAAACTCCACAGCTAGAAAGTCCGCAACTAGAAACTCTGCAACTAGAAACTCCACAACTAGAAACTGCACAGCTAGAAAATCCACCACTAGAAACTCCACAAATACAGACTTCCCAACTAGAAAACTGCGCAACTAGAAACTCCCAACTAGACTTTCCGCAACAAGAAACTCCGCAACTAGAAACTCCACAACTTGAGACTTCGCAACTAGAAACTCCACAACTAGAAACTCCACAACTAGAAACTCCACAACTAGCAACTCCACAACTACAGACTCCGCAACTAGAAAACTCCGCAACTAGAAACTCCCAACTAGACACTCCGCAACTAGAAACTCTGCAACTAGGAACTCCGCAACTAGAAACTCCACAGTTAGAAAATCCACCACTAGAAACTCCACAACTAGCAACTCCATAACTACAGACTCCGCAACTAGAAAACTCCGCAACTAGAAACTCCCAACCACACACTCCCTATTTAGGAACTCTACAACTTCAAAATCCACCACTAGAAACACCCCATTTTGAAACTCCACAACAAGATACTCCACAACTACAAACTCCGCAACTAGAAACTTCACAACTAGAAACCCCACAACTTGAAACTCCACAACTAATAAACTCCGCAACTAGAAAATCTGCAACTAGAAACTCTGCAACTAGAAACTCCACAACTAGAAACTGCACAGCTAGAAAATCCACCACTAGAAACTCCACAACTAGCAACTCCACAACTACAGACTCCGCAACTATAAAACTGCGCAACTGGAAACTCCCAACTATACCTTCCGCAACAAGAAACTCCGCAACTAGAAACTCAACAACTTGAGACTTCGCAACTAGAAACTCCACAACTAGAAACCCCAAAACTAGAAACTCCACAACTAGAAACTCCAAAACTAGAAACTCCACAACTAGAAACACCGCAACTAGAAACTCCACAGCTACGAAGTCCGCAACTAGAAACTCTGCAACTAGAAACTCCGCAACTAGAAACTCCACAGCTAGAAAATCCACCACTAGAAACTCCACAACTAGCAACTCCACAACTACAGACTCCGCAACTAAAAAACTCCCGAACTAGAAACTCCCAACTTCACACTCCGCAACTAGGAACTCTACACCTTTATAATCCACAACTAGAAACTCCACAACTTGAAACTCCAGAACTAGATACTCCACAACTACAAACTCCACAACTAGAAACTTCAAAACTATAAACTCCACAACTTGAAACTCTGCAACTAGAAACTCCATAACTAGAAACTCCACAACTAGAAACACCGCAACTAGAAACTCCACAGCTACGAAGTCCGCAACTAGAAACTCTGCAACTAGAAACTCCGCAACTAGAAACTCCACAGCTAGAAAATCCACCACTAGAAACTCCACAACTAGCAACTACACAACTACAGACTCCGCAACTATAAAACTGCGCAACTAGAAACTCCCAACTATACTTTCCGCAACAAGAAACTCCGCAACTAGAAACTCCACAACTTGAGACTTCGCAACTAGAAACATTACAACTAGAAACTTCACAACTACAAATTCCACAACTAGAAACTCCACAACTTGAAACTCCACAACTTGAAACCCAACAAATAGATACTCCACAACTACAGACTCCACAACTAGAAACTCCAACACTAGAAAATCCACAACCAGAAACTCCGCAACTAAAAACTCCGCAACTAGAAACACCACAGCTAGAAAATCCACAGCTAGAAATTCCACAACTAGAAACTCCACAACTACAGGCTCAGCAACTAGAAAACTCCGCAACTATAAACTCCACAACTAGACAATCCGCAACGAGGAACTCTACAACTTTAAAATCTACAACTAAAAAATCCACAACTTGAAACTCCACAACTAGATACTCCACAACTAGAAACTCCACAACTTGAAACTCCGCAACTAGAAACTCCGCCACTACAATCTCCACAACTGAAAAACTCTGCAACTAGAAACTCTGCAACTAGAAACTCCACAGCTAGAAACTCCACAGCTAGAAAATCCACCACTAGAAACTCTACAACTAGCCACTCCAAAAATACAGACTCCGCAACTAGAAAACTCCGCATCTAGAAACTCCCAACCAGACTTTCCGCAACAAGAAACTCCGCAACTAGAAACCCCACAACTTGACTTCGCAACTAGAAACTCCACAACTAGAAACTTCACAACTAGAAACTCCAAAACTAGAAGCTTCACAACTAGAAACTCCGCAACTAGAAACTCCACAGCTAGAAAGTCCGCAACTAGACACTCCGCAACAAGGAACTCTACAACTTCAAAATCCACAACTAGAAACTCAACAACTAGATACTCCACAACAACAAACTCCACATCTAGAAACTCCCCAACTAGAAACTCCACAACTTGAAACTCCTCAACTAGAAACTCTATAACTAGAAACTCCACTACTATAAAACTCCGCAACTAGCAACTGCAACTAGAAACTCTGCAACTAGAAACTCCACAGCTAGAAACTCCATAATTTGAGACTTTGCAACTAGAAACTCGGCAACTAGAAACCCAACAACTAGAAACTCCACAACTTGAAACTCCACAACTAGAAACTCCACAGCTTGAAACACAACTAATAGATACTCCACAACTACGAATTCCACAACTACAAACTCCACAACTAGAAACTCCCCAACTAGAAACTCCGCAACTAGAAACTCCACAGCAAAAAACTCCACAACTTGAGACTTTGCAACTAGAAACTCGGCAACTAGAAACCCAATCTAGAAACTCCACAACTAGAAACTCCACAACTTGAAACACAACTAATTGATACTCCACAACTACAAATTCCACAACTAGAAACTCCACAACAAGAAACCCCGCAACTAGAAACTCCATCACTCGAAACTCCACAACCAGAAACTCGGCAACAAGAAACTCCGCAACTAGAAACTCCACAACTTGAAACTTCGCAACTACAAACTCCACAACTAGAAACTCCACAACTAGAGACTCCACAACTAGAAACTCCACAGCTAGAAAATTCACCACTAGAAACTCCACAACTGGCAACCCCACTACTACAGACTCCACAACTAGAAAACTCCGCAACTAGAAACTCCCAATTAGACACTCCGCAACTAGGAACTCCACAAATTCAAAATCCACAGCTAGAAACTCCACAACTTGAAACTCCACAACTAGATACTCCACAACTACAAACTCCACAACTAGAAACTCCCCAACTAGAAACTCCACAACTTGAAACTCCGCAACTAGAAACTCCACAGCTAGAAACTCCATAATTTGAGACTTTGCAACTAGAAACTAGGCAACTAGAAACCCAACAACTAGAAACTCCACAACTAGAAACTCCACATTCAAAAACTCCACAACTTGAAACACAACTAATAGATACTCCACAACAACAAATTCTACAACTAGAAACTCCACAACTAGAAACTCCGCAACTAGAAACTCCACAACCAGAAACTCGGCAACAAGAAACTCCGGAAACTAGAAACTCCACAACTTGAAACTTCGTAACTAGAAACTCCACAACTAGAAACTCCACAAATAAAGACTCCACAACTAGAAACTCCACAGCTAGAAAATCCACCACTAGAAACTCCACAACTAGCAACTCCAACTACAGACTCCGCAACTAGAAAACTCCACAACTAGAAACTCTCAACCAGACACTCCGCAACTAAGAACTCTACAACTTCAAAATCCACAACTAGGACTCCACAACTTGAAACTCCACAACTAGAGACTCCATCACTAGAAATTCCACAACCAGGAACTCGGCAACAAGAAACTCCGCAACTAGAAACTCCACAACTTGAGACTTCGCAACTAGAAACTCCACAACTACAAACTCCACAACTAGAGACTCCACAACTAGAAAATCCATCACTAGAAACTCCCAACAAGACACTCCGCAACTAGGTACTCTACAACTTCAAAATCCACAACTAGAAACTCCTCAACTTGAAACTCCACAACTGGATACTCCACAACTACAAACTCCACAACTAGAAACTCCACAACTTAAAACTTCGCAACTAGAAACGCCATAACTAGAAACTCTACTACTAGAAAACTCCGCAACTAGAAACTCCGCAACTACAAACTCCGCAATAGAAACTCCACAACTTGAAACACCACAACTAGATACTCCACAACTACAAATTCCACAACTAGAAACTTCGCATTTTGAAACCCCGTATCTATGACTCCGCAACTAGAAGCTCCTCAACTAGAGATTCCATAACTTGGAACTTCTCAACTACAAACTCAACAACTACAGACTCCACAACTAGAAACTCCACAACTAGAGACTCCACAACTAAAGACTGCACAACTAGAGACTCCGCAACTAGAAATTCCACAGCTAGAATCTCCACAACTAGAAACTCCACAACTAGAGACTCCAGAACTAGAAACTTCACAACTAGAGACTCCGCAACAAGAAACTTCACAACTAGAAACTCCACAACTAGAAACTCCACAACCAAAGACTGCACAATTAGAGACTTTGCAATTACAAACTCCTCAGGTAGAAACTACACAACTAGAAACTCCACGACTAGAGAATCCATAAGTAGAAACTCCACAGCTAGAATTTCAAAATCTAGAAAACCCACAACTAAAACTCCACAACTAGGAACTCCGCAACTAGCAAATCTACAACTAAAAACTCGAAAACTGAAACCTCTAACTACAAACTTCACAACTTGAAACTCCACAACTAGACGCTCTACAACTAGACAATTCGCAACTAGAAACTCCACAAAATGAGACTCCACACCTAGAAAACTCCGCTAATAGAAACTCCACGACTGGACACTCCGCAACTAAAACTCCACGACTAGAAACTCCACAACTACGTACTCCACAACTAGAGACTCCACAACCAGAAACTCTATAGCTAGAAACTCAACAACTACAAATTTCACAACTAGAAACTCCACAACTAGAAACTCTGCCACTAGAAACTCCGCAACTAGAAACGCCTTAGCTAGAAACTCCACAACTTGAGATTTTGCAACTAGAAACTCGGCAACTAGAAACTCAACCACCAGAAACTCCCCAACTAGAAACTCCTCAACTAGAAACTCCACAACTAGAAACTCCACAACTACAGACTCCACAACTACAGACTCCACAACTAGAAACTCCACAACTAGAAACTCCACAATCAGAAACTCCGCAACTAGAAACTCCACAACTAAAAACTCCACAACTAGAAATTGCACAACTAGAGACTCCACAACTAGAGACTTCACAACTACAAACTCCGCAACTAGAAACTCCGAGACTAGAAACTCCACAGCTAGAAACTCCACAACTTGAAACACCGCAACTAGATACTCCACAACTACAAATTCCACAACTAGAAACTCCACAACTTGACACTCCACAATTTGAAACCCAAAAATTAGATTCTCCACAACTACGGACTCCACAACTAGAAACTCCATAACTAGAAACTCCACGACTAGAAAACTCCGCAACTAGAAACTCCGCAACTAGAAACTCCACAACTTGAAACACCACAATTAGATACTCCACAAATACAAACTCCACAACTAGTAACTCCACAACTTGAAACTCCGCCACTAGAAACTCCACAACTGGAGACTCCATAACTAGGAACTCCACAACTAGAAACTATACAACTACAGACTCCACAACTACAGACTCCACAACTAGAAACTCCACAACTAGAAACTCCACAACCAGAAACTCCGCAACTAGAAATCCCACAAGTAGAGACTCCACAACTAAAGACTTTACAACTAGAAACTCCGCAACTAGAAACTCCACAACTAGAAACTCCACAACTTGAAACCCAACAAATAGATACTCCACAACTACGGACTCCACAACTAGAAACTCCAACACTAGAAACTCCACAACCAGAAAGTCCGCAACTAAAAACTCCGAAACTAGAAACTCCACAGCTAGAAAATCCACAGCTAGAAATTCCACAACTAGTAGCTCCACAACTACAGACTCCGCAACTTGAAAACTCCGCAACTATAAACTCCATACTAGACAATCCGCAACTAGGAACTCTACAACTTCAAAATCCACAACTAAAAACTCCACAACTTGAAACTCCACAACAAGATACTCCACAACTAGATACTCCACAACTACAAACTCCACAACTAGAAACTCCACAACTTGAAACTCCGCAACTAGAAACTCCGCCACTACAATCTCCACAACTAAAAAACTCTGCAACTATAAACTCTGCAACTAGAAACTCCACAGCTAGAAACTCCACAACTTGAAACTCCGCAACTAGAAACTCCGCCACTACAATCTCCACAACTGGAAAACTCTGCAACTAGAAACTCTGCAACTAGAAACTCCACAGCTAGAAACTCCACAACTACAAACTCCACAACTAGAGACTCCACAACTAGAAACTCCATAACTACGAACTCTACAACTACGAACCCCACAACTACAAACTCCACAACTAGAAACTCTACAACTAGGAACTCCGCAACTTTAGACTTCGCAACTAGAAACTCCACAACTAGAGACTCCACAACTAGGAATTCCACAACTAGAGACTCCACAACCAGAAACTTCACAGCTAGAAACTCCACAACTTGAGACTTCGCATTTAGAGACTCAGCAACTAGAAACTCAACAACTAGAAACTCCAAAACTAGAAACTCCACAACTTGAAACACCACAACTTGATACTCCACAACTACAAATTTAACAACTAGAAACTCCACAACTAAAAACTCCGCAACTATAAACTCCGCAACTAGAACCTCCACAGCTAGAAAGTCCGCAACTAGAAACTCTGCAACTAGAAACTCCGCAACTAGAAACTCCACAGCTAGAAAATCCACCACTATATACTCCACATCTTGCAACTCCACAACAACAGACTCCGCAACTAGAAAACTCCGCAAATAGAAACTCCCAACCAGACACTCCGCAACTAGGAACTCTACAACTTCAAAATCCACAACTAGAAACTCCCTAACTTGAAACTCCACAACTAGATACTCCACAACTACAAGCTCCACAACTAGAAACTCCACAACTGAAAACTCCACAGCTAGAAACTTCACTGCTTGAAACACCACAACTAGATACTCCACAACTACGAATTCCACAACTAGAAACTCCACAGCTAGAAAGTCCGCAACTAGAAACTCTGCAACAAGAAACTCCACAACTAGAAACTGCACAGCAAGGAAATCCACCACTAGAAACTCCACAACTAGCAACTTCACAACTGCAGACTCCGCAACTAGAAAACTGCGCAACTAGAAACTCCCAACTAGACTTTCCGCAACAAGAAACTCCGCAACTAGAAACTCCACAACTTGAAACTCCACAACTAGGTACTCCACAACTACAAACTCCGCAACTAGAAACTCCACAACTAGAAACTCCACAACTCGAAACTCCACAACTAATAAACTCCGCAACAAGAAAATCTGCAACTAGAAACTCCACAACTAGAAACACCACAACTAGATACTCCACAACTACGAATTCCACAACTAGAAACTCCACAGCTAGAAAGTCCGCAACTAGAAACTCTGCAACAAGAAACTCCACAACTAGAAACTGCACAGCAAGGAAATCCACCACTAGAAACTCCACAACTAGCAACTTCACAACTGCAGACTCCGCAACTAGAAAACTGCGCAACTAGAAACTCCCAACTAGACTTTCCGCAACAAGAAACTCCGCAACTAGAAACTCCACAACTTGAAACTCCACAACTAGGTACTCCACAACTACAAACTCCGCAACTAGAAACTCCACAACTAGAAACTCCAAAACTCGAAACTCCACAACTAATAAACTCCGCATCAAGAAAATCTGCAACTAGAAACTCCACAACTAGAAACTCCACAACTAGAAACTCCACAACTAGAATATCCAAAACTAGAAACTCCACAACTAGAAACTCCGCAACTAGAAACTCCACAGCTAGAAAGTCCGCAACTAGAAACTCTGCAACTAGAAACTCCACAACTAGAAACTGCACAGCTAGAAAATCCACCACTAGAAACTCCACAAATACAGACTTCCCAACTAGAAAACTGCGCAACTAGAAACTCCCAACTAGACTTTCCGCAACAAGAAACTCCGCAACTAGAAACTCCACAACTTGAGACTTCGCAACTAGAAACTCCACAACTAGAAACTCCACAACTAGAAACTCCACAACTAGCAACTCCACAACTACAGACTCCGCAACTAGAAAACTCCGCAACTAGAAACTCCCAACTAGACACTCCGCAACTAGAAACTCTGCAACTAGGAACTCCGCAACTAGAAACTCCACAGTTAGAAAATCCACCACTAGAAACTCCACAACTAGCAACTCCATAACTACAGACTCCGCAACTAGAAAACTCCGCAACTAGAAACTCCCAACCAGACACTCCCTATTTAGGAACTCTACAACTTCAAAATCCACCACTAGAAACACCCCATTTTGAAACTCCACAACAAGATACTCCACAACTACAAACTCCGCAACTAGAAACTTCACAACTAGAAACCCCACAACTTGAAACTCCACAACTAATAAACTCCGCAACTAGAAAATCTGCAACTAGAAACTCTGATCCGAGAAACTCCACAACTAGAAACTGCACAGCTAGAAAATCCACCACTAGAAACTCCACAACTAGCAACTCCACAACTACAGACTCCGCAACTATAAAACTGCGCAACTGGAAACTCCCAACTATACCTTCCGCAACAAGAAACTCCGCAACTAGAAACTCAACAACTTGAGACTTCGCAACTAGAAACTCCACAACTAGAAACCCCAAAACTAGAAACTCCACAACTAGAAACTCCAAAACTAGAAACTCCACAACTAGAAACACCGCAACTAGAAACTCCACAGCTACGAAGTCCGCAACTAGAAACTCTGCAACTAGAAACTCCGCAACTAGAAACTCCACAGCTAGAAAATCCACCACTAGAAACTCCACAACTAGCAACTCCACAACTACAGACTCCGCAACTAAAAAACTCCCGAACTAGAAACTCCCAACTTCACACTCCGCAACTAGGAACTCTACACCTTTATAATCCACAACTAGAAACTCCACAACTTGAAACTCCAGAACTAGATACTCCACAACTACAAACTCCACAACTAGAAACTTCAAAACTATAAACTCCACAACTTGAAACTCTGCAACTAGAAACTCCATAACTAGAAACTCCACTACTAGAAAACTCCACAACTAGAAACTCTGCAACTGGAAACTCCGCAACTAGAAACTCCACAGCTAGAAACTTCACTACATGAAACACAACTAGATACTCCAAAACCACGAATTCCACAACTAGAAACACCACAACTAGAAACTCCGCAACTAGAAACTCTACAACTAGAAACTCCACAACTTGAAACACCACAACTAGATACTCCACAACTACAAACTCCACAACTAGAAACTCCACAACCTGAAACTTCACAACTAGAAACTCCACAACTAGAGACTCCATAACTAGGAACTCCACAACTAGAAACTCCACAACTGCAGACTCCACAACTACAGACTCCACAACTAGAAACTCCACAACCAGAAACTCCGCAACTAGAAATCCCACAACTAGTAAATCCACAACTAGAGACTTCACAACTAGAAACTCCGGAACTAGAAACTCCACAACTTGAAACACCACAACTAGATACTTCACAACAACAAATTCCACAACTAGTAACTCCACAACTTGAAACTCCACAACTTGAAACCCAACAAATAGATACTCCACAACTACGGACTCCACAACTAGAAACTCCAACACTAGAAACTCCACAACCAGAAACTTTGAACTAAAAACTCCGCAGCTAGAAACTCCACAGCTAGAAAATCCACAGCTAGAAATTCCACAACTAGAAACTCCACAACTATAAACTCCACAACTTGAAACTCTGCAACTAGAAACTCCATAACTAGAAACTACACTACTAGAAAACTCCACAACTAGAAACTCTGCAACTGGAAACTCCGCCACTAGAAACTCCACAGCTAGAAACTTCACTACATGAAACACAACTAGATACTCCAAAACTACGAATTCCACAACTAGAAACTCCACAACTAGAAACTCCGCAACTAGAAACTCCACAGCTTGAAACTCCACAAGTTGAGACTTTGCAACTAGAAACTCGGCAACTAGAAACCCAACAACTAGAAACTCCACAACTAGAAACTCTTCAACTAGAAACTCCACAACTAATAAATACTCCACAACTACGAATTCCACAACTAGAAACTCCACAACTAGAAACTCCGCAACTAGAAACTCCGCAACTAGAAACTCCACAGCTAGAAACTCCACAACTTGAGATTTTGCAAATAGAAACTCGGCAACTAGAAACCCAACAACTAGAAACTCCACAACTAGAAACTCCACAACTAGAAACTCCGCAACTAGAAACTCCGCAACTAGAAACTCCATAACCAGAAACCCCACAACCAGAAACTCGGCAACAAGAAAATCCGCAACTAGAAACTCCACAACTTGAAACTTCGCAACTAGAAACTCCACAACTAGAAACTCCACAACTAGAGACTCCACAACTAGAAACTCCAAAGCTAGATAATCCACCACTAGAAACTCCACAACTTGAAACTCCGCCACTAGAAACTCCACAACTAGAGACTCCATAACTAGGAACTCCACAACTGGAAACTCCACAACTTCAGACTCCACAACTAGAAACTCCACAACTAGAAACTCCACAACCAGTAACTCCGCAACTAGAAACTCTGCAACTAGAGACTCCACAACTAGAGACTTAACAACTAGAAACTTCACAACTAGAAACTTCGCAACTAGAAAACTCCGTAACTATAAACTCCACAACTAGACAATCCGCAACTAGGAACTCTACAACTTCAAAATCCACAACTAAAATCTCCACAACTTGAAACTCCACAACTAGATACTCCACAACTAGAAACTCCACAACTTGAAACTCCGCAACTAGAAACTTCGCCACTACAATCTCCACAACTGGAAAACTCTGCAACTAGAAACTCTGCAACTAGAAACTCCTCAACTAGAAACTCCACAGCTAGAAACTCCACAGCTAGAAAATCCACCACTAGAAACTCCAAATCTAGCAACTCCACAAATACAGACTCCGTAATTAGAAAACTCCGCATCTAGAAACTCCCAACCAGACACTCTGCAACTAGGAACTCTACAACTTCAAAATCCACAACTAGAAACTCCCCAACTTGAAACTCCACAACTAGATACTCCACAACTACAAACTCCGCAACTAGAAACTCCAAAACTAGAAACTCCCAACTAGACTTTCCGCAACAAGAAACTCCGCAACCAGAAACTCCACAACTTGAGACTTCGCAACTAGATCTCCACAACTAGAAACTCCAAAACTAGAAACTCCACAACTAGAAACTCCAAAACTAGAAACTCCACAACTAGAAACACCGCAACTAGAAACTCCACAGCTACGAAGTCCGCAACTAGAAACTCTGCAACTAGAAACTCCGCAACTAGAAACTCCACAGCTAGAAAATCCAACACTAGAAACTCCACAACTAGCAACTCCACAACTACAGACTCCGCAACTAGAAAACTCCCGAACTAGAAACTCCCAACTTCAAACTGCGCAACTAGGAACTCTACACCTTCAAAATCCACAACTAGAAACTCCACAGCTTGAAACTCCAGAACTAGATACTCCACAACTACAAACTCCACAACTAGAAACTCCACAACTATAAACTCCGCAACTTGAAACTCTGCAACTAGAAACTCCATAACTAGAAACTCCACTACTAGAAAACTCCACAACTAGAAACTGCAACTGGAAACTCCGCAACTAGAAACTCCACAGCTAGAAACTTCACTACATGAAACACAACTAGATACTCCAAAACTACGAATTCCACAACTAGAAACTCCACAACTAGAAACTCCGCAACTAGAAACTCCACAACTAGAAACTCCACAAATTGAAACACCACAACTAAATACTCCACAACTACAAACTCCACAACTAGAAACTCCACAACTTGAAACTCCGCAACTAGAAACTCCACAACTAGAGACTCCATAACTAGGAACTCCACAACTAGAAACTCCACAACTAGAAGTTCCACAACAAGAAACTCCGCAACTAGAAATCCCACAACTAGATACTCCACAACTACAAACTCCACAACTAGAAACTCCACAACCTGAAACTTCACAACTAGAAACTCCACAACTAGAGACTCCATAACTAGGAACTCCACAACTAGAAACTCCACAACTGCAGACTCCACAACTACAGACTCCACAACTAGAAACTCCACAACTAGAAACTCCACAACCACAAACTCCGCAACTAGAAATCCCACAACTAGTAAATCCACAACTAGAGACTTCACAACTAGAAACTCCGCAACTAGAAACTCCACAACTAGAAACTCCACAACTTGAAACACCACAACTAGATACTTCACAACTACAAATTCCACAACTAGTAACTCCACAACTTGAAACTCCACCACTTGAAACCCAACAAATAGATACTCCACAACTACGGACTCCACAACTAGAAACTATAACACTAGAAACTCCACAACCAGAAACTTTGAATTAAAAACTCCGCAGCTAGAAACTCCACAGCTAGAAAATCCAGAGCTAGAAATTCCACAACTAGAAACTCCACAACTATAAACTCCACAACTTGAAACTCTGCAACTAGAAACTCGATAACTAGAAACTACACTACTAGAAAACTCCACAACTAGAAACTCTGCAACTGGAAACTCCGCCACTAGAAACTCCACAGCTAGAAACTTCACTACATGAAACACAACTAGATACTCCAAAACTACGAATTCCACAACTAGAAACTCCACAACTAGAAACTCCGCAACTAGAAACTCCACAGCTAGAAACTCCACAAGTTGAGACTTTGCAACTAGAAACTCGGCAACTAGATACCCAACAACTAGAAACTCCACAAATAGAAACTCTTCAACTAGAAACTCCACAACTAATAAATACTCCACAACTACGAATTCCACAACTAGAAACTCCACAACTAGAAACTCCGCAACTAGAAACTCCGCAACTAGAAACTCCACAGCTAGAAACTCCACAACTTGTGATTTTGCAACTAGAAACTCGGCAACTAGAAACCCAACAACTAGAAACTCCACAACTAGAAACTCCACAACTAGAAACTCCGCAACTAGAAACTCCGCAACTAGAAACTCTATAACCAGAAACCCCACAACCAGAAACTCGGCAACAAGAAAATCCGCAACTAGAAACTCCACAACTTGAAACTTCGCAACTAGAAACTCCACAACTAGAAACTCCACAACTAGAGACTCCACAACTAGAAACTCCAAAGCTAGAAAATCCACCACTAGAAACTCCACAACTTGAAACTCCGCCACTAGAAACTCCACAACTAGAGACTCCATAACTAGGAACTCTACAACTGGAAACTCCACAACTAGAAACTCCGCAACTAGAAAACTCCGCAACTATAAACTCCACAACTAGACAATCCGCAACTAGAAACTCTACAACTTCAAAATCCACAACTAAAAACTCCACAACTTGAAACTCCACAACTAGATACTCCACAACTAGAAACTCCACAACTTGAAACTCCGCAACTATAAACTTCGCCACTACAATCTCCACAACTGGAAAACTCTGCAACTAGAAACTCTGCAACTAGAAACTCCTCAACTAGAAACTCCACAGCTAGAAACTCAACAGCTAGAAAATCCACCACTAGAAACTCCACAACTAGCAACTCCACAAATACAGACTCCGTAATTAGAAAACTCCGCATCTAGAAACTCCCAACCAGACACTCTGCAACTAGGAACTCTACAACTTCAAAATCCACAACTAGAAACTCCCCAACTTGAAACTCCACAACTAGATACTCCAAAACTACAAACTCCGCAACTAGAAACTCCAAAACTAGAAACTCCCAACTAGACTTTCCGCAACCAGAAACTCCACAACTTGAGACTTCGCAACTAGATCTCCACAACTAGAAACTCCAAAACTAGAAACTCCACAATTAGAAACTCCAAAACTAGAAACTCCACAACTATAAACTCCAAAACTAGAAACTCCACAACTAGAAACACCGCAACTAGAAACTCCACTGCTAGAAAGTCCGCAACTAGAAACTCTGCAACTAGAAACTCCGCAACTAGAAACTCCACAGCTAGAAAATCCAACACTAGAAACTCCACAACTAGCAACTCCACAACTACAGACTCCGCAACTAGAAAACTCCCGAACTAGAAACTCCCAACTTCAAACTGCGCAACTAGGAACTCTACACCTTCAAAATCCACAACTAGAAACTCCACAGCTTGAAACTCCAGAACTAGATACTCCACAACTACAAACTCCACAACTAGAAACTCCACAACTATAAACTCCGCAACTTGAAACTCTGCAACTAGAAACTCCATAACTAGAAACTCCACAATTACCATAACGAACTCCACAATTACGAACCCCACAAGTACAAACTCCACAACTAGAAACTCCACAACTAGAAACTCCACAACTACGAACTCCACAATTACGAACCCCACAACTACAAACTCCACAACTAGAAACTCCACAACTTTAGACTTGGCACCTAGAAACTTCACAACTAGATACTCCACAACTAGGAACTCCACAACTAGAGACTCCACAACCAGAAACTCCACAGCTAAAAACTCCACAACTTGAGACTTCGCATTTAGAGACTCGGCAACTAGAAACTCCACAACTAAAAACTCCGCAACTAGGAACTCTACAACTTCAAAATCCACAATCGGAAACTCCCCAACTTGAAACTCCACACCTAGAAAATCTGCAACTAGAAACTCCGCAACCAGAAACTCCACAGCTAGAAACTTCACTACTTGAAACACCACAACTAGATACTCCACAACTACGAATTACACAACTAGAAACACCACAGCTAGAAAGTCTGCAACTAGAGTTTTTGCAACTAGAAACTCCACAACTAGAAACTGCACAGCTAGAAAGTCCACCACTAGAAACTCCAAAACTAGCAACTCCACAACTACAACTCCTCAACTAGAAAACTGCGCAACTAGAAACTCCCAACTAGACTTTCCGCAACAAGAAACTCCGCAACTAGAAACCCCACAACTTGAGACTTCGCAACTAGAAACTCCACAACTAGAAACTTCACAACTAGAAACTCCAAAACTAGAAGCTCTACAACTAGAAACTCCACAACTAGAAACTCCACAGCTAGAAAGTCCGCAACTAGACACTCCGCAACTAGGAACTCTACAACTTCAAAATCCACAACTAGAAACTCCACAACTAGATACTCCCCAACAACAAACTCCACATCTAGAAACTCCCCAACTAGAAACTCCACAACTGGAAACTCCGCAACTAGAAACTCCACAGCTAGAAACTCCATAATTTGAGACTTTGCAACTAGAAACTCGGCAACTAGAAACCCAACAACTAGAAACTCCACAACTTGAAACTCCACAACTAGAAACTCCACAGCTTGAAACACAACTAATAGATACTCCACAACTACGAATTCCACAACTACAAACTCCACAACTAGAAACTCCCCAACTAGAAACTCCGCAACTAGAAACTCCACAGCAAAAAACTCCACAACTTGAGACTTTGCAACTAGAAACTCGGCAACTAGAAACCCAATCTAGAAACTCCACAACTAGAAACTCCACAACTTGAAACACAACTAATTGACACTCCACAACTACAAATTCCACAACTAGAAACTCCACAACAAGAAACCCCGCAACTAGAAACTCCATCACTCGAAACTCCACAACCAGAAACTCGGCAACAAGAAACTCCGCAACTAGAAACTCCACAACTTGAAACTTCGCAACTACAAACTCTACAACTAGAAACTCCACAACTAGAGACTCCACAACTAGAAACTCCACAGCTAGAAAATTCACCACTAGAAACTCCACAACTGGCAACCCCACAACTACAGACTCCACAACTAGAAAGCTCCGCAACTAGAAACTCCCAACTAGACACTCCGCAACTAGGAACTCTACAACTTCAAAATCCACAACTAAAATCTCCACAACTTGAAACTCCACAACTAGATACTCCACAACTAGAAACTCCACAACTTGAAACTCCGCAACTAGAAACTTCGCCACTACAATCTCCACAACTGGAAAACTCTGCAACTAGAAACTCTGCAACTAGAAACTCCTCAACTAGAAACTCCACAGCTAGAAACTCCACAGCTAGAAAATCCACCACTAGAAACTCCAAATCTAGCAACTCCACAAATACAGACTCCGTAATTAGAAAACTCCGCATCTAGAAACTCCCAACCAGACACTCTGCAACTAGGAACTCTACAACTTCAAAATCCACAACTAGAAACTCCCCAACTTGAAACTCCACAACTAGATACTCCACAACTACAAACTCCGCAACTAGAAACTCCAAAACTAGAAACTCCCAACTAGACTTTCCGCAACAAGAAACTCCGCAACCAGAAACTCCACAACTTGAGACTTCGCAACTAGATCTCCACAACTAGAAACTCCAAAACTAGAAACTCCACAACTAGAAACTCCAAAACTAGAAACTCCACAACTAGAAACACCGCAACTAGAAACTCCACAGCTACGAAGTCCGCAACTAGAAACTCTGCAACTAGAAACTCCGCAACTAGAAACTCCACAGCTAGAAAATCCAACACTAGAAACTCCACAACTAGCAACTCCACAACTACAGACTCCGCAACTAGAAAACTCCCGAACTAGAAACTCCCAACTTCAAACTGCGCAACTAGGAACTCTACACCTTCAAAATCCACAACTAGAAACTCCACAGCTTGAAACTCCAGAACTAGATACTCCACAACTACAAACTCCACAACTAGAAACTCCACAACTATAAACTCCGCAACTTGAAACTCTGCAACTAGAAACTCCATAACTAGAAACTCCACTACTAGAAAACTCCACAACTAGAAACTGCAACTGGAAACTCCGCAACTAGAAACTCCACAGCTAGAAACTTCACTACATGAAACACAACTAGATACTCCAAAACTACGAATTCCACAACTAGAAACTCCACAACTAGAAACTCCGCAACTAGAAACTCCACAACTAGAAACTCCACAAATTGAAACACCACAACTAAATACTCCACAACTACAAACTCCACAACTAGAAACTCCACAACTTGAAACTCCGCAACTAGAAACTCCACAACTAGAGACTCCATAACTAGGAACTCCACAACTAGAAACTCCACAACTAGAAGTTCCACAACAAGAAACTCCGCAACTAGAAATCCCACAACTAGATACTCCACAACTACAAACTCCACAACTAGAAACTCCACAACCTGAAACTTCACAACTAGAAACTCCACAACTAGAGACTCCATAACTAGGAACTCCACAACTAGAAACTCCACAACTGCAGACTCCACAACTACAGACTCAACAACTAGAAACTCCACAACTAGAAACTCCACAACCACAAACTCCGCAACTAGAAATCCCACAACTAGTAAATCCACAACTAGAGACTTCACAACTAGAAACTCCGCAACTAGAAACTCCACAACTAGAAACTCCACAACTTGAAACACCACAACTAGATACTTCACAACTACAAATTCCACAACTAGTAACTCCACAACTTGAAACTCCACCACTTGAAACCCAACAAATAGATACTCCACAACTACGGACTCCACAACTAGAAACTATAACACTAGAAACTCCACAACCAGAAACTTTGAATTAAAAACTCCGCAGCTAGAAACTCCACAGCTAGAAAATCCACAGCTAGAAATTCCACAACTAGAAACTCCACAACTATAAACTCCACAACTTGAAACTCTGCAACTAGAAACTCGATAACTAGAAACTACACTACTAGAAAACTCCACAACTAGAAACTCTGCAACTGGAAACTCCGCCACTAGAAACTCCACAGCTAGAAACTTCACTACATGAAACACAACTAGATACTCCAAAACTACGAATTCCACAACTAGAAACTCCACAACTAGAAACCCCGCAACTAGAAACTCCACAGCTAGGAACTCCACAAGTTGAGACTTTGCAACTAGAAACTCGGCAACTAGATACCCAACAACTAGAAACTCCACAAATAGAAACTCTTCAACTAGAAACTCCACAACTAATAAATACTCCACAACTACGAATTCCACAACTAGAAACTCCACAACTAGAAACTCCGCAACTAGAAACTCCGCAACTAGAAACTCCACAGCTAGAAACTCCACAACTTGTGATTTTGCAACTAGAAACTCGGCAACTAGAAACCCAACAACTAGAAACTCCACAACTAGAAACTCCACAACTAGAAACTCCGCAACTAGAAACTCCGCAACTAGAAACTCTATAACCAGAAACCCCACAACCAGAAACTCGGCAACAAGAAAATCCGCAACTAGAAACTCCACAACTTGAAACTTCGCAACTAGAAACTCCACAACTAGAAACTCCACAACTAGAGACTCCACAACTAGAAACTCCAAAGCTAGAAAATCCACCACTAGAAACTCCACAACTTGAAACTCCGCCACTAGAAACTCCACAACTAGAGACTCCATAACTAGGAACTCTACAACTGGAAACTCCACAACTAGAAACTCCGCAACTAGAAAACTCCGCAACTATAAACTCCACAACTAGACAATCCGCAACTAGAAACTCTACAACTTCAAAATCCACAACTAAAAACTCCACAACTTGAAACTCCACAACTAGATACTCCACAACTAGAAACTCCACAACTTGAAACTCCGCAACTATAAACTTCGCCACTACAATCTCCACAACTGGAAAACTCTGCAACTAGAAACTCTGCAACTAGAAACTCCTCAACTAGAAACTCCACAGCTAGAAACTCAACAGCTAGAAAATCCACCACTAGAAACTCCACAACTAGCAACTCCACAAATACAGACTCCGTAATTAGAAAACTCCGCATCTAGAAACTCCCAACCAGACACTCTGCAACTAGGAACTCTACAACTTCAAAATCCACAACTAGAAACTCCCCAACTTGAAACTCCACAACTAGATACTCCAAAACTACAAACTCCGCAACTAGAAACTCCAAAACTAGAAACTCCCAACTAGACTTTCCGCAACCAGAAACTCCACAACTTGAGACTTCGCAACTAGATCTCCACAACTAGAAACTCCAAAACTAGAAACTCCACAATTAGAAACTCCAAAACTAGAAACTCCACAACTATAAACTCCAAAACTAGAAACTCCACAACTAGAAACACCGCAACTAGAAACTCCACTGCTAGAAAGTCCGCAACTAGAAACTCTGCAACTAGAAACTCCGCAACTAGAAACTCCACAGCTAGAAAATCCAACACTAGAAACTCCACAACTAGCAACTCCACAACTACAGACTCCGCAACTAGAAAACTCCCGAACTAGAAACTCCCAACTTCAAACTGCGCAACTAGGAACTCTACACCTTCAAAATCCACAACTAGAAACTCCACAGCTTGAAACTCCAGAACTAGATACTCCACAACTACAAACTCCACAACTAGAAACTCCACAACTATAAACTCCGCAACTTGAAACTCTGCAACTAGAAACTCCATAACTAGAAACTCCACAATTACCATAACGAACTCCACAATTACGAACCCCACAAGTACAAACTCCACAACTAGAAACTCCACAACTAGAAACTCCACAACTACGAACTCCACAATTACGAACCCCACAACTACAAACTCCACAACTAGAAACTCCACAACTTTAGACTTGGCACCTAGAAACTTCACAACTAGATACTCCACAACTAGGAACTCCAACACTAGAGACTCCACAACCAGAAACTCCACAGCTAAAAACTCCACAACTTGAGACTTCGCATTTAGAGACTCGGCAACTAGAAACTCCACAACTAAAAACTCCGCAACTAGGAACTCTACAACTTCAAAATCCACAATCGGAAACTCCCCAACTTGAAACTCCACACCTAGAAAATCTGCAACTAGAAACTCCGCAACCAGAAACTCCACAGCTAGAAACTTCACTACTTGAAACACCACAACTAGATACTCCACAACTACGAATTACACAACTAGAAACACCACAGCTAGAAAGTCTGCAACTAGAGTTTTTGCAACTAGAAACTCCACAACTAGAAACTGCACAGCTAGAAAGTCCACCACTAGAAACTCCAAAACTAGCAACTCCACAACTACAACTCCTCAACTAGAAAACTGCGCAACTAGAAACTCCCAACTAGACTTTCCGCAACAAGAAACTCCGCAACTAGAAACCCCACAACTTGAGACTTCGCAACTAGAAACTCCACAACTAGAAACTTCACAACTAGAAACTCCAAAACTAGAAGCTCTACAACTAGAAACTCCACAACTAGAAACTCCACAGCTAGAAAGTCCGCAACTAGACACTCCGCAACTAGGAACTCTACAACTTCAAAATCCACAACTAGAAACTCCACAACTAGATACTCCCCAACAACAAACTCCACATCTAGAAACTCCCCAACTAGAAACTCCACAACTGGAAACTCCGCAACTAGAAACTCCACAGCTAGAAACTCCATAATTTGAGACTTTGCAACTAGAAACTCGGCAACTAGAAACCCAACAACTAGAAACTCCACAACTTGAAACTCCACAACTAGAAACTCCACAGCTTGAAACACAACTAATAGATACTCCACAACTACGAATTCCACAACTACAAACTCCACAACTAGAAACTCCCCAACTAGAAACTCCGCAACTAGAAACTCCACAGCAAAAAACTCCACAACTTGAGACTTTGCAACTAGAAACTCGGCAACTAGAAACCCAATCTAGAAACTCCACAACTAGAAACTCCACAACTTGAAACACAACTAATTGATACTCCACAACTACAAATTCCACAACTAGAAACTCCACAACAAGAAACCCCGCAACTAGAAACTCCATCACTCGAAACTCCACAACCAGAAACTCGGCAACAAGAAACTCCGCAACTAGAAACTCCACAACTTGAAACTTCGCAACTACAAACTCTACAACTAGAAACTCCACAACTAGAGACTCCACAACTAGAAACTCCACAGCTAGAAAATTCACCACTAGAAACTCCACAACTGGCAACCCCACAACTACAGACTCCACAACTAGAAAACTCCGCAACTAGAAACTCCCAACTAGACACTCCGCAACTAGGAACTCCACAACTTCAAAATCCACAGCTAGAAACTCCACAACTTGAAACTCCACAACTAGATACTCCACAACTACAAACTCCACAACTAGAAACTCCCCAACTAGTAACTCCACAACTTGAAACTCCGCAACTAGAAACTCCACAGCTAGAAACTCCATAATTTGAGACTTTGCAACTAGAAACTAGGCAACTAGAAACCCAACAACTAGAAACTCCACAACTAGAAACTCCACATTCAAAAACTCCACAACTTGAAACACAACTAATAGATACTCCACAACAACAAATTCTACAACTAGAAACTACACAACTAGAAACTCCGCAACTAGAAACTCCACAACCAGAAACTCGGCAACAAGAAACTCCGGAAACTAGAAACTCCACAACTTGAAACTTCGTAACTAGAAACTCCACAACTAGAAACTCCACAAATAAAGACTCCACAACTAGAAACTCCACAGCTAGAAAATCCACCACTAGAAACTCCACAACTAGCAACTCCAACTACAGACTCCGCAACTAGAAAACTCCACAACTAGAAACTCTCAACCAGACACTCCGCAACTAAGGACTCTACAACTTCAAAATCCACAACTAGGACTCCACAACTTGAAACTCCACAACTAGAGACTCCATCACTAGAAACTCCACAACCAGGAACTCGGCAACAAGAAACTCCGCAACTAGAAACTCCACAACTTGAGACTTCGCAACTAGAAACTCCACAACTACAAACTCCACAACTAGAGACTCCACAACTAGAAAATCCATCACTAGAAACTCCCAACTAGACACTCCGCAACTAGGTACTCTACAACTTCAAAATCCACAACTAGAAACTCCTCAACTTGAAACTCCACAACTAGATACTCCACAACTACAAACTCCACAACTAGAAACTCCACAACTTAAAACTTCGCAACTAGAAACGCCATAACTAGAAACTCCACTACTAGAAAACTCCGCAACTAGAAACTCCGCAACTACAAACTCCGCAATAGAAACTCCACAACTTGAAACACCACAACTAGATACTCCACAACTACAAATTCCACAACTAGAAACTTTGCATTTTGAAACCCCGTATCTATGACTCCGCAACTAGAAGCTCCTCAACTAGAGATTCCATAACTTGGAACTTCTCAACTACAAACTCAACAACTACAGACTCTACAACTAGAAACTCCACAACTAGAGACTCCACAACTAAAGACTGCACAACTAGAGACTCCGCAACTAGAAATTCCACAGCTAGAAACTCCACAACTAGAAACTCCACAACTAGAGACTCCAGAACTAGAAACTTCACAACTAGAGACTCCGCAACAAGAAACTTCACAACTAGAAACTCCACAACTAGAAACTCCACAACCAAAGACTGCACAATTAGAGACTTTGCAATTACAAACTCCTCAGGTAGAAACTACACAACTAGAAACTCCACGACTAGAGAATCCATAAGTAGAAACTCCACAGCTAGAAAACTCCGCTAATAGAAACTCCACGACTGGACACTCCGCAACTAAAACTCCACGACTAGAAACTCCACAACTACGTACTCCACAACTAGAGACTCCACAACCAGAAACTCTATAGCTAGAAACTCAACAACTACAAATTTCACAACTAGAAACTCCACAACTAGAAACTCTGCCACTAGAAACTCCGCAACTAGAAACGCCTTAGCTAGAAACTCCACAACTTGAGATTTTGCAACTAGAAACTCGGCAACTAGAAACTCAACCACCAGAAACTCCCCAACTAGAAACTCCTCAGCTAGAAACTCCACAACTAGAAACTCCACAACTACAGACTCCACAACTACAGACTCCACAACTAGAAACTCCACAACTAGAAACTCCACAACCAGAAACTCCGCAACTAGAAACTCCACAACTAAAAACTCCACAACTAGAAATTGCACAACTAGAGACTCCACAACTAGAGACTTCACAACTACAAACTCCGCAACTAGAAACTCCACGACTAGAAACTCCACAGCTAGAAACTCCACAACTTGAAACACCGCAACTAGATACTCCACAACTACAAATTCCACAACTAGAAACTCCACAACTTGACACTCCACAATTTGAAACCCAAAAATTAGATTCTCCACAACTACGGACTCCACAACTAGAAACTCCATAACTAGAAACTCCACTACTAGAAAACTCCGCAACTAGAAACTCCGCAACTAGAAACTCCGCAACTAGAAATCCACAGCTAGAAACTCAACAACTTGAGATTTTGCAACTAGAAACTCGACCACTAGAAACTCCACAACTAGAAACTCCTCAACTAGAAACTCCACAACTTGAAACACCACAATTAGATACTCCACAATTACAAACTCCACAACTAGAAACTACACAACTTGAAACTCCGCCACTAGAAACTCCACAACTGGAGACTCCATAACTAGGAACTCCACAACTAGAAACTCCACAACTACAGACTCCACAACTACAGACTCCACAACTAGAAACTCCACAACTAGAAACTCCACAACCAGAAACTCCGCAACTAGAAATCCCACAAGTAGAGACTCCACAACTAAAGACTTTACAACTAGAAACTCCGCAACTAGAAACTCCACAACTAGAAACTCCACAACTTGAAACCCAACAAATAGATACTCCACAACTACGGACTCCACAACTAGAAACTCCAACACTAGAAACTCCACAACCAGAAAGTCCGCAACTAAAAACTCCGCAACTAGAAACTCCACAGCTATAAAATCCACAGCTAGAAATTCCACAACTAGTAGCTCCACAACTACAGACTCCGCAACTTGAAAACCCCGCAACTATAAACTCCATACTAGACAATCCGCAACTAGGAACTCTACAACTCCAAAATCCACAACTAAAAACTCCACAACTTGAAACTCCACAACTAGATACTCCACAACTAGATACTCCACAACTACAAACTCCACAACTAGAAACTCCACAACTTGAAACTCCGCAACTAGAAACTCCGCCACTACAATCTCCACAACTAAAAAACTCTGCAACTATAAACTCTGCAACTAGAAACTCCACAGCTAGAAACTCCACAACTTGAAACTCCGCAACTAGAAACTCCGCCACTACAATCTCCACAACTGGAAAACTCTGCAACTAGAAACTCTGCAACTAGAAACTCCACAGCTAGAAACTCCACAACTACAAACTCCACAACTAGAGACTCCACAACTAGAAACTCCACAACTACGAACTCTACAACTACGAACCCCACAACTACAAACTCCACAACTAGAAACTCTACAACTAGGAACTCCGCAACTTTAGACTTCGCAACTAGAAACTCCACAACTAGAGACTCCACAACTAGGAATTCCACAACTAGAGACTCCACAACCAGAAACTCCACAGCTAGAAACTCCACAACTTGAGACTTCGCATTTAGAGACTCAGCAACTAGAAACTCAACAACTAGAAACTCCAAAACTAGAAACTCCACAACTTGAAACACCACAACTTGATACTCCACAACTACAAATTTAACAACTAGAAACTCCACAACTAAAAACTCCGCAACTATAAACTCCGCAACTAGAACCTCCACAGCTAGAAAGTCCGCAACTAGAAACTTTGCAACTAGAAACTCCGCAACTAGAAACTCCACAGCTAGAAAATCCACCACTATATACTCCACATCTTGCAACTCCACAACAACAGACTCCGCAACTAGAAAACTCCGCAAATAGAAACTCCCAACCAGACACTCCGCAACTAGGAACTCTACAACTTCAAAATCCACAACTAGAAACTCCCTAACTTGAAACTCCACAACTAGATACTCCACAACTACAAACTCCACAACTAGAAACTCCACAACTGAAAACTCCACAGCTAGAAACTTCACTGCTTGAAACACCACAACTAGATACTCCACAACTACGAATTCCACAACTAGAAACTCCACAGCTAGAAAGTCCGCAACTAGAAACTCTGCAACAAGAAACTCCACAACTAGAAACTGCACAGCAAGGAAATCCACCACTAGAAACTCCACAACTAGCAACTTCACAACTGCAGACTCCGCAACTAGAAAACTGCGCAACTAGAAACTCCCAACTAGACTTTCCGCAACAAGAAACTCCGCAACTAGAAACTCCACAACTTGAAACTCCACAACTAGGTACTCCACAACTACAAACTCCGCAACTAGAAACTCCACAACTAGAAACTCCACAACTCGAAACTCCACAACTAATAAACTCCGCAACAAGAAAATCTGCAACTAGAAACTCCACAACTAGAAACTCCACAACTAGAAACTCCACAACTAGAATATCCAAAACTAGAAACTCCACAACTAGAAACTCCGCAACTAGAAACTCCACAGCTAGAAAGTCCGCAACTAGAAACTCTGCAACTAGAAACTCCACAACTAGAAACTGCACAGCTAGAAAATCCACCACTAGAAACTCCACAAATACAGACTTCCCAACTAGAAAACTGCGCAACTAGAAACTCCCAACTAGACTTTCCGCAACAAGAAACTCCGCAACTAAAAACTCCACAAATTGAGACTTCGCAACTAGAAACTCCACAACTAGAAACTCCACAACTAGCAACTCCACAACTACAGACTCCGCAACTAGAAAACTCCGCAACTAGAAACTCCCAACTAGACACTCCGCAACTAGAAACTCTGCAACTAGGAACTCCGCAACTAGAAACTCCACAGTTAGAAAATCCACCACTAGAAACTCCACAACTAGCAACTCCATAACTACAGACTCCGCAACTAGAAAACTCCGCAACTAGAAACTCCCAACCAGACACTCCCTATTTATGAACTCTACAACTTCAAAATCCACCACTAGAAACACCCCAACTTGAAACTCCACAACAAGATACTCCACAACTACAAACTCCGCAACTAGAAACTTCACAACTAGAAACCCCACAACTTGAAACTCCACAACTAATAAACTCCGCAACTAGAAAATCTGCAACTAGAAACTCTGCAACTAGAAACTCCACAACTAGAAACTGCACAGCTAGAAAATCCACCACTAGAAACTCCACAACTAGCAACTCCACAACTACAGACTCCGCAACTATAAAACTGCGCAACTGGAAACTCCCAACTATACCTTCCGCAACAAGAAACTCCGCAACTAGAAACTAAACAACTTGAGACTTCGCAACTAGAAACTCCACAACTAGAAACTCCAAAACTAGAAACTCCACAACTAGAAACACCGCAACTAGAAACTCCACAGCTACGAAGTCCGCAACTAGAAACTCTGCAACTAGAAACTCCGCAACTAGAAACTCCACAGCTAGAAAATCCACCACTAGAAACTCCACAACTAGCAACTCCACAACTACAGACTCCGCAACTAAAAAACTCCCGAACTAGAAACTCCCAACTTCACACTCCGCAACTAGGAACTCTACACCTTTATAATCCACAACTAGAAACTCAACAACTTGAAACTCCAGAACTAGATACTCCACAACTACAAACTCCACAACTAGAAACTTCAAAACTATAAACTCCACAACTTGAAACTCTGCAACTAGAAACTCCATAACTAGAAACTCCACTACTAGAAAACTCCACAACTAGAAACTCTGCAACTGGAAACTCCGCAACTAGAAACTCCACAGCTAGAAACTTCACTACATGAAACACAACTAGATACTCCAAAACCACGAATTCCACAACTAGAAACACCACAACTAGAAACTCCGCAACTAGAAACTCTACAACTAGAAACTCCACAACTTGAAACACCACAACTAGATACTCCACAACTACAAACTCCACAACTAGAAACTCCACAACCTGAAACTTCACAACTAGAAACTCCACAACTAGAGACTCCATAACTAGGAACTCCACAACTAGAAACTCCACAACTGCAGACTCCACAACTACAGACTCCACAACTAGAAACTATAACACTAGAAACTCCACAACCAGAAACTTTGAATTAAAAACTCCGCAGCTAGAAACTCCACAGCTAGAAAATCCACAGCTAGAAATTCCACCACTCGAAACTCCACAACTATAAACTCCACAACTTGAAACTCTGCAACTAGAAACTCGATAACTAGAAACTACACTACTAGAAAACTGCACAACTAGAAACTCTGCAACTGGAAACTCCGCCACTAGAAACTCCACAGCTAGAAACTTCACTACATGAAACACAACTAGATACTCCAAAACTACGAATTCCACAACTAGAAACTCCACAACTAGAAACTCCGCAACTAGAAACTCCACAGCTAGAAACTCCACAAGTTGAGACTTTGCAACTAGAAACTCGGCAACTAGATACCCAACAACTAGAAACTCCACAAATAGAAACTCTTCAACTAGAAACTCCACAACTAATAAATACTCCACAACTACGAATTCCACAACTAGAAACTCCACAACTAGAAACTCCGCAACTAGAAACTCCGCAACTAGAAACTCCACAGCTAGAAACTCCACAACTTGTGATTTTGCAACTAGAAACTCGGCAACTAGAAACCCAACAACTAGAAACTCCACAACTAGAAACTCCACAACTAGAAACTCCGCAACTAGAAACTCCGCAACTAGAAACTCTATAACCAGAAACCCCACAACCAGAAACTCGGCAACAAGAAAATCCGCAACTAGAAACTCCACAACTTGAAACTTCGCAACTAGAAACTCCACAACTAGAAACTCCACAACTAGAGACTCCACAACTAGAAACTCCAAAGCTAGAAAATCCACCACTAGAAACTCCACAACTTGAAACTCCGCCACTAGAAACTCCACAACTAGAGACTCCATAACTAGGAACTCTACAACTGGAAACTCCACAACTAGAAACTCCGCAACTAGAAAACTCCGCAACTATAAACTCCACAACTAGACAATCCGCAACTAGAAACTCTACAACTTCAAAATCCACAACTAAAAACTCCACAACTTGAAACTCCACAACTAGATACTCCACAACTAGAAACTCCACAACTTGAAACTCCGCAACTATAAACTTCGCCACTACAATCTCCACAACTGGAAAACTCTGCAACTAGAAACTCTGCAACTAGAAACTCCTCAACTAGAAACTCCACAGCTAGAAACTCAACAGCTAGAAAATCCACCACTAGAAACTCCACAACTAGCAACTCCACAAATACAGACTCCGTAATTAGAAAACTCCGCATCTAGAAACTCCCAACCAGACACTCTGCAACTAGGAACTCTACAACTTCAAAATCCACAACTAGAAACTCCCCAACTTGAAACTCCACAACTAGATACTCCAAAACTACAAACTCCGCAACTAGAAACTCCAAAACTAGAAACTCCCAACTAGACTTTCCGCAACAAGAAACTCCGCAACCAGAAACTCCACAACTTGAGACTTCGCAACTAGATCTCCACAACTAGAAACTCCAAAACTAGAAACTCCCCAATTAGAAACTCCAAAACTAGAAACTCCACAACTATAAACTCCAAAACTAGAAACTCCACAACTAGAAACACCGCAACTAGAAACTCTACTGCTAGAAAGTCCGCAACTAGAAACTCTGCAACTAGAAACTCCGCAACTAGAAACTCCACAGCTAGAAAATCCAACACTAGAAACTCCACAACTAGCAACTCCACAACTACAGACTCCGCAACTAGAAAACTCCCGAACTAGAAACTCCCAACTTCAAACTGCGCAACTAGGAACTCTACACCTTCAAAATCCACAACTAGAAACTCCACAGCTTGAAACTCCAGAACTAGATACTCCACAACTACAAACTCCACAACTAGAAACTCCACAACTATAAACTCCGCAACTTGAAACTCTGCAACTAGAAACTCCATAACTAGAAACTCCACAATTACCATAACGAACTCCACAATTACGAACCCCACAAGTACAAACTCCGCAACTAGAAACTCCACAACTAGAAACTCCACAACTACGAACTCCACAATTGCGAACCCCACAACTACAAACTCCACAACTAGAAACTCCACAACTTTAGACTTGGCACCTAGAAACTTCACAACTAGATACTCCACAACTAGGAACTCCACAACTAGAGACTCCACAACCAGAAACTCCACAGCTAAAAACTCCACAACTTGAGACTTCGCATTTAGAGACTCGGCAACTAGAAACTCCACAACTAAAAACTCCGCAACTAGGAACTCTACAACTTCAAAATCCACAATCGGAAACTCCCCAACTTGAAACTCCACAACTAGAAAATCTGCAACTAGAAACTCCGCAACCAGAAACTCCACAGCTAGAAACTTCACTACTTGAAACACCACAACTAGATACTCCACAACTGCGAATTCCACAACTAGAAACACCACAGCTAGAAAGTCTGCAACTAGAGTTTTTGCAACTAGAAACTCCACAACTAGAAACTGCACAGCTAGAAAGTCCACCACTAGAAACTCCGAAACTAGCAACTCCACAACTACAACTCCTCAACTAGAAAACTGCGCAACTAGAAACTCCCAACTAGACTTTCCGCAACAAGAAACTCCGCAACTAGAAACCCCACAACTTGAGACTTCGCAACTAGAAACTCCACAACTAGAAACTTCACAACTAGAAACTCCAAAACTAGAAGCTCTACAACTAGAAACTCCACAACTAGAAACTCCACAGCTAGAAAGTCCGCAACTATACACTCCGCAACTAGGAACTCTACAACTTCAAAATCCACAACTAGAAACTCCACAACTAGATACTCCCCAACAACAAACTCCACATCTAGAAACTCCCCAACTAGAAACTCCACAACTAGAAACTCCGCAACTAGAAACTCCACAGCTAGAAACTTCATAATTTGAGACTTTGCAACTAGAAACTCGGCAACTAGAAACCCAACAACTAGAAACTCCACAACTTGAAACTCCACAACTAGAAACTCCACAGCTTGAAACAACACTAATAGATACTCCACAACTACGAATTCCACAACTACAAACTCCACAACTAGAAACTCCCCAACGAGAAACTCCGCAACTAGAAACTCCACAGCAAAAAACTCCACAACTTGAGACTTTGCAACTAGAAACTCGGCAACTAGAAACCCAATCTAGAAACTCCACAACTAGAAACTCCACAACTTGAAACACAACTAATTGATACTCCACAACTACAAATTCCACAACTAGAAACTCCACAACAAGAAACCCCGCAACTAGAAACTCCATCACTCGAAACTCCACAACCAGAAACTCGGCAACAAGAAACTCCGCAACTAGAAACTCCACAACTTGAAACTTCGCAACTACAAACTCCACAACTAGAAACTCCACAACTAGAGACTCCACAACTAGAAACTCCACAGCTAGAAAATTCACCACTAGAAACTCCACAACTGGCAACCCCACAACTACAGACTCCACAACTAGAAAACTCCGCAACTAGAAACTCCCAACTAGACACTCCGCAACTAGGAACTCCACAACTTCAAAATCCACAGCTAGAAACTCCACAACTCGAAACTCCACAACTAGATACTCCACAACTAGAAACTCCACAACTAGAAACTCCCCAACTAGAAACTCCACAACTTGAAACTCCGCAACTAGAAACTCCACAGCTAGAAACTCCATAATTTGAGACTTTGCAACTAGAAACTAGGCAACTAGAAACCCAACAACTAGAAACTCCACAACTAGAAACTCCACATTCAAAAACTCCACAACTTGAAACACAACTAATAGATACTCCACAACAACAAATTCTACAACTAGAAACTCCACAACTAGAAACTCCGCAACTAGAAACTCCACAACCAGAAACTCGGCAACAAGAAACTCCGGAAACTAGAAACTCCACAACTTGAAACTTCGTAACTAGAAACTCCACAACTAGAAACTCCACAAATAAAGACTCCACAACTAGAAACTCCACAGCTAGAAAATCCACCACTAGAAACTCCACAAATAGCAACTCCAACTACAGACTCCGCAACTAGAAAACTCCACAACTAGAAACTCTCAACCAGACACTCCGCAACTAAGAACTCTACAACTTCAAAATCCACAACTAGGACTCCACAACTTGAAACTCCACAACTAGAGACTCCATCACTAGAAACTCCACAACCAGGAACTCGGCAACAAGAAACTCCGCAACTAGAAACTCCACAACTTGAGACTTCGCAACTAGAAACTCCACAACTACAAACTCCACAACTAGAGACTCCACAACTAGAAAATCCATCACTAGAAACTCCCAACTAGACACTCCGCAACTAGGTACTCTACAACTTCAAAATCCACAACTAGAAACTCCTCAACTTGAAACTCCACAACTAGATACTCCACAACTACAAACTCCACAACTAGAAACTCCACAACTTAAAACTTCGCAACTAGAAACGCCATAACTAGAAACTCCACTACTAGAAAACTCCGCAACTAGAAACTCCGCAACTACAAACTCCGCAATAGAAACTCCACAACTTGAAACACCACAACTAGATACTCCACAACTACAAATTCCACAACTAGAAACTTCGCATTTTGAAACCCCGTATCTATGACTCCGCAACTAGAAGCTCCTCAACTAGAGATTCCATAACTTGGAACTTCTCAACTACAAACTCAACAACTACAGACTCCACAACTAGAAACTCCACAACTAGAGACTCCACAACTAAAGACTGCACAACTAGAGACTCCGCAACTAGAAATTCCACAGCTAGAAACTCCACAACTAGAAACTCCACAACTAGAGACTCCAGAACTAGAAACTTCACAACTAGAGACTCCGCAACAAGAAACTTCACAACTAGAAACTCCACAACTAGAAACTCCACAACCAAAGACTGCACAATTAGAGACTTTGCAATTACAAACTCCTCAGGTAGAAACTACACAACTAGAAACTCCACGACTAGAGAATCCATAAGTAGAAACTCCACAGCTAGAAAACTCCGCTAATAGAAACTCCACGACTGGACACTCCGCAACTAAAACTGCACGACTAGAAACTCCACAACTACGTACTCCACAACTAGAGACTCCACAACCAGAAACTCTATAGCTAGAAACTCAACAACTACAAATTTCACAACTAGAAACTCCACAACTAGAAACTCTGCCACTAGAAACTCCGCAACTAGAAACGCCTTAGCTAGAAACTCCACAACTTGAGATTTTGCAACTAGAAACTCGGCAACTAGAAACTCAACCACCAGAAACTCCCCAACTAGAAACTCCTCAGCTAGAAACTCCACAACTAGAAACTCCACAACTACAGACTCCACAACTACAGACTCCACAACTAGAAACTCCACAACTAGAAACTCCACAACCAGAAACTCCGCAACTAGAAACTCCACAACTAAAAACTCCACAACTAGAAATTGCACAACTAGAGACTCCACAACTAGAGACTTCACAACTACAAACTCCACAACTAGAAACTCCACGACTAGAAACTCCACAGCTAGAAACTCCACAACTTGAAACACCGCAACTAGATACTCCACAACTACAAATTCCACAACTAGAAACTCCACAACTTGACACTCCACAATTTGAAACCCAAAAATTAGATTCTCCACAACTACGGACTCCACAACTAGAAACTCCATAACTAGAAACTCCACTACTAGAAAACTCCGCAACTAGAAACTCCGCAACTAGAAACTCCGCAACTAGAAATCCACAGCTAGAAACTCAACAACTTGAGATTTTGCAACTAGAAACTCGACCACTAGAAACTCCACAACTAGAAACTCCTCAACTAGAAACTCCACAACTTGAAACACCACAATTAGATACTCCACAATTACAAACTCCACAACTAGAAACTCCACAACTTGAAACTCCGCCACTAGAAACTCCACAACTGGAGACTCCATAACTAGGAACTCCACAACTAGAAACTCCACAACTACAGACTCCACAACTACAGACTCCACTACTAGAAACTCCACAACTAGAAACTCCACAACCAGAAACTCCGCAACTAGAAATCCCACAAGTAGAGACTCCACAACTAAAGACTTTACAACTAGAAACTCCGCAACTAGAAACTCCACAACTAGAAACTCCACAACTTGAAACCCAACAAATAGATACTCCACAACTACGGACTCCACAACTAGAAACTCCAACACTAGAAACTCCACAACCAGAAAGTCCGCAACTAAAAACTCCGCAACTAGAAACTCCACAGCTATAAAATCCACAGCTAGAAATTCCACAACTAGTAGCTCCACAACTACAGACTCCGCAACTTGAAAACCCCGCCACTATAAACTCCATACTAGACAATCCGCAACTAGGAACTCTACAACTCCAAAATCCACAACTAAAAACTCCACAACTTGAAACTCCACAACTAGATACTCCACAACTAGATACTCCACAACTACAAACTCCACAACTAGAAACTCCTCAACAAGAAAATCCGCAACTAGAAACTCCGCCACTACAATCTCCACAACTAAAAAACTCTGCAACTATAAACTCTGCAACTAGAAACTCCACAGCTAGAAACTCCACAACTTGAAACTCCGCAACTAGAAACTCCGCCACTACAATCTCCACAACTGGAAAACTCTGCAACTAGAAACTCTGCAACTAGAAACTCCACAGCTAGAAACTCCACAACTACAAACTCCACAACTAGAGACTCCACAACTAGAAACTCCACAACTACGAACTCTACAACTACGAACGCCACAACTACAAACTCCACAACTAGAAACTCTACAACTAGGAACTCCGCAACTTTAGACTTCGCAACTAGAAACTCCACAACTAGAGACTCCACAACTAGGAATTCCACAACTAGAGACTCCACAACCAGAAACTCCACAGCTAGAAACTCCACAACTTGAGACTTCGCATTTAGAGACTCAGCAACTAGAAACTCAACAACTAGAAACTCCAAAACTAGAAACTCCACAACTTGAAACACCACAACTTGATACTCCACAACTACAAATTTAACAACTAGAAACTCCACAACTAAAAACTCCGCAACTATAAACTCCGCAACTAGAACCTCCACAGCTAGAAAGTCCGCAACTAGAAACTCTGCAACTAGAAACTCCGCAACTAGAAACTCCACAGCTAGAAAATCCACCACTATATACTCCACATCTTGCAACTCCACAACAACAGACTCCGCAACTAGAAAACTCCGCAAATAGAAACTCCCAACCAGACACTCCGCAACTAGGAACTCTACAACTTCAAAATCCACAACTAGAAACTCCCTAACTTGAAACTCCACAACTAGATACTCCACAACTACAAACTCCACAACTAGAAACTCCACAACTGAAACCTCCACAGCTAGAAACTTCACTGCTTGAAACACCACAACTAGATACTCCACAACTACGAATTCAACAACTAGAAACTCCACAGCTAGAAAGTCCGCAACTAGAAACTCTGCAACAAGAAACTCCACAACTAGAAACTGCACAGCAAGGAAATCCACCACTAGAAACTCCACAACTAGCAACTTCACAACTGCAGACTCCGCAACTAGAAAACTGCGCAACTAGAAACTCCCAACTAGACTTTCCGCAACAAGAAACTCCGCAACTAGAAACTCCACAACTTGAAACTCCACAACTAGGTACTCCACAACTACAAACTCCGCAACTAGAAACTCCACAACTAGAAACTCCACAACTCGAAACTCCACAACTAATAAACTCCGCAACAAGAAAATCTGCAACTAGAAACTCCACAACTAGAAACTCCACAACTAGAAACTCCACAACTAGAATATCCAAAACTAGAAACTCCACAACTAGAAACTCCGCAACTAGAAACTCCACAGCTAGAAACTCCACAACCAGAAACTCCGCAACTAGAAACTCCACAACTAAAAACTCCACAACTAGAAATTGCACAACTAGAGACTCCACAACTAGAGACTTCACAACTACAAACTCCACAACTAGAAACTCCACGACTAGAAACTCCACAGCTAGAAACTCCACAACTTGAAACACCGCAACTAGATACTCCACAACTACAAATTCCACAACTAGAAACTCCACAACTTGACACTCCACAATTTGAAACCCAAAAATTAGATTCTCCACAACTACGGACTCCACAACTAGAAACTCCATAACTAGAAACTCCACTACTAGAAAACTCCGCAACTAGAAACTCCGCAACTAGAAACTCCGCAACTAGAAATCCACAGCTAGAAACTCAACAACTTGAGATTTTGCAACTAGAAACTCGACCACTAGAAACTCCACAACTAGAAACTCCTCAACTAGAAACTCCACAACTTGAAACACCACAATTAGATACTCCACAATTACAAACTCCACAACTAGAAACTCCACAACTTGAAACTCCGCCACTAGAAACTCCACAACTGGAGACTCCATAACTAGGAACTCCACAACTAGAAACTCCACAACTACAGACTCCACAACTACAGACTCCACTACTAGAAACTCCACAACTAGAAACTCCACAACCAGAAACTCCGCAACTAGAAATCCCACAAGTAGAGACTCCACAACTAAAGACTTTACAACTAGAAACTCCGCAACTAGAAACTCCACAACTAGAAACTCCACAACTTGAAACCCAACAAATAGATACTCCACAACTACGGACTCCACAACTAGAAACTCCAACACTAGAAACTCCACAACCAGAAAGTCCGCAACTAAAAACTCCGCAACTAGAAACTCCACAGCTATAAAATCCACAGCTAGAAATTCCACAACTAGTAGCTCCACAACTACAGACTCCGCAACTTGAAAACCCCGCCACTATAAACTCCATACTAGACAATCCGCAACTAGGAACTCTACAACTCCAAAATCCACAACTAAAAACTCCACAACTTGAAACTCCACAACTAGATACTCCACAACTAGATACTCCACAACTACAAACTCCACAACTAGAAACTCCTCAACAAGAAAATCCGCAACTAGAAACTCCGCCACTACAATCTCCACAACTAAAAAACTCTGCAACTATAAACTCTGCAACTAGAAACTCCACAGCTAGAAACTCCACAACTTGAAACTCCGCAACTAGAAACTCCGCCACTACAATCTCCACAACTGGAAAACTCTGCAACTAGAAACTCTGCAACTAGAAACTCCACAGCTAGAAACTCCACAACTACAAACTCCACAACTAGAGACTCCACAACTAGAAACTCCACAACTACGAACTCTACAACTACGAACGCCACAACTACAAACTCCACAACTAGAAACTCTACAACTAGGAACTCCGCAACTTTAGACTTCGCAACTAGAAACTCCACAACTAGAGACTCCACAACTAGGAATTCCACAACTAGAGACTCCACAACCAGAAACTCCACAGCTAGAAACTCCACAACTTGAGACTTCGCATTTAGAGACTCAGCAACTAGAAACTCAACAACTAGAAACTCCAAAACTAGAAACTCCACAACTTGAAACACCACAACTTGATACTCCACAACTACAAATTTAACAACTAGAAACTCCACAACTAAAAACTCCGCAACTATAAACTCCGCAACTAGAACCTCCACAGCTAGAAAGTCCGCAACTAGAAACTCTGCAACTAGAAACTCCGCAACTAGAAACTCCACAGCTAGAAAATCCACCACTATATACTCCACATCTTGCAACTCCACAACAACAGACTCCGCAACTAGAAAACTCCGCAAATAGAAACTCCCAACCAGACACTCCGCAACTAGGAACTCTACAACTTCAAAATCCACAACTAGAAACTCCCTAACTTGAAACTCCACAACTAGATACTCCACAACTACAAACTCCACAACTAGAAACTCCACAACTGAAAACTCCACAGCTAGAAACTTCACTGCTTGAAACACCACAACTAGATACTCCACAACTACGAATTCAACAACTAGAAACTCCACAGCTAGAAAGTCCGCAACTAGAAACTCTGCAACAAGAAACTCCACAACTAGAAACTGCACAGCAAGGAAATCCACCACTAGAAACTCCACAACTAGCAACTTCACAACTGCAGACTCCGCAACTAGAAAACTGCGCAACTAGAAACTCCCAACTAGACTTTCCGCAACAAGAAACTCCGCAACTAGAAACTCCACAACTTGAAACTCCACAACTAGGTACTCCACAACTACAAACTCCGCAACTAGAAACTCCACAACTAGAAACTCCACAACTCGAAACTCCACAACTAATAAACTCCGCAACAAGAAAATCTGCAACTAGAAACTCCACAACTAGAAACTCCACAACTAGAAACTCCACAACTAGAATATCCAAAACTAGAAACTCCACAACTAGAAACTCCGCAACTAGAAACTCCACAGCTAGAAAGTCCGCAACTAGAAACTCTGCAACTAGAAACTCCACAACTAGAAACTGCACAGCTAGAAAATCCACCACTAGAAACTCCACAAATACAGACTTCCCAACTAGAAAACTGCGCAACTAGAAACTCCCAACTAGACTTTCCGCAACAAGAAACTCCGCAACTAAAAACTCCACAAATTGAGACTTCGCAACTAGAAACTCCACAACTAGAAACTCCACAACTAGCAACTCCACAACTACAGACTCCGCAACTAGAAAACTCCGCAACTAGAAACTCCCAACTAGACACTCCGCAACTAGAAACTCTGCAACTAGGAACTCCGCAACTAGAAACTCCACAGTTAGAAAATCCACGACTAGAAACTCCACAACTAGCAACTCCATAACTACAGACTCCGCAACTAGAAAACTCCGCAACTAGAAACTCCCAACCAGACACTCCCTATTTATGAACTCTACAACTTCAAAATCCACCACTAGAAACACCCCAACTTGAAACTCCACAACAAGATACTCCACAACTACAAACTCCGCAACTAGAAACTTCACAACTAGAAACCCCACAACTTGAAACTCCACAACTAATAAACTCCGCAACTAGAAAATCTGCAACTAGAAACACTGCAACTAGAAACTCCACAACTAGAAACTGCACAGCTAGAAAATCCACCACTAGAAACTCCACAACTAGCAACTCCACAACTACAGACTCCGCAACTATAAAACTGCGCAACTGGAAACTCCCAACTATACCTTCCGCAACAAGAAACTCCGCAACTAGAAACTCAACAACTTGAGACTTCGCAACTAGAAACTCCACAACTAGAAACCCCAAAACTAGAAACTCCACAACTAGAAACTCCAAAACTAGAAACTCCACAACTAGAAACACCGCAACTAGAAACCCCACAGCTACGAAGTCCGCAACTAGAAACTCTGCAACTAGAAACTCCGCAACTAGAAACTCCACAGCTAGAAAATCCACCACTAGAAACTCCACAACTAGCAACTCCACAACTACAGACTCCGCAACTAAAAAACTCCCGAACTAGAAACTCCCAACTTCACACTCCGCAACTAGGAACTCTACACCTTTATAATCCACAACTAGAAACTCAACAACTTGAAACTCCAGAACTAGATACTCCACAACTACAAACTCCACAACTAGAAACTTCAAAACTATAAACTCCACAACTTGAAACTCTGCAACTAGAAACTCCATAACTAGAAACTCCACTACTAGAAAACTCCACAACTAGAAACTCTGCAACTGGAAACTCCGCAACTAGAAACTCCACAGCTAGAAACTTCACTACATGAAACACAACTAGATACTCCAAAACCACGAATTCCACAACTAGAAACACCACAACTAGAAACTCCGCAACTAGAAACTCTACAACTAGAAACTCCACAACTTGAAACACCACAACTAGATACTCCACAACTACAAACTCCACAACTAGAAACTCCACAACCTGAAACTTCACAACTAGAAACTCCACAACTAGAGACTCCATAACTAGGAACTCCACAACTAGAAACTCCACAACTGCAGACTCCACAACTACAGACTCCACAACTAGAAACTCCACAACCACAAACTCCGCAACTAGAAATCCCACAACTAGTAAATCCACAACTAGAGACTTCACAACTAGAAACTCCGCAACTAGAAACTCCACAACTAGAAACTCCACAACTTGAAACACCACAACTAGATACTTCACAACTACAAATTCCACAACTAGTAACTCCACAACTTGAAACTCCACAACTTGAAACCCAACAAATAGATACTCCACAACTACGGACTCCACAACTAGAAACTATAACACTAGAAACTCCACAACCAGAAACTTTGAATTAAAAACTCCGCAGCTAGAAACTCCACAGCTAGAAAATCCACAGCTAGAAATTCCACAACTAGAAACTCCACAACTATAAACTCCACAACTTGAAACTCTGCAACTAGAAACTCGATAACTAGAAACTACACTACTAGAAAACTCCACAACTAGAAACTCTGCAACTGGAAACTCCGCTACTAGAAACTCCACAGCTAGAAACTTCACTACATGAAACACAACTAGATACTCCAAATTTACGAATTCCACAACTAGAAACTCCACAACTAGAAACTCCGCAACTAGAAACTCCACAGCTAGAAACTCCACAAGTTGAGACTTTGCAACTAGAAACTCGGCAACTAGATACCCAACAACTAGAAACTCCACAAATAGAAACTCTTCAACTAGAAACTCCACAACTAATAAATACTCCACAACTACGAATTCCACAACTAGAAACTCCACAACTAGAAACTCCGCAACTAGAAACTCCGCAACTAGAAACTCCACAGCTAGAAACTCCACAACTTGTGATTTTGCAACTAGAAACTCGGCAACTAGAAACCCAACAACTAGAAACTCCACAACTAGAAACTCCACAACTAGAAACTCCGCAACTAGAAACTCCGCAACTAGAAACTCTATAACCAGAAACCCCACAACCAGAAACTCGCAACAAGAAAATCCGCAACTAGAAACTCCACAACTTGAAACTTCGCAACTAGAAACTCCACATTTAGAAACTCCACAACTAGATCTCCACAACTAGAAACTCCAAAACTAGAAACTCCACAATTAGAAACTCCAAAACTAGAAACTCCACAACTATAAACTCCAAAACTAGAAACTCCACAACTAGAAACACCGCAACTAGAAACTCCACTGCTAGAAAGTCCGCAACTAGAAACTCTGCAACTAGAAACTCCGCAACTAGAAACTCCACAGCTAGAAAATCCAACACTAGAAACTACACAAGTAGCAACTCCACAACTACAGACTCCGCAACTAGAAAACTCCCGAACTAGAAACTCCCAACTTCAAACTGCGCAACTAGGAACTCTACACCTTCAAAATCCACAACTAGAAACTCCACAGCTTGAAACTCCAGAACTAGATACTCCACAACTACAAACTCCACAACTAGAAACTCCACAACTATAAACTCCGCAACTTGAAACTCTGCAACTAGAAACTCCATAACTAGAAACTCCACTACTAGAAAACTCCACAACAAAAAACTGCAACTGGAAACTCCGCAACTAGAAACTCCACAGCTAGAAACTTCACTACATGAAACACAACTAGATACTCCAAAACTACGAATTCCACAACTAGAAACTCCACAACTAGAAACTCCGCAACTAGAAACTCCACAACTAGAAACTCCACAACTTGAAACACCACAACTAAATACTCCACAACTACAAACTCCACAACTAGAAACTCCACAACTTGAAACTCCGCAACTAGAAACTCCACAACTAGAGACTCCATAACTAGGAACTCCACAACTAGAAACTCCAAAACTGCAGACTCCATAACTACAGACTCCACAACTAGAAACTCCACAACTAGAAGTTCCACAACCAGAAACTCCGCAACTAGAAATCCCACAACTAGATACTCCACAACTACAAACTCCACAACTAGAAACTCCACAACCTGAAACTTCACAACTAGAAACTCCACAACTAGAGACTCCATAAATAGGAACTCCACAACTAGAAACTCCACAACTGCAGACTCCACAACTACAGACTCCACAACTAGAAACTCTTCAACTAGAAACTCCACAACTAATAAATACTCCACAACTACGAATTCCACAACTAGAAACTCCACAACTAGAAACTCCGCAAGTAGAAACTCCGCAACTAGAAACTCCACAGCTAGAAACTCCACAACTTGTGATTTTGCAACTAGAAACTCGGCAACTAGAAACCCAACAACTAGAAACTCCACAACTAGAAACTCCACAACTAGAAACTCCGCAACTAGAAACTCCGCAACTAGAAACTGTATAACCAGAAACCCCACAACCAGAAGCTCGGCAACAAGAAACTCCGCAACTAGAAACTCCACAACTTGAAACTTCGCAACTAGAAACTCCACATTTAGAAACTCCACAACTAGAGACTCCACAACTAGAAACTCCAAAGCTAGAAAATCCACCACTAGAAACTCCACAACTTGAAACTCCGCCACTAGAAACTCCACAACTAGAGACTCCATAACTAAGAACTCTACAACTGGAAACTCCACAACTACAGACTCCACAACTACAGACTCCACAACTAGAAACTCCACAACTAGAAACTCCACAACCAGTAACTCCGCAACTAGAAACTCCGCAACTAGAGACTCCACAACTAGAGACTTAACAACTAGAAACTTCACAACTAGAAACTCCGCAACTAGAAAACTCCGCAACTATAAACTCCACAACTAGACAATCCGCAACTAGGAACTCTACAACTTCAAAATCTACAACTAAAAACTCCACAACTTGAAACTCCACAACAAGATACTCCACAACTAGAAACTCCACAACTTGAAACTCCGCAACTATAAACTTCGCCACTACAATCTCCATAACTGGAAAACTCTGCAACTAGAAACTCTGCAACTAGAAACTCCTCAACTAGAAACTCCACAGCTAGAAACTCCACAGCTAGAAAATCCACCACTAGAAACTCCACAACTAGCAACTCCACAAATACAGACTCCGCAATTAGAAAACACTGCATCTAGAAACTCCCAACCAGACACTCTGCAACTAGGAACTCTACAACTTCAAAATCCACAACTAGAAACTCCCCAACTTGAAACTCCACAACTAGATACTCCACAACTACAAACTCCGCAACTAGAAACTCCAAAACTAGAAACTCCCAACTAGACTTTCCGCAACTAGAAACTCCGCAACCAGAAACTCCACAACTTGAGACTTCGCAACTAGATCTCCACAACTACAAACTCTACAACTAGAAACTCCACAACTATAAACTCCGCAACTTGAAACTCTGCAACTAGAAACTCCATAACTAGAAACTCCACTACTACAAAACTCCACAACTAGAAACTCTGCAACTGGAAACTCCGCAACCAGAAACTACACAGCTAGAAACTTCGCTACATGAAACACAACTAGATACTCCAAAACTACGAATTCCACAACTAGAAACTCCACAACTAGAAACTCCGCAACTAGAAACTCCACAACTAGAAACTCCACAACTTGAAACACCACAACTAAATACTCCACAAGTACAAACTCCACAACTAGAAACTCCACAACTTGAAACTCCGCAACTAGAAACTCCACAACTAGAGACTCCATAACTAGGAACTCCACAACTAGAAACTCCAAAACTGCAGACTCCATAACTACAGACTCCACAACTAGAAACTCCACAACTAGAAACTCCACAACCAGAAACTCCGCAACTAGAAATCCCACAACTAGAGACTCCACAACTAGAGACTTTACAACTAGAAACTCCGGAACTAGAAACTCCACAACTAGAAACTCCACAACTTGAAACACCACAACTAGATACTTCACAACTACAAATTCCACAACTAGAAACTCCACAACTTGAAACTCCACAACTTGAAACCCAACAAATAGATACTCCACAACTACGGACTCCACAACTAGAAACTCCAACACTAGAAACTCCACAACCAGAAACTATGAACTAAAAACTCTGCAACTAGAAACTCCACAGCTAGAAAATCCACAGCTAGAAATTCCACAACTAAAAAACTCCATACTAGACAATCCGCAACTAGGAACTCTACAACTTGAAAATTCACAGCTAAAAACTCCACAACTTGAAACTCCACAACAAGATACTCCACAACTACAAACTCTACAACTAGAAACTCCACAACTTGAAACTCCGCCACTAGAAATTCCGCCACTACAATCTCCACAACTGGAAAACTCTGCAATTTGAAACTCTGCAACTAGAAACTCCGCATCTAGAAACTCCACAGCTAGAAACTCCACAACTACAAACTCCACAACTTGAGACTCCACAACTAGAAACTCCACAACTTTAGTCTTCGCAACTAGAGACTCCACAACTAGGTACTCCACAACTAGAGACTCAACAACCAGAAACTCCACAGCTAGAAACTCCACAACTTGAGACTTCGCATTTAGAGACTCGGCAACTAGAAACTCAACAACTAGAAACTCCACAAATAGAAACTCCTCAACTACAGTTTCCACAACTTGAAACACCACAACTAGATTCTCCACAACTACAAATTTCACAACTAGAAACTCCACAACTAAAAACTCCGCAACTATAAACTCCGCAACTAGAAACTCTACTGCTAGAAAGTCCGCAACTAGAAACTCTGCAACTAGAAACTCCGCAACTAGAAACTCCACAGCTAGAAAATCCAACACTAGAAACTCCACAACTAGCAACTCCACAACTACAGACTCCGCAACTGGAAAACTCCCGAACTAGAAACTCCCAACTTCAAACTGCGCAACTAGGAACTCTACACCTTCAAAATCCACAACTAGAAACTCCACAGCTTGAAACTCCAGAACTAGATACTCCACAACTACAAACTCCACAACTAGAAACTCCACAACTATAAACTCCGCAACTTGAAACTCTGCAACTAGAAACTCCATAACTAGAAACTCCACAATTACCATAACGAACTCCACAATTACGAACCCCACAAGTACAAACTCCGCAACTAGAAACTCCACAACTAGAAACTCCACAACTACGAACTCCACAATTGCGAACCCCACAACTACAAACTCCACAACTAGAAACTCCACAACTTTAGACTTGGCACCTAGAAACTTCACAACTAGATACTCCACAACTAGGAACTCCACAACTAGAGACTCCACAACCAGAAACTCCACAGCTAAAAACTCCACAACTTGAGACTTCGCATTTAGAGACTCGGCAACTAGAAACTCCACAACTAAAAACTCCGCAACTAGGAACTCTACAACTTCAAAATCCACAATCGGAAACTCCCCAACTTGAAACTCCACAACTAGAAAATCTGCAACTAGAAACTCCGCAACCAGAAACTCCACAGCTAGAAACTTCACTACTTGAAACACCACAACTAGATACTCCACAACTGCGAATTCCACAACTAGAAACACCACAGCTAGAAAGTCTGCAACTAGAGTTTTTGCAACTAGAAACTCCACAACTAGAAACTGCACAGCTAGAAAGTCCACCACTAGAAACTCCGAAACTAGCAACTCCACAACTACAACTCCTCAACTAGAAAACTGCGCAACTAGAAACTCCCAACTAGACTTTCCGCAACAAGAAACTCCGCAACTAGAAACCCCACAACTTGAGACTTCGCAACTAGAAACTCCACAACTAGAAACTTCACAACTAGAAACTCCAAAACTAGAAGCTCTACAACTAGAAACTCCACAACTAGAAACTCCACAGCTAGAAAGTCCGCAACTATACACTCCGCAACTAGGAACTCTACAACTTCAAAATCCACAACTAGAAACTCCACAACTAGATACTCCCCAACAACAAACTCCACATCTAGAAACTCCCCAACTAGAAACTCCACAACTAGAAACTCCGCAACTAGAAACTCCACAGCTAGAAACTTCATAATTTGAGACTTTGCAACTAGAAACTCGGCAACTAGAAACCCAACAACTAGAAACTCCACAACTTGAAACTCCACAACTAGAAACTCCACAGCTTGAAACAACACTAATAGATACTCCACAACTACGAATTCCACAACTACAAACTCCACAACTAGAAACTCCCCAACGAGAAACTCCGCAACTAGAAACTCCACAGCAAAAAACTCCACAACTTGAGACTTTGCAACTAGAAACTCGGCAACTAGAAACCCAATCTAGAAACTCCACAACTAGAAACTCCACAACTTGAAACACAACTAATTGATACTCCACAACTACAAATTCCACAACTAGAAACTCCACAACAAGAAACCCCGCAACTAGAAACTCCATCACTCGAAACTCCACAACCAGAAACTCGGCAACAAGAAACTCCGCAACTAGAAACTCCACAACTTGAAACTTCGCAACTACAAACTCCACAACTAGAAACTCCACAACTAGAGACTCCACAACTAGAAACTCCACAGCTAGAAAATTCACCACTAGAAACTCCACAACTGGCAACCCCACAACTACAGACTCCACAACTAGAAAACTCCGCAACTAGAAACTCCCAACTAGACACTCCGCAACTAGGAACTCCACAACTTCAAAATCCACAGCTAGAAACTCCACAACTTGAAACTCCACAACTAGATACTCCACAACTAGAAACTCCACAACTAGAAACTCCCCAACTAGAAACTCCACAACTTGAAACTCCGCAACTAGAAACTCCACAGCTAGAAACTCCATAATTTGAGACTTTGCAACTAGAAACTAGGCAACTAGAAACCCAACAACTAGAAACTCCACAACTAGAAACTCCACATTCAAAAACTCCACAACTTGAAACACAACTAATAGATACTCCACAACAACAAATTCTACAACTAGAAACTCCACAACTAGAAACTCCGCAACTAGAAACTCCACAACCAGAAACTCGGCAACAAGAAACTCCGGAAACTAGAAACTCCACAACTTGAAACTTCGTAACTAGAAACTCCACAACTAGAAACTCCACAAATAAAGACTCCACAACTAGAAACTCCACAGCTAGAAAATCCACCACTAGAAACTCCACAAATAGCAACTCCAACTACAGACTCCGCAACTAGAAAACTCCACAACTAGAAACTCTCAACCAGACACTCCGCAACTAAGAACTCTACAACTTCAAAATCCACAACTAGGACTCCACAACTTGAAACTCCACAACTAGAGACTCCATCACTAGAAACTCCACAACCAGGAACTCGGCAACAAGAAACTCCGCAACTAGAAACTCCACAACTTGAGACTTCGCAACTAGAAACTCCACAACTACAAACTCCACAACTAGAGACTCCACAACTAGAAAATCCATCACTAGAAACTCCCAACTAGACACTCCGCAACTAGGTACTCTACAACTTCAAAATCCACAACTAGAAACTCCTCAACTTGAAACTCCACAACTAGATACTCCACAACTACAAACTCCACAACTAGAAACTCCACAACTTAAAACTTCGCAACTAGAAACGCCATAACTAGAAACTCCACTACTAGAAAACTCCGCAACTAGAAACTCCGCAACTACAAACTCCGCAATAGAAACTCCACAACTTGAAACACCACAACTAGATACTCCACAACTACAAATTCCACAACTAGAAACTTCGCATTTTGAAACCCCGTATCTATGACTCCGCAACTAGAAGCTCCTCAACTAGAGATTCCATAACTTGGAACTTCTCAACTACAAACTCAACAACTACAGACTCCACAACTAGAAACTCCACAACTAGAGACTCCACAACTAAAGACTGCACAACTAGAGACTCCGCAACTAGAAATTCCACAGCTAGAAACTCCACAACTAGAAACTCCACAACTAGAGACTCCAGAACTAGAAACTTCACAACTAGAGACTCCGCAACAAGAAACTTCACAACTAGAAACTCCACAACTAGAAACTCCACAACCAAAGACTGCACAATTAGAGACTTTGCAATTACAAACTCCTCAGGTAGAAACTACACAACTAGAAACTCCACGACTAGAGAATCCATAAGTAGAAACTCCACAGCTAGAAAACTCCGCTAATAGAAACTCCACGACTGGACACTCCGCAACTAAAACTCCACGACTAGAAACTCCACAACTACGTACTCCACAACTAGAGACTCCACAACCAGAAACTCTATAGCTAGAAACTCAACAACTACAATTTTCACAACTAGAAACTCCACAACTAGAAACTCTGCCACTAGAAACTCCGCAACTAGAAACGCCTTAGCTAGAAACTCCACAACTTGAGATTTTGCAACTAGAAACTCGGCAACTAGAAACTCAACCACCAGAAACTCCCCAACTAGAAACTCCTCAGCTAGAAACTCCACAACTAGAAACTCCACAACTACAGACTCCACAACTACAGACTCCACAACTAGAAACTCCACAACTAGAAACTCCACAACCAGAAACTCCGCAACTAGAAACTCCACAACTAAAAACTCCACAACTAGAAATTGCACAACTAGAGACTCCACAACTAGAGACTTCACAACTACAAACTCCACAACTAGAAACTCCACGACTAGAAACTCCACAGCTAGAAACTCCACAACTTGAAACACCGCAACTAGATACTCCACAACTAGAAATTCCACAACTAGAAACTCCACAACTTGACACTCCACAATTTGAAACCCAAAAATTAGATTCTCCACAACTACGGACTCCACAACTAGAAACTCCATAACTAGAAACTCCACTACTAGAAAACTCCGCAACTAGAAACTCCGCAACTAGAAACTCCGCAACTAGAAATCCACAGCTAGAAACTCAACAACTTGAGATTTTGCAACTAGAAACTCGACCACTAGAAACTCCACAACTAGAAACTCCTCAACTAGAAACTCCACAACTTGAAACACCACAATTAGATACTCCACAATTACAAACTCCACAACTAGAAACTCCACAACTTGAAACTCCGCCACTAGAAACTCCACAACTGGAGACTCCATAACTAGGAACTCCACAACTAGAAACTCCACAACTACAGACTCCACAACTACAGACTCCACTACTAGAAACTCCACAACTAGAAACTCCACAACCAGAAACTCCGCAACTAGAAATCCCACAAGTAGAGACTCCACAACTAAAGACTTTACAACTAGAAACTCCGCAACTAGAAACTCCACAACTAGAAACTCCACAACTTGAAACCCAACAAATAGATACTCCACAACTACGGACTCCACAACTAGAAACTCCAACACTAGAAACTCCACAACCAGAAAGTCCGCAACTAAAAACTCCGCAACTAGAAACTCCACAGCTATAAAATCCACAGCTAGAAATTCCACAACTAGTAGCTCCACAACTACAGACTCCGCAACTTGAAAACCCCGCCACTATAAACTCCATACTAGACAATCCGCAACTAGGAACTCTACAACTCCAAAATCCACAACTAAAAACTCCACAACTTGAAACTCCACAACTAGATACTCCACAACTAGATACTCCACAACTACAAACTCCACAACTAGAAACTCCTCAACTTGAAACTCCGCAACTAGAAACTCCGCCACTACAATCTCCACAACTAAAAAACTCTGCAACTATAAACTCTGCAACTAGAAACTCCACAGCTAGAAACTCCACAACTTGAAACTCCGCAACTAGAAACTCCGCCACTACAATCTCCACAACTGGAAAACTCTGCAACTAGAAACTCTGCAACTAGAAACTCCACAGCTAGAAACTCCACAACTACAAACTCCACAACTAGAGACTCCACAACTAGAAACTCCACAACTACGAACTCTACAACTACGAACGCCACAACTACAAACTCCACAACTAGAAACTCTACAACTAGGAACTCCGCAACTTTAGACTTCGCAACTAGAAACTCCACAACTAGAGACTCCACAACTAGGAATTCCACAACTAGAGACTCCACAACCAGAAACTCCACAGCTAGAAACTCCACAACTTGAGACTTCGCATTTAGAGACTCAGCAACTAGAAACTCAACAACTAGAAACTCCAAAACTAGAAACTCCACAACTTGAAACACCACAACTTGATACTCCACAACTACAAATTTAACAACTAGAAACTCCACAACTAAAAACTCCGCAACTATAAACTCCGCAACTAGAACCTCCACAGCTAGAAAGTCCGCAACTAGAAACTCTGCAACTAGAAACTCCGCAACTAGAAACTCCACAGCTAGAAAATCCACCACTATATACTCCACATCTTGCAACTCCACAACAACAGACTCCGCAACTAGAAAACTCCGCAAATAGAAACTCCCAACCAGACACTCCGCAACTAGGAACTCTACAACTTCAAAATCCACAACTAGAAACTCCCTAACTTGAAACTCCACAACTAGATACTCCACAACTACAAACTCCACAACTAGAAACTCCACAACTGAAAACTCCACAGCTAGAAACTTCACTGCTTGAAACACCACAACTAGATACTCCACAACTACGAATTCAACAACTAGAAACTCCACAGCTAGAAAGTCCGCAACTAGAAACTCTGCAACAAGAAACTCCACAACTAGAAACTGCACAGCAAGGAAATCCACCACTAGAAACTCCACAACTAGCAACTTCACAACTGCAGACTCCGCAACTAGAAAACTGCGCAACTAGAAACTCCCAACTAGACTTTCCGCAACAAGAAACTCCGCAACTAGAAACTCCACAACTTGAAACTCCACAACTAGGTACTCCACAACTACAAACTCCGCAACTAGAAACTCCACAACTAGAAACTCCACAACTCGAAACTCCACAACTAATAAACTCCGCAACAAGAAAATCTGCAACTAGAAACTCCACAACTAGAAACTCCACAACTAGAAACTCCACAACTAGAATATCCAAAACTAGAAACTCCACAACTAGAAACTCCGCAACTAGAAACTCCACAGCTAGAAAGTCCGCAACTAGAAACTCTGCAACTAGAAACTCCACAACTAGAAACTGCACAGCTAGAAAATCCACCACTAGAAACTCCACAAATACAGACTTCCCAACTAGAAAACTGCGCAACTAGAAACTCCCAACTAGACTTTCCGCAACAAGAAACTCCGCAACTAAAAACTCCACAAATTGAGACTTCGCAACTAGAAACTCCACAACTAGAAACTCCACAACTAGCAACTCCACAACTACAGACTCCGCAACTAGAAAACTCCGCAACTAGAAACTCCCAACTAGACACTCCGCAACTAGAAACTCTGCAACTAGGAACTCCGCAACTAGAAACTCCACAGTTAGAAAATCCACGACTAGAAACTCCACAACTAGCAACTCCATAACTACAGACTCCGCAACTAGAAAACTCCGCAACTAGAAACTCCCAACCAGACACTCCCTATTTATGAACTCTACAACTTCAAAATCCACCACTAGAAACACCCCAACTTGAAACTCCACAACAAGATACTCCACAACTACAAACTCCGCAACTAGAAACTTCACAACTAGAAACCCCACAACTTGAAACTCCACAACTAATAAACTCCGCAACTAGAAAATCTGCAACTAGAAACACTGCAACTAGAAACTCCACAACTAGAAACTGCACAGCTAGAAAATCCACCACTAGAAACTCCACAACTAGCAACTCCACAACTACAGACTCCGCAACTATAAAACTGCGCAACTGGAAACTCCCAACTATACCTTCCGCAACAAGAAACTCCGCAACTAGAAACTCAACAACTTGAGACTTCGCAACTAGAAACTCCACAACTAGAAACCCCAAAACTAGAAACTCCACAACTAGAAACTCCAAAACTAGAAACTCCACAACTAGAAACACCGCAACTAGAAACCCCACAGCTACGAAGTCCGCAACTAGAAACTCTGCAACTAGAAACTCCGCAACTAGAAACTCCACAGCTAGAAAATCCACCACTAGAAACTCCACAACTAGCAACTCCACAACTACAGACTCCGCAACTAAAAAACTCCCGAACTAGAAACTCCCAACTTCACACTCCGCAACTAGGAACTCTACACCTTTATAATCCACAACTAGAAACTCAACAACTTGAAACTCCAGAACTAGATACTCCACAACTACAAACTCCACAACTAGAAACTTCAAAACTATAAACTCCACAACTTGAAACTCTGCAACTAGAAACTCCATAACTAGAAACTCCACTACTAGAAAACTCCACAACTAGAAACTCTGCAACTGGAAACTCCGCAACTAGAAACTCCACAGCTAGAAACTTCACTACATGAAACACAACTAGATACTCCAAAACCACGAATTCCACAACTAGAAACACCACAACTAGAAACTCCGCAACTAGAAACTCTACAACTAGAAACTCCACAACTTGAAACACCACAACTAGATACTCCACAACTACAAACTCCACAACTAGAAACTCCACAACCTGAAACTTCACAACTAGAAACTCCACAACTAGAGACTCCATAACTAGGAACTCCACAACTAGAAACTCCACAACTGCAGACTCCACAACTACAGACTCCACAACTAGAAACTCCACAACCACAAACTCCGCAACTAGAAATCCCACAACTAGTAAATCCACAACTAGAGACTTCACAACTAGAAACTCCGCAACTAGAAACTCCACAACTAGAAACTCCACAACTTGAAACACCACAACTAGATACTTCACAACTACAAATTCCACAACTAGTAACTCCACAACTTGAAACTCCACAACTTGAAACCCAACAAATAGATACTCCACAACTACGGACTCCACAACTAGAAACTATAACACTAGAAACTCCACAACCAGAAACTTTGAATTAAAAACTCCGCAGCTAGAAACTCCACAGCTAGAAAATCCACAGCTAGAAATTCCACAACTAGAAACTCCACAACTATAAACTCCACAACTTGAAACTCTGCAACTAGAAACTCGATAACTAGAAACTACACTACTAGAAAACTCCACAACTAGAAACTCTGCAACTGGAAACTCCGCTACTAGAAACTCCACAGCTAGAAACTTCACTACATGAAACACAACTAGATACTCCAAATTTACGAATTCCACAACTAGAAACTCCACAACTAGAAACTCCGCAACTAGAAACTCCACAGCTAGAAACTCCACAAGTTGAGACTTTGCAACTAGAAACTCGGCAACTAGATACCCAACAACTAGAAACTCCACAAATAGAAACTCTTCAACTAGAAACTCCACAACTAATAAATACTCCACAACTACGAATTCCACAACTAGAAACTCCACAACTAGAAACTCCGCAACTAGAAACTCCGCAACTAGAAACTCCACAGCTAGAAACTCCACAACTTGTGATTTTGCAACTAGAAACTCGGCAACTAGAAACCCAACAACTAGAAACTCCAAAACTAGAAACTCCACAACTAGAAACTCCGCAACTAGAAACTCCGCAACTAGAAAATCTATAACCAGAAACCCCACAACCAGAAACTCGGCAACAAGAAAATCCGCAACTAGAAACTCCACAACTTGAAACTTCGCAACTAGAAACTCCACATTTAGAAACTCCACAACTAGATCTCCACAACTAGAAACTCCAAAACTAGAAACTCCACAATTAGAAACTCCAAAACTAGAAACTCCACAACTATAAACTCCAAAACTAGAAACTCCACAACTAGAAACACCGCAACTAGAAACTCCACTGCTAGAAAGTCCGCAACTAGAAACTCTGCAACTAGAAACTCCGCAACTAGAAACTCCACAGCTAGAAAATCCAACACTAGAAACTACACAACTAGCAACTCCACAACTACAGACTCCGCAACTAGAAAACTCCCGAACTAGAAACTCCCAACTTCAAACTGCGCAACTAGGAACTCTACACCTTCAAAATCCACAACTAGAAACTCCACAGCTTGAAACTCCAGAACTAGATACTCCACAACTACAAACTCCACAACTAGAAACTCCACAACTATAAACTCCGCAACTTGAAACTCTGCAACTAGAAACTCCATAACTAGAAACTCCACTACTAGAAAACTCCACAACAAAAAACTGCAACTGGAAACTCCGCAACTAGAAACTCCACAGCTAGAAACTTCACTACATGAAACACAACTAGATACTCCAAAACTACGAATTCCACAACTAGAAACTCCACAACTAGAAACTCCGCAACTAGAAACTCCACAACTAGAAACTCCACAACTTGAAACACCACAACTAAATACTCCACAACTACAAACTCCACAACTAGAAACTCCACAACTTGAAACTCCGCAACTAGAAACTCCACAACTAGAGACTCCATAACTAGGAACTCCACAACTAGAAACTCCAAAACTGCAGACTCCATAACTACAGACTCCACAACTAGAAACTCCACAACTAGAAGTTCCACAACCAGAAACTCCGCAACTAGAAATCCCACAACTAGATACTCCACAACTACAAACTCCACAACTAGAAACTCCACAACCTGAAACTTCACAACTAGAAACTCCACAACTAGAGACTCCATAAATAGGAACTCCACAACTAGAAACTCCACAACTGCAGACTCCACAACTACAGACTCCACAACTAGAAACTCTTCAACTAGAAACTCCACAACTAATAAATACTCCACAACTACGAATTCCACAACTAGAAACTCCACAACTAGAAACTCCGCAAGTAGAAACTCCGCAACTAGAAACTCCACAGCTAGAAACTCCACAACTTGTGATTTTGCAACTAGAAACTCGGCAACTAGAAACCCAACAACTAGAAACTCCACAACTAGAAACTCCACAACTAGAAACTCCGCAACTAGAAACTCCGCAACTAGAAACTGTATAACCAGAAACCCCACAACCAGAAGCTCGGCAACAAGAAACTCCGCAACTAGAAACTCCACAACTTGAAACTTCGCAACTAGAAACTCCACATTTAGAAACTCCACAACTAGAGACTCCACAACTAGAAACTCCAAAGCTAGAAAATCCACCACTAGAAACTCCACAACTTGAAACTCCGCCACTAGAAACTCCACAACTAGAGACTCCATAACTAAGAACTCTACAACTGGAAACTCCACAACTACAGACTCCACAACTACAGACTCCACAACTAGAAACTCCACAACTAGAAACTCCACAACCAGTAACTCCGCAACTAGAAACTCCGCAACTAGAGACTCCACAACTAGAGACTTAACAACTAGAAACTTCACAACTAGAAACTCCGCAACTAGAAAACTCCGCAACTATAAACTCCACAACTAGACAATCCGCAACTAGGAACTCTACAACTTCAAAATCTACAACTAAAAACTCCACAACTTGAAACTCCACAACAAGATACTCCACAACTAGAAACTCCACAACTTGAAACTCCGCAACTATAAACTTCGCCACTACAATCTCCATAACTGGAAAACTCTGCAACTAGAAACTCTGCAACTAGAAACTCCTCAACTAGAAACTCCACAGCTAGAAACTCCACAGCTAGAAAATCCACCACTAGAAACTCCACAACTAGCAACTCCACAAATACAGACTCCGCAATTAGAAAACACTGCATCTAGAAACTCCCAACCAGACACTCTGCAACTAGGAACTCTACAACTTCAAAATCCACAACTAGAAACTCCCCAACTTGAAACTCCACAACTAGATACTCCACAACTACAAACTCCGCAACTAGAAACTCCAAAACTAGAAACTCCCAACTAGACTTTCCGCAACTAGAAACTCCGCAACCAGAAACTCCACAACTTGAGACTTCGCAACTAGATCTCCACAACTACAAACTCTACAACTAGAAACTCCACAACTATAAACTCCGCAACTTGAAACTCTGCAACTAGAAACTCCATAACTAGAAACTCCACTACTACAAAACTCCACAACTAGAAACTCTGCAACTGGAAACTCCGCAACCAGAAACTACACAGCTAGAAACTTCGCTACATGAAACACAACTAGATACTCCAAAACTACGAATTCCACAACTAGAAACTCCACAACTAGAAACTCCGCAACTAGAAACTCCACAACTAGAAACTCCACAACTTGAAACACCACAACTAAATACTCCACAAGTACAAACTCCACAACTAGAAACTCCACAACTTGAAACTCCGCAACTAGAAACTCCACAACTAGAGACTCCATAACTAGGAACTCCACAACTAGAAACTCCAAAACTGCAGACTCCATAACTACAGACTCCACAACTAGAAACTCCACAACTAGAAACTCCACAACCAGAAACTCCGCAACTAGAAATCCCACAACTAGAGACTCCACAACTAGAGACTTTACAACTAGAAACTCCGGAACTAGAAACTCCACAACTAGAAACTCCACAACTTGAAACACCACAACTAGATACTTCACAACTACAAATTCCACAACTAGAAACTCCACAACTTGAAACTCCACAACTTGAAACCCAACAAATAGATACTCCACAACTACGGACTCCACAACTAGAAACTCCAACACTAGAAACTCCACAACCAGAAACTATGAACTAAAAACTCTGCAACTAGAAACTCCACAGCTAGAAAATCCACAGCTAGAAATTCCACAACTAAAAAACTCCATACTAGACAATCCGCAACTAGGAACTCTACAACTTGAAAATTCACAGCTAAAAACTCCACAACTTGAAACTCCACAACAAGATACTCCACAACTACAAACTCTACAACTAGAAACTCCACAACTTGAAACTCCGCCACTAGAAATTCCGCCACTACAATCTCCACAACTGGAAAACTCTGCAATTTGAAACTCTGCAACTAGAAACTCCGCATCTAGAAACTCCACAGCTAGAAACTCCAGAACTACAAACTCCACAACTTGAGACTCCACAACTAGAAACTCCACAACTTTAGTCTTCGCAACTAGAGACTCCACAACTAGGTACTCCACAACTAGAGACTCAACAACCAGAAACTCCACAGCTAGAAACTCCACAACTTGAGACTTCGCATTTAGAGACTCGGCAACTAGAAACTCAACAACTAGAAACTCCACAAATAGAAACTCCTCAACTACAGTTTCCACAACTTGAAACACCACAACTAGATTCTCCACAACTACAAATTTCACAACTAGAAACTCCACAACTAAAAACTCCGCAACTATAAACTCCGCAACTAGAAACTCCACAGCTAGAAAGTCCGCAACTAGAAACTCTGCAACTAGAAATTCCGCAACTAGAAACTCCACAGCTAGAAAATCCACCACTAGAAACTCGACAACTAGCAACTCCACAACTACAGACTCCGCCACTAGAAAACTCCGCAACTAGAATCTCCCAACCAGACACTCTGCAACTAGGAACTCCACAACTTCAAAATCCACAACTAGAAACTCCCCAACTTGAAACTCCACAACTAGATACTCCACAACTACAAACTCCGCAACTAGAAACTCCACAACTAGAAACTCCACAACTAGAAACTCTGCAACTAAAAACTCCGCAACTAGAAACTCCACAGCTAGAAAATCCACCACTAGAAACTCCACAACTAGCAACTCCACAACTACAGACTCCGAGACTAGAAAACTCCACAACTAGAAACTCCCAGCTAGACACTCCGCAACTAGGAACTCTACAACTTCAAAATCCACAACTAGAAATTCCACTACTAGAAAACTCCGCAACTAGAAACTTTTCAACTAGAAACTCCGCCACTAGAAACTTCACAGCTAGAAACTTCACTACTTAAAACACCACAACTAGATACTCCCAAACTACGAGTTCCACAACTAGAAACTCCACAACTAGAAACTCCGCAACTAGAAACTCCGCAACTAGAAACTCCACAGCTAGAAACTCCACAACTTGAGACTTTGCAACTAGAAACTCGGCAACTAGAAACCCAACAACTAGAAACTCCACAACTAGAAACTCTTCAACTAGAAACTCCACAACTAATAGATACTCCACAACTACGAATTCCACAACTAGAAACTCCGCAACTAGAAACTCCGCAACTAGAAACTCCACAGCTAGAAACTCCACAACTTGAGATTTTGCAACTAGAAACTCGGCAACTAGAAACCCAACAACAAGAAACTCCACAACTGGAAACTCCACAACTAGAAACTCCGCAACTAGAAACTCCGCAACTAGAAACTCCATAACTAGAAACTCCACTACTAGAAAACTCCACAACTAGAAACTCTGCAACTGGAAACTCCACCACTAGAAACTCCACAGCTAGAAACTTCACTACATGAAACACAACTAGATACTCTTAAACTATGAATTCCACAACTAGAAACTCCACAACTAGAAACTCCGCAACTAGAAACTCCACAACTAGAAACTCAACAAATAGATACTCCACAACTAGAAACTCTAAAACTAGAAACTCCACAACCAGAAACTCCGCAACTTGAAACCCAACAAATAGATACTCCACAACTACGGACTCCACAACTAGAAACTCCAACACTAGAAACTCCACAACCAGAAACTATCAACTAAAAACTCTGCAACTAGAAACTCCACAGCTAGAAACTCCATAACTAGAAACTCCACTACTAGAAAACTCCACAACTAGAAACTCTGCAACTGGAAACTCCTCAACTAGAAACTCCACAGCTAGAAACTTCACTACATGAAACACAACTAGATACTCCAAAACTACGAATTCCACAACTAGAAACTCCAGAACTAGAAACACCGCAACTAGAAACTCCACAACTAGAAACTCCACAACTTGAAACACACAATACTAAATACTCCACAACTACAAACTCCACAACTAGAAACTCCACAACTTGAAACTCCGCAACTAGAAACTCCACAACTAGAGACTCCATAACTAGGACCTCAACTAGAAACTCCAAAACTGCAGACTCCATTACTACAGACTCCACAACTAAAAACTCCACAACTAGAAACTCCACAACCAGAAACTCCGCAACTAGAAATCCCACAACTAGAGACTCCACAACTAGAGACTTCACAACTAGAAACTCCGCAACTAGAAAGTCCACAACTAGAAACTCCACAACTTGAAACACCACAACTAGATACTTCACAACTACAAATTCCACAACTAGAAACTCCACAACTTGAAACTCCACAACTTGAAACCCAACAAATAGATACTCCACAACTACGGACTCCACAACTAGAAACTCCAACACTAGAAACTCCACAACCAGAAACTATGAACTAAAAACTCTGCAACTAGAAACTCCACAGCTAGAAAATCCACAGCTAGAAATTCCACAACTAGAAAACTCCATACAAGACAATCCGCAACTAGGAACTCTACAACTTCAAAATTCACAGCTAAAAACTCCACAACTTGAAACTCCACAACAAGATACTCCACAACTACAAACTCTACAACTAGAAACTCCACAACTTGAAACTCCGCCACTAGAAACTCCACCACTACAATCTCCACAACTGGAAAACTCTGCAATTTGAAACTCTGCAACTAGAAACTCCGCATCTAGAAACTCCACAGCTAGAAACTCCACAACTACAAACTCCACAACTTGAGACTTCACAACTAGAAACTCCACAACTTTCGTCTTCGCAACTAGAAACTCCACAACTAGAGACTCCACAACTAGGTACTCCACAACTAGAGACTCAACAACCAGAAACTCCACAGCTAGAAACTCCACAACTTGAGACTTCGCATTTAGAGACTCGGCAACTAGAAACTCAACAACTAGAAACTCCACAAATAGAAACTCCACAACTACAATTTCCACAACTTGAAACACCACAACTAGATTCTCTACAACTAAAATTTCACAACTAGAAACTCCACAACTAAAAACTCCGCAACTGTAAACTCCGCAACTAGAAACTCCACAGCTAGAAAGTCCGCAACTAGAAACTCTGCAACTAGAAATTTCGCAACTAGAAACTCCACAGCTAGAAAATCCACCACTAGAAACTCGACAACTAGCAACTCCACAACTACAGACTCCGCCACTAGAAAACTCCGCAACTAGAAACTCCCAACCAGACACTCTGCAACTAGGAACTCCACAACTTCAAAATCCACAACTAGAAACTCCCCAACTTGAAACTCCACAACTAGATACTCCACAACTAGAAACTCCACAACTAGAAACTCCGCAACTAGAAACTCCGCAACTAGAAACTCCATCACCAGAAACCCCACAACCAGAAACTCGGCGACAAGAAACTCCGCAACTAGAAACTCCACATCTTGAAACTTCGCAACTAGAAACTCCACAACTAGAAACACCACAACCAGAAACTCCGCAACTAGAAACTCCAAAGCTAGAAAATCCACCACTAGAAACTCCACAACTTGAAACTCCGCCACTAGAAACTCCACAACTAGAGACTCCATAACTAGGAACCCCACAACTGGAAACTCCACAACTAGAATCTTCAAGACTACAAGTTCCACAACTAGAAACTCCACGACTTGAAACTCCACAACTTGAAACCCAACAAATAGATACTCCACAACTACGGACTCCACAACTAGAAACTCCAACACTAGAAACTCCACAACCAGAAACTCCGCAACTAAAAACTCCGCAACTAGAAACTCCACAGCTAGAAAATCCACAGCTAGAAATTCCACAACTAGAAACTCCTCAACTACAGACTCCGCAACTAGAAAACTCCGCAACTATAAACTCCGTACTAGACAATCCGCAACTGGGAACTCCACAACTTCAAAATCCACAACTAGAAACTCCCCAACTTGAAACTCCACAACTAGATACTCCACAACTACAAACTCCGCAACTAGAAACTCCACAACTAGAAACTCCACAACTAGAAACTCTGCAGCTAAAAACTCCGCAACTAGAAACTCCACAGCTAGAAAATCCACCACTAGAAACTCCACAACTAGCAACTCCACAACTACTGACTCCGAGACTAGAAAACTCCTCAACTAGAAACTCCCAGCTAGACACTCCGCAACTAGGAACTCTACAACTTCAAAATCCACAACTTGAAATTCCACTACTAGAAAACTCCGCAACTAGAAACTTTTCAACTAGAAACTCCGCAACTAGAAACTTCACAGCTAGACACTTCACTACTTAAAACACCACAACTAGATACTCCCAAACTACGAGTTCCACAACTAGAAACTCCACAACTAGAAACTCCGCAACTAGAAACTCCGCATCTAGAAACTCCACAGCTAGAAACTCCACAACTTGAGACTTTGCAACTAGAAACTCGGCAACTAAAAACCCAACAACTAGAAACTCCACAACTAGAAACTCTTCAACTAGAAACTCCACACTAATAGATACTCCACAACTACGAATTCCACAACTAGAAACTCCGCAACTAGAAACTCCGCAACTAGAAACTCCACAGCTAGAAACTCCACAACTTGAGATTTTGCAACTAGAAACTCGGCAACTAGAAACCCAACAACAAGAAACTCCACAACTAGAAACTCCACAACTAGAAACTCCGCAACTAGAAACTCCGCAACTAGAAACTCCATCACCAGAAACCCCACAACCAGAAACTCGGCGACAAGAAACTCCGCAACTAGAAACACCACAACTTGAAACTTCGCAACTAGAAACTCCACAACTAGAAACACCACAACCAGAAACTCCGCAACTAGAAACTCCAAAGCTAGAAAATCCACCACTAGAAACTCCACAACTTGAAACTCCGCCACTAGAAACTCCACAACTAGAGACTCCATAACCATGAACTCCACAACTGGAAACTCCACAACTAGAATCTTCACAACTACAAGTTCCACAACTAGAAACTCCACGACTTGAAACTCCACAACTTGAAATCCACCAAATAGATACTCCACAACTACGGACTCCACAACTAGAAACTCCAACACTAGAAACTCCACAACCAGAAACTCCGCAACTAAAAACTCCGCAACTAGAAACTCCACAGCTAGAAAATCCACAGCTAGAAATTCCACAACTAGAAACTCCTCAACTACAGACTCCGCAACTAGAAAACTCCGCAACTATAAACTCCATACTAGACAATCCGCAACTGGGAACTCTACAACTTCAAAATCCACAACTAAAAACTCCACAACTTGAAACTCCACAACTAGATACTCCACATTTAGAAACTCCACAACTTGAAACTCCGCAACTAGAAACTCCGCCACTACAATCTCCACAACTGGAAAACTCTGCAACTAGAAACTCCGCAACTAGAAACTCCGCAACTAGAAACTCCACAGCTAGAAACTCCACAGCTAGAAAATCCACCACTAGAAACTCCACACCAACAACTCCACAAACACAGGCTCCGCAACTACAAAACTCCGTATCTAGAAACTCCCAACCAGACACTCTGCAACTAGGAACTCTACAACTTCAAAATCCACAACTAGAAACTCCCCAACTTGAAACTCCACAACTAGATGCTCCACAACTACAAACTCCGCAACTAGAAACTCCAAAACTAGAAACTCCACAACTTGAAACTCCACAACTAATAAACTCCGCAACTAGAAAATCTGCAACTAGAAACTCTGCAACTAGAAACTCCACAGCTAGAAAGTTCGCAACTAGAAACTCTGCAACTAGAAACTCTACAACTAGAAACTGCACAGCTAGAAAGTCTTCCACTAGAAACTCCACGACTACAGACTCCACAACTACAGACTTCACAACAAGAAACCCCACAACTAGAAACTCCACAACCAGAAACTCCGCAACTAGAAACTCCGCAACTAGAAATCCCACAACTAGAGACTCCATAACTAGAAACTCCACTACTAGAAAACTCTGCAACTAGAAACTCTGCAACTAGAAACTCCGCAACTAGAAACTCCACAGCTAAAAACTTCACTACTTGACACACTACAACTAGATACTCCAAAACTACGAATTATACAACAATAAACTCCAAAACTAGAAACTCCGCAACTAGAAACTCCACAACTAGAAACTCCCCAACTGGAAATCCCACAACTAGAGACTCCACAACTAGAGACTTCACAACTAGAAACTCCGCAACTAGAAATTCCATAACTAGAAACTCCACAACTTGAAACTCAACAAATAGATACTCCACAACTATAGACTCCACAACTAGAAACTCTAACACTAGAAACTCCACAACCAGAAACTCCGCAACTAAAAACTCCGCAACTAGAAACTCCACAGCTAGAAAACCCACAGCTAGAAATTCCACAACGAGAAACTCCACAACTATAAACTCCACAACTTGAAACTCTGCAACTAGAAACTCCGCCACTAGAAACTCCACTACTACAAAACTCCACAACTAGAAACTCTGCAACTGGAAACTCCGCCACTAGAAACTCCACAGCTAGAAACTTCACTACATGAAACACAACTAGATACTCTTAAACTACGAATTCCACAACTAGAAACTCCACAACTAGAAACTCCGCAACTAGAAACTCCACAACTAGAAACTCAACAAATAGATACTCCACAACTAGAAACTCTAACACTAGAAACTCCACAACCAGAAACTCCGCAACTTGAAACCCAACAAATAGATACTCCACAACTACGGACTCCACAACTAGAAACTCCAACACTAGAAACTCCACAACCAGAAACTATCAACTAAAAACTCTGCAACTAGAAACTCCACAGCTAGAAACTCCATAACTAGAAACTCCACTACTAGAAAACTCCACAACTAGAAACTCTGCAACTGGAAACTCCGCAACTAGAAACTCCACAGCTAGAAACTTCACTACATGAAACACAACTAGATACTCCAAAACTACGAATTCCACAACTAGAAACTCCACAACTAGAAACTCCGCAACTAGAAACTCCACAACTAGAAACTCCACAACTTGAAACACACAATACTAAATACTCCACAACTACAAACTCCACAACTAGAAACTCCACAACTTGAAACTCCGCAACTAGAAACTCCACAACTAGAGACTCCATAACTAGGACCTCAACTAGAAACTCCAAAACTGCAGACTCCATTACTACAGACTCCACAACTAGAAACTCCACAACTAGAAACTCCACAACCAGAAACTCCGCAACTAGAAATCCCACAACTAGAGACTCCACAACTAGAGACTTCACAACTAGAAACTCCGCAACTAGAAACTCCACAACTAGAAACTCCACAACTAGAAATTCCACAACTTGAAACACACAATACTAAATACTCCACAACTACAAACTCCACAACTAGAAACTCCACAACTTGAAACTCCGCAACTAGAAACTCCACAACTAGAGACTCCATAACTAGGACCTCAACTAGAAACTCCAAAACTGCAGACTCCATTACTACAGACTCCACAACTAGAAACTCCACAACTAGAAACTCCACAACTAGAAACTCCACAACCAGAAACTCCGCAACTAGAAATCCCACAACTAGAGACTCCACAACTAGAGACTTCACAACTAGAAACTCCGCAACTAGAAAATCCACAACTAGAAACTCCACAACTTGAAACACCACAACTAGATACTTCACAACTACAAATTCCACAACTAGAAACTCCACAACTTGAAACTCCACAACTTGAAACCCAACAAATAGATACTCCACAACTACGGACTCCACAACTAGAAACTCCAACACTAGAAACTCCACAACCAGAAACTATGAACTAAAAACTCTGCAACTAGAAACTCCACAGCTAGAAAATCCACAGCTACAAATTCCATAACTAGAAAACTCCATACTAGACAATCCACAACTAGGAACTCTACAACTTCAAAATTCACAGCTAAAAACTCCACAACTTGAAACTCCACAACTAGATACTTCACAACTACAAATTCCACAACTAGAAACTCCACAACTTGAAACTCCACAACTTGAAACCCAACAAATAGATACTCCACAACTACGGACTCCACAACTAGAAACTCCAACACTAGAAACTCCACAACCAGAAACTATGAACTAAAAACTCTGCAACTAGAAACTCCACAGCTAGAAAATCCACAGCTAGAAATTCCACAACTAGAAAACTCCATACTAGACAATCCGCAACTAGGAACTCTACAACTTCAAAATTCACAGCTAAAAACTCCACAACTTGAAACTCCACAACAAGATACTCCGCATCTAGAAACTCCACAGCTAGAAACTCCACAACTACAAACTCCACAACTTGAGACTCCACAACTAGAAACTCCACAACTTTAGTCTTCGCAACTAGAAACTCCACAACTAGAGACTCCACAACTAGGTACTCCACAACTAGAGACTCAACAACCAGAAACTCCACAGCTAGAAACTCCACAACTTGAGACTTCGCATTTAGAGACTCGGCAACTAGAAACTCAACAACTAGAAACTCCACAAATAGAAACTCCACAACTACAATTTCCACAACTTGAAACTCCACAACTAATAGATACTCCACAACTACGAATTCCACAACTAGAAACTCCGCAACTAGAAACTCCGCAACTAGAAACTCCACAGCTAGAAACTCCACAACTTGAGATTTTGCAACTAGAAACTCGGCAACTAGAAACCCAACAACAAGAAACTCCACAACTGGAAACTCCACAACTAGAAACTCCGCAACTAGAAACTCCGCAACTAGAAACTCCATCACCAGAAACCCCACAACCAGAAACTCGGCGACAAGAAACTCCGCAACTAGAAACTCCACAACTTGAAACTTCGCAACTAGAAACTCCACAACTAGAAACACCACAACCAGAAACTCCGCAACTACAAACTCCAAAGCTAGAACACCAACCACTAGAAACTCCACAACTTGAAACTCCGCCACTAGAAACTCCACAACTAGAGACTCCATAACTAGGAACTCCACAACTCGAAACTCCACAACCAGAATCTTCACAACTACAAGTTCCACAACTAGAAACTCCACGACTTGAAACTCCACAACTTGAAACCCAACAAATAGATACTCCACAACTACGGACTCCACAACTAGAAACTCCAACACTAGAAACTCCACAACCAGAAACTCCGCAACTAAAAACTCCGCAACTAGAAACTCCACAGCTAGAAAATCCACAGCTAGAAATTCCACAACTAGAAACTCCACAACTTGAAACACCACAACTAGATACTTCACAACTACAAACTCCACAACTAGAAACTCCACAACTAAAAACTCCACAACTTGAAACTCCGCAACTAGAAACTCCACAACTAGAGACTCCATAACTAGGAACTCCACAACTAGAAACTCCGCAACTACAGACTCCACAACTACAGACTCCACAACTAGAAACTCCACAACTAGAACTCCACAACCAGAAACTCCGCAACTAGAAACTCCGCAACTGGAAATCCCACAACTAGAGACTCCACAACTAGAGACTTCACAACTAGAAACTCCGCAACTAGAAATTCCATAACTAGAAACTCCACAACTTGAAACTCAACAAATTGATACTGCACAACTAGAAACTCTAACACTAGAAACTCCACAACCAGAAACTCCGCAACTTGAAACCCAACAAATAGATACTCCACAACTACGGACTCCACAACTAGAAACTCCAACACTAGAAACTCCACAACCAGAAACTATCAACTAAAAACTCTGCAACTAGAAACTCCACAGCTAGAAACTCCATAACTAGAAACTCCACTACTAGAAAACTCCACAAGTGGAAACTCTGCAGCTGGAAACTCCGCAACTAGAAACTCCACAGCTAGAAACTCCGCAACTAAAAACTCCGCAACTAGAAACTCCACAGCTAGAAAATCCACAGCTAGAAATTCCACAACTAGAAACTCCTCAACTACAGACTCCGCAACTAGAAAACTCCGCAACTATAAACTCCGTACTAGACAATCCGCAACTGGGAACTCTACAACTTCAAAATCCTCAACTAAAAACTCGAAAACTTGAAACTCCACAACTAGATACTCCACATTTAGAAACTCCACAACTTGAAACTCCTCAACTAGAAACTCCGCCACTACAATCTCCACAACTGGAAAACTCTGCAACCAGAAACTCTGCAACTAGAAACACCGCAACTAGAAACTCCACAGCTAGAAACTCCACAGCTAGAAAATCCACCACTAGAAACTCCACAACTAGCAACTCCACAGATACAGACTCCGCAACTAGAAAACTCCGCATCTAGAAACTCCCAACCAGACACTCTGCAACTAGGAACTCTACAACTTCAAAATCCACAACTAGAAACTCCCCAACTTGAAACTCCACAACTAGATGCTCCACAACTACAAACTCCGCAACTAGAAACTCCAAAAATAGAAACTCCACAACTTGAAACTCCACAACTAATAAACTCTGCAACTAGAAAATCTGCAACTAGAAACTCTGCAACTAGAAACTCCACAGCTAGAAAGTTCGCAACTAGAAACTCTGCAACTAGAAACTCTACAACTAGAAACTGCACAGCTAGAAAATCTCCCACTAGAAACTCCACGACTACAGACTCCACAACTACAGACTTCACAACAAGAAACCCCACAACTAGAAACTCCACAACCAGAAACTCCGCAACTAAAAACTCCGCAACTAGAAATCCCACAACTAGAGACTCCATAACTAGAAACTCCACTACTAGAAAACTCCGCAACTAGAAACTCTGCAACTAGAAACTCCGCAACTAGAAACTCCACAGCTAAAAACTTCACTACTTGACACACTACAACTAGATACTCCAAAACTACGAATTATACAACAATAAACTCCAAAACTAGAAACTCCGCAACTAGAAACTCCACAACTAGAAACTCCTCAACTAGAAACTCCACAACTTGAAACACCACAACTAGATACTTCACAACTACAAACTCCACAACTAGAAACTCCACAACTAAAAACTCCACAACTTGAAACTCCGCAACTAGAAACTCCACAACTAGAGACTCCATAACTAGGAACTCCACAACTAGAAACTCCGCAACTACAGACTCCACAACTACAGACTCCACAACTAGAAACTCCACAACTAGAACTCCACAACCAGAAACTCCGCAACTAGAAACTCTGCAACTGGAAATCCCACAACTAGAGACTCCACAACTAGAGACTTCACAACTAGAAACTCCGCTACTAGAAATTCCATAACTAGAAACTCCACAACTTGAAACTCAAAAAATAGATACTCCACAACTAGAAACTCTAACACTAGAAACTCCACAACCAGAAACTCCGCAACTTGAAACCCAACAAATAGATACTCCAAAACTACGGACTCCACAACTAGAAACTCCAACACTAGAAACTCCACAACCAGAAACTATCAACTAAAAACTCTGCAACTAGAAACTCCACAGCTAGAAACTCCATAACTAGAAACTCCACTACTAGAAAACTCCACAACTAGAAACTCTGCAACTGGAAACTCCGCAACTAGAAACTCCACAGCTAGAAAATCCACCACTAGAAACTCCACAACTAGCAACTCCACAACTACAGACTCCGCCACTAGAAAACTCCGCAACTAGAAACTCCCAACCAGACACTCTGCAACTAGGAACTCCACAACTTCAAAATCCACAACTAGAAACTCCCCAACTTGAAACTCCACAACTAGATACTCCACAACTACAAACTCCGCAACTAGAAACTCCACAACTAGAAACTCCACAACTAGAAACTCTGCAACTAAAAACTCCGCAACTAGAAACTCCACAGCTAGAAAATCCACCACTAGAAACTCCACAACTAGCAACTCCACAACTACAGACTCCGAGACTAGAAAACTCCGCAACTAGAAACTCCCAGCTAGACACTCCGCAACTAGGAACTCTACAACTTCAAAATCCACAACTTGAAATTCCACTACTAGAAAACTCCGCAACTAGAAACTTTTCAACTAGAAACTCCGCAACTAGAAACTCCGCAACTAGAAACTTCACAGCTAGAAACTTCACTACTTAAAACACCACAACTAGACACTCCCAAACTACGAGTTCGACAACTAGAAACTCCACAACTAGAAACTCCGCAACTAGAAACTCCGCAACTAGAAACTCCACAGCTAGAAACTCCACAACTTGAGACTTTGCAACTAGAAACTCGGCAACTAGAAACCCAACAACTAGAAACTCCACAACTAGAAACTCTTCAACTAGAAACTCCACAACTAATAGATACTCCACAACTACGAATTCCACAACTAGAAACTCCGCAACTAGAAACTCCGCAACTAGAAACTCCACAGCTAGAAACTCCACAACCAGAAACTCGGCGACAAGAAACTCCGCAACTAGAAACTCCACAACTTGAAACTTCGCAACTAGAAACTCCACAACTAGAAACACCACAACCAGAAACTCCGCAACTAGAAACTCCAAAGCTAGAAAATCCACCACTAGAAACTCCACAACTTGAAACTCCGCCACTAGAAACTCCACAACTAGAGACTCCATAACTAGGAACTCCACAACTGGAAACTCCACAACTAGAATCTTCACAACTACAAGTTCCACAACTAGAAACTCCACGACTTGAAACTCCACAACTTGAAACCCAACAAATAGATACTCCACAACTACGGACTCCACAACTAGAAACTCCAACACTAGAAACTCTACAACCAGAAACTCCGCAACTAAAAACTCCACAACTAGAAACTCCACAACTAGAAACTCCGCAACTAGAAACTGCGCAACTAGAAACTCCATCACCAGAAACCCCACAACCAGAAACTCGGCGACATGAAACTCCGCAACTAGAAACTCCACAACTTGAAACTTCGCAACTAGAAACTCCACAACTAGAAACACCACAACCAGAAACTCCGCAACTAGAAACTCCAAAGCTAGAAAATCCACCACTAGAAACTCCACAACCTGAAACTCCGCCACTAGAAACTCCACAACTAGAGACTCCATAACTAGGAACTCCACAACTGGAAACTCCACAACTAGAATCTTCAGAACTACAAGTTCCACAACTAGAAACTCCACGACTTGAAACTCCACAACTTGAAATCCACCAAATAGATACTCCACAACTACGGACTCCACAACTAGAAACTCCAACACTAGAAACTCCACAACCAGAAACTTCGCAACTAAAAACTCCGCAACTAGAAACTCCACAGCTAGAAAATCCACAGCTAGAAATTCCACAACTAGAAACTCCTCAACTACAGACTCCGCAACTAGAAAACTCCGCAACTATAAACTCCATACTAGACAATCCGCAACTGGGAACTCTACAACTTCAAAATCCACAACTAAAAACTCCACAACTTGAAACTCCACAACTAGATACTCCACATTTAGAAACTCCACAACTTGAAACTCCGCAACTAGAAACTCCGCCACTACAATCTCCACAACTGGAAAACTCTGCAACTAGAAACTCTGCAACTAGAAACTCCGCAACTAGAAACTCCACAGCTAGAAACTCCACAGCTAGAAAATTCATCACTAGAAACTCCACACCAACAACTCCACAAACACAGGCTCCGCAACTACAAAACTCCGCATCTAGAAACTCCCAACCAGACACTCTGCAACTAGGAACTCTACAACTTCAAAATCCACAACTAGAAACTCCCCAACTTGAAACTCCACAACTAGATGCTCCACAACTACAAACTCCGCAACTAGAAACTCCAAAACTAGAAACTCCACAACTTAAAACTCCACAACTAATAAACTCCGCAACTAGAAAATCTGCAACTAGAAACTCTGCAACTAGAAACTCCACAGCTAGAAAGTTCGCAACTAGAAACTCTGCAACTAGAAACTCTACAACTAGAAACTCTGCAACTAAAAACTCCGCAACTAGAAACTCCACAGCTAGAAAATCCACCACTAGAAACTCCACAACTAGCAACTCCACAACTACAGACTCCGAGACTAGAAAACTCCGCAACTAGAAACTCCCAGCTAGACACTCCGCAACTAGGAACTGTACAACTTCAAAATCCACAACTAGAAACTCCCCAACTTGAAACTCCACAACTAGATACTCCACAACTACAAACTCCGCAACTAGAAACTCCATACCTAGAAACTCCACAACTAGAAACTCTGCAACTAAAAACTCCGCAACTAGAAACTCCACAGCTAGAAAATCCACCACTAGAAACTCCACAACTAGCAACTCCACAACTACAGACTCCGAGACTAGAAAACTCCGCAACTAGAAACTCCCAGCTAGACACTCCGCAACTAGGAACTCTACAACTTCAAAATCCACAACTAGAAATTCCACTACTAGAAAACTCCGCAACTAGTACCTTTTCAACTAGAAACTCCGCAACTAGAAACTTCACAGCTAGAAACTTCACTACTTAAAACACCACGTAATAATACTGATTGTTGGCCTAGTTGGTATTTACTTAATGGCATGATTTGGCCGCAAAAGAGACACACACAAGAAAAGGAACACTCAAACGACAAGCACAGGCGGCACTTCCAACTTTTCTTGTGTGTGTCTCTTTTGCGGCCAAATCATGCCATTAAAACACCACAACTAGATACTCCCAAACTACGAGTTCCACAACTAGAAACTCCACAACTAGAAACTCCGCAACTAGAAACTCCGCAACTAGAAACTCCACAGCTAGAAACTCCACAACTTGAGACTTTGCAACTAGAAACTCGGCAACTAGAAACCCAACAACTAGAAACTCCACAACTAGAAACTCTTCAACTAGAAACTCCACAACTAATAGATACTCCACAACTACGAATTCCACAACTAGAAACTCCGCAACTAGAAACTCCGCAACTAGAAACTCCACAGCTAGAAACTCCACAACTTGAGATTTTGCAACTAGAAACTCGGCAACTAGAAACCCAACAACAAGAAACTCCACAACCAGAAACTCCACAACTAGAAACTCCGCAACTAGAAACTCCGCAACTAGAAACTCCATCACCAGAAACCCCACAACCAGAAACTCGGCGACAAGAAACTCCGCAACTAGAAACTCCACAACTTGAAACTTCGCAACTAGAAACTCCACAACTAGAAACACCACAACCAGAAACTCCGCAACTAGAAACTCCAAAGCTAGAAAATCCACCACTAGAAACTCCACAACTTGAAACTCCGCCACTAGAAACTCCACAACTAGAGACTCCATAACTAGGAACTCCACAACTGGAAACTCCTCAACTACAGACTCCGCAACTAGAAAACTCCGCAACTATAAACTCCGTACTAGACAATCCGCAACTGGGAACTCTACAACTTCAAAATCCACAACTAAAAACTCGACAACTTGAAACTCCACAACTAGATACTCCACATTTAGAAACTCCACAACTTGAAACTCCTCAACTAGAAACTCCGCCACTACAATCTCCACAACTGGAAAACTCTGCAACCAGAAACTCTGCAACTAGAAAGTCCGCAACTAGAAACTCCGCAACTAGAAACTCCGCAGCTAGAAACTCCACCACTAGAAACTCCACAACTAGCAACTCCACAAATACAGATTCCGCAACCAGAAAACTCCGCATCTAGAAACTCCCAACCAGACACTCTGCAACTAGGAACTCTACAACTTAAAAATCCACAACTAGAAACTCCCCAACTTGAAACTCCAACACTAGATGCTCCACAACTACAAACTCCGCAACTAGAAACTCCAAAACTAGAAACTCCACAACTTGAAACTCCACAACTAATAAACTCCGCAACTAGAAAATCTGCAACTAGAAACTCTGCAACTGGAAACTCCACAGCTAGAAACTGCACAGCTGGAAAATCCACCACTAGAAACTCCAAAACTAACAACTCCACAACCGCAGACTCCCCAACTAGAAAACTGCGCAACTAGAAACCCCTAACTAGACTTTCCGCAACAAGAAACTTCGCAACTAGAAACTCCACAGACTCCGCAACTAGAAAACTCCCGAACTAGAAACTCTCAACTTCAAACTCCGCAACTAGGAACTCTACACATTCAAAATCCACAACTAGAAACTCCACAACTTGAAACACCAGAACTAGATACTCCGCAACTACAAACTCCACAACTAGAAATTCCACAACTATAAACTCCACAACTTGAAACTCTGCAACTAGAAACTCCATAACTAGAAACTCCACTACTAGAAAACTCCACAACTAGAAAATTTGCAACTGGAAACTCCGCAACTAGAAACTCCACAGCTAGAAACTCCACTACATGAAACACAACTAGATACTCCAAAACTACGAATTCCACAACTAGAAACTCTACAACTAGAAACTCCGCAACTAGAAACTCCACAACTAGAAACTCCACAACTTGAAACACCACAACTAGATACTCCACAACTACAAACTCCACAACTAGAAACTCCACAACTTGAAACTCCACAACTTGAAACCCAACAAATAGATACTCCACAACTACGGACTCCACAACTAGAAACTCCAACACTAGAAACTCCACAACCAGAAACTATGAACTAAAAACTCCGTAACTAAAAACTCCACAGCTAGAAAATCCACAGCTAGAAATTCCACAACTAGAAACTCCCCAACTTGAAACTCCACAACTAGATGCTCCACAACTACAAACTCCGCAACTAGAAACTCCAAAACTAGAAACTCCACAACTTGAAACTCCAGAACTAATAAACTCCGCAACTAGAAAATCTGCAACTAGAAACTCTGCAACTAGAAACTCCACAGCTAGAAAGTTCGCAACTAGAAACTCTGCAACTAGAAACTCTACAACTAGAAACTGCACAGCTAGAAAATCTCCCACTAGAAACTCCACGACTACAGACTCCACAACTACAGACTTCACAACAAGAAACCCCACAACTAGAAACTCCACAACCAGAAACTCCGCAACTAGAAACTCCGCAACTAGAAATCCCACAACTAGAGACTCCATAACTAGAAACTCCACTACTAGAAAAATCCGCAACTAGAAACTCTGCAACTAGAAACTCCGCAACTAGAAACTCCACAGCTAGAAAATCGAACACTAGAAACTCCACAACTAGCAACTCCACAACTACAGACTCTGCAACTACAAAACTCCCGAACTAGAAACTCCCAACTTCAAACTCCGCAACTAGGAACTCTACGCCTTCAAAATCCACTAGGAACTCCACAGCTTGAAACTCCAGAACTAGATACTCCACAACTACAAACTCCACAACTACAAACTCCACAACTATAAACTCCGCAACTTGAAACTCTGCAACAAGAAACTCCATAACTAGAAACTCCACTACTAGAAAACTCCACAACTAGAAACTCTGCAACTGGAAACTCTGCAACTAGAAACTCCACAGCTAGAAACTTCACTACATGAAACACAACTAGATACTCCAAAACTACGAATTGCACAACTAGAAACTCCACAACTAGAAACTCCGCAACTAGAAACTCCACAACTAGAAACTCCACAACTTGAAACACCACAACTAAATACTCCACAACTACAAACACCACAACTAGAAACTCCACAACTTGAAACTCCGCAACTAGAAACTCCACAACTAGAGACTCCATAACTAGGAACTCCACAACTAGAAACTCCAAAAATGCAGACTCCATAACTACAGACTCCACAACTAGAAACTCCACAACTAGAAACTCCACAACCAGAAACTCCGCAACTAGAAATCCCACAACTAGAGACTCCACAACTAGAGACTTCACAACTAGAAACTCCGCAACTAGAAACTCCACAACTAGAAACTCCACAACTTGAAACACCACAACTAGATACTTCACAACTACAAATTCCACAACTAGAAACTCCACAACTTGAAACTCCACAACGTGAAACCCAACAAATAGATACTCCACAACTACGGACTCCACAACTAGAAACTCCAACACTAGAAACTCCACAACCAGAAACTATGAACTAAAAACTCTGCAACTAGAAACTCCACAGCTAGAAAATCCACAGCTAGAAATTCCACAACTAGAAAACTCCATACTAGACAATCCGCAACTAGGAACTGTACAACTTCAAAATCCACAGCTAAAACTCCACAACTTGAAACTCCACAACAAGATACTCCACAACTAGAAACTCCACCACTACATCTCCACAACTGGAAAACTCTGCAATTAGAAACTCCGCAACTAGAAACTCCACAGCTAGAAACTCCACAACTTGAGATTTTGCAACTAGAAACTCGGCAACTAGAAACCCCACAACTAGAAACTCCGCAACTAGAAACTCCATCACCAGAAACTCGGCGACAAGAAACTCCGCAACTAGAAACTCCACAACTTGAAACTTCGCAACTAGAAACTCCACAACTAGAAACACCACAACCAGAAACTCCGCAACTAGAAACTCCAAAGCTAGAAAATCCACAACTAGAAACTCCACGACTTGAAACTCCACAACTTGAAACCCAACAAATAGATACTCCACAACTACGGACTCCACAACTAGAAACTCCAACACTAGAAACTCCACAACCAGAAACTATGAACTAGAAACTCCGCAACTAGAAACTCCACAGCTAGAAAATCCACAGCTAGAAATTCCACAACTAGAAACTCCACAACTACAGACTTCGCAACTAGAAAACTCCGCAACTAGAAACTCCACAGCTAGAAAGTCCGCAACTAGAAACTCCACCACTGCAATCTTCACAACTGGAAAACTCTGCAACTAGAAACTTCGCAACTACAAACTCCACAGCTAGAAACTCCACAACTACAAACTCCACAACTAGAGACTCCACAACTAGGAACTCCACAACTAGAGACTCCACAACCAGAAACTCCACAGCTAGAAACTCCACAACTTGAGACTTCGCATTTAGAGATTCGGCAACTAGAATCTCAACAACTAGAAACTCCACAACTAGAAACTCCACAACTAGAAACTCCACAACTTGAAACACCACAACCAGATACTCCACAACTACAAATTTCACAACTAGAAACTCCACAACTAAAAACTCCGCAACTATAAACTCCGCAACTAGAAACTCCACAGCTAGAAAGTCCGCAACTAGAACTCCGCCACTGCAATCTTCACAACTGGAAAACTCTGCAACTAGAAACTCTGCAACTATAAACTCCACAGCTAGAAACTCCACAACTACAAACTCCACAACTAGAGACTCCACAACTAGAAAGTCCACAACTACGAATTCCACAACTACGAACCCCAAAACTACAAACTCCACAAGTAGAGACTCCACAACAAGGAACTCCACAACTAGAGGTTCCACAAGCAGAAACTCCACAGCTAGAAACTCCACAACTAGAGATTTACAACTAGAAACTCCGCAACTAGAAACTCCACAACTAGAAACTCCACAGCTAGAAACTACAAAACTTGAATTACCACAACTAGATACTACACAACTACAAATTCCACAACTAGAAACTCCACAACTTGAAACTCCATAACTAGAAACTCCACTACTAGAAAACTCCACAACTAGAAACTCCACAGCTAGAAACTTCACTACTTGAAACACCACAACTAGATACTCCACAACTACGAATTCCACAACTAGAAACTCCACAGCTAGAAAGTTCGCAACTAGAAACTCTGCAACTAGAAACTCTACAACTAGAAACTGCACAGCTAGAAAATCTCCCACTAGAAACTCTACGACTACAGACTCCACAACCACAGACTTCACAACAAGAAACTCCACAACTAGAAACTCCACAATCAGAAACTCCGCAACTAGAAACTCCGCCACTAGAAATCCCACAACTAGAGACTCCATAACTAGAAACTCCACTACTAGAAAACTCCGCAACTAGAAACTCTGCAACTAGAAACTCCGCAACTAGAAACTCCACAGCTAGAAACTTCACTACTTGAAACACTACAACTAGATACTCCAAAACTACGAATTATACAACAATAAACTCCAAAACTAGAAACTCCGCAACTAGAAACTCCACAACTAGAAACTCAACTAGAAACTCCACAACTTGAAACACCACAACTAGATACTCCACAACTAGAAACTTCACAACTAAAAACTCCACAACTTGAAACTCCGCAACTAGAAACTCCACAACTAGAGACTCCATAACTAGGAACTCCACAACTAGAAACTCCACAACTACAGGCTCCACAACTACAGACTCCACAACTAGAAACTCCACAACTAGAACTCCACAACCAGAAACTCCGCAACTAGAAACTCCACAACTGGAAATCCCACAACTAGTGACTCCACAACTAGAGACTTCACAACTAGAAACTCCGCAACTAGAAATTCCATAACTAGAAACTCCACAACTTGAAACTCAACAAATAGATACTCCACAACTATAGACTCCACAACTAGAAACTCTAACACTAGAAACTCCACAACCAGAAACTCCGCAACTAAAAACTCCGCAACTAGAAACTCCACAGCTAGAAAACCCACAGCTAGAAATTCCACAACGAGAAACTCCACAACTATAAACTCCACAACTTGAAACTCTGCAACTAGAAACTCCATAACTAGAAACTCCACTACTAGAAAACTCCACAACTAGAAACTCTGCAACTGGAAACTTCGCCACTAGAAACTCCACAGCTAGAAACTTCACTACATGAAACACAACTAGATACTCCAAAACTACGAATTCCACAACTAGAAACTCCACAACTAGAAACTCCGCAACTAGAAACTCCACAGCTAGAAACTCCACAAGTTGAGACTTTGCAACTAAAAACTCGGCAACTAGAAACCCAACAACTAGAAACTCCACAACTAGAAACTCTTCAACTAGAAATTCCACAACTAATAAATACTCCACAACTACGAATTCCACAACTAGAAACTCCACAACTAGAAACACCGCAACTAGAAACTCCGCAACTAGAAACTCCACAGCTAGAAACTCCACAACTTGAGATTTTGCAACTAGAAACTCGGCAACTAGAAACCCAACAACTAGAAACTCCACAACTAGAAACTCCACAACTAGAAACTCCGCAACTAGAAACTCCGCAACTAGAAACTCCATAACCAGAAACCCCACAACCAGAAACTCGGCAACAAGAAAATCCGCAACTAGAAACTCCACAACTTGAAACTTCGCAACTAGAAACTCCACAACTAGAAACTCCACAACTAGAGACTCCACAACTAGAAACTCCAAAGCTAGAAAATCCACCACTAGAAACTCCACAACTTGAAACTCCGCCACTAGAAACTCCACAACTAGAAACTCCACCACTACATCTCCACAACTGGAAAACTCTGCAATTAGAAACTCCGCAACTAGAAACTCCACAGCTAGAAACTCCACAACTTGAGATTTTGCAACTCGAAACTCGGCAACTAGAAACCCCACAACTAGAAACTCCGCAACTAGAAACTCCATCACCAGAAACTCGGCGACAAGAAACTCCGCAACTAGAAACTCCACAACTTGAAACTTCGCAACTAGAAACTCCACAACTAGAAACACCACAACCAGAAACTCCGCAACTAGAAACTCCAAAGCTAGAAAATCCACAACTAGAAACTCCACGACTTGAAACTCCACAACTTGAAACCCAACAAATAGATACTCCACAACTACGGACTCCACAACTAGAAACTCCAACACTAGAAACTCCACAACCAGAAACTATGAACTAGAAACTCCGCAACTAGAAACTCCACAGCTAGAAAATCCACAGCTAGAAATTCCACAACTAGAAACTCCACAACTACAGACTTCGCAACTAGAAAACTCCGCAACTAGAAACTCCACAGCTAGAAAGTCCGCAACTAGAAACTCCACCACTGCAATCTTCACAACTGGAAAACTCTGCAACTAGAAACTTCGCAACTACAAACTCCACAGCTAGAAACTCCACAACTACAAACTCCACAACTAGAGACTCCACAACTAGGAACTCCACAACTAGAGACTCCACAACCAGAAACTCCACAGCTAGAAACTCCACAACTTGAGACTTCGCATTTAGAGATTCGGCAACTAGAATCTCAACAACTAGAAACTCCACAACTAGAAACTCCACAACTAGAAACTCCACAACTTGAAACACCACAACCAGATACTCCACAACTACAAATTTCACAACTAGAAACTCCACAACTAAAAACTCCGCAACTATAAACTCCGCAACTAGAAACTCCACAGCTAGAAAGTCCGCAACTAGAACTCCGCCACTGCAATCTTCACAACTGGAAAACTCTGCAACTAGAAACTCTGCAACTATAAACTCCACAGCTAGAAACTCCACAACTACAAACTCCACAACTAGAGACTCCACAACTAGAAAGTCCACAACTACGAATTCCACAACTACGAACCCCAAAACTACAAACTCCACAAGTAGAGACTCCACAACAAGGAACTCCACAACTAGAGGTTCCACAAGCAGAAACTCCACAGCTAGAAACTCCACAACTAGAGATTTACAACTAGAAACTCCGCAACTAGAAACTCCACAACTAGAAACTCCACAGCTAGAAACTACAAAACTTGAATTACCACAACTAGATACTACACAACTACAAATTCCACAACTAGAAACTCCACAACTTGAAACTCCATAACTAGAAACTCCACTACTAGAAAACTCCACAACTAGAAACTCCACAGCTAGAAACTTCACTACTTGAAACACCACAACTAGATACTCCACAACTACGAATTCCACAACTAGAAACTCCACAGCTAGAAAGTTCGCAACTAGAAACTCTGCAACTAGAAACTCTACAACTAGAAACTGCACAGCTAGAAAATCTCCCACTAGAAACTCTACGACTACAGACTCCACAACCACAGACTTCACAACAAGAAACTCCACAACTAGAAACTCCACAATCAGAAACTCCGCAACTAGAAACTCCGCCACTAGAAATCCCACAACTAGAGACTCCATAACTAGAAACTCCACTACTAGAAAACTCCGCAACTAGAAACTCTGCAACTAGAAACTCCGCAACTAGAAACTCCACAGCTAGAAACTTCACTACTTGAAACACTACAACTAGATACTCCAAAACTACGAATTATACAACAATAAACTCCAAAACTAGAAACTCCGCAACTAGAAACTCCACAACTAGAAACTCAACTAGAAACTCCACAACTTGAAACACCACAACTAGATACTCCACAACTAGAAACTTCACAACTAAAAACTCCACAACTTGAAACTCCGCAACTAGAAACTCCACAACTAGAGACTCCATAACTAGGAACTCCACAACTAGAAACTCCACAACTACAGGCTCCACAACTACAGACTCCACAACTAGAAACTCCACAACTAGAACTCCACAACCAGAAACTCCGCAACTAGAAACTCCACAACTGGAAATCCCACAACTAGTGACTCCACAACTAGAGACTTCACAACTAGAAACTCCGCAACTAGAAATTCCATAACTAGAAACTCCACAACTTGAAACTCAACAAATAGATACTCCACAACTATAGACTCCACAACTAGAAACTCTAACACTAGAAACTCCACAACCAGAAACTCCGCAACTAAAAACTCCGCAACTAGAAACTCCACAGCTAGAAAACCCACAGCTAGAAATTCCACAACGACAAACTCCACAACTATAAACTCCACAACTTGAAACTCTGCAACTAGAAACTCCATAACTAGAAACTCCACTACTAGAAAACTCCACAACTAGAAACTCTGCAACTGGAAACTTCGCCACTAGAAACTCCACAGCTAGAAACTTCACTACATGAAACACAAATAGATACTCCAAAACTACGAATTCCACAACTAGAAACTCCACAACTAGAAACTCCGCAACTAGAAACTCCACAGCTAGAAACTCCACAAGTTGAGACTTTGCAACTAAAAACTCGGCAACTAGAAACCCAACAACTAGAAACTCCACAACTAGAAACTCTTCAACTAGAAAATCCACAACTAATAAATACTCCACAAGTACGAATTCCACAACTAGAAACTCCACAACTAGAAACTCCGCAACTAGAAACTCCGCAACTAGAAACTCCACAGCTAGAAACTCCACAACTTGAGATTTTGCAACTAGAAACTCGGCAACTAGAAACCCAACAACTAGAAACTCCACAACTAGAAACTCCACAACTAGAAACTCCGCAACTAGAAACTCCGCAACTAGAAACTCCATAACCAGAAACCCCACAACCAGAAACTCGGCAACAAGAAAATCCGCAACTAGAAACTCCACAACTTGAAACTTCGCAACTAGAAACTCCACAACTAGAAACTCCACAACTAGAGACTCCACAACTAGAAACTCCAAAGCTAGAAAATCCACCACTAGAAACTCCACAACTTGAAACTCCGCCACTAGAAACTCCACAACTAGAGACTCCATAACTAGGAACTCCACAACTAGAAACTCCACAACTAGAAACTCCACAACCAGTAACTCCGCAACTAGAAACTCCACAACTAGAAACTCCACAACCAGTAACTCCGCAACTAGAAACTCCGCAACTAGAGACTCCACAACTAGAGACTTAACAACTAGAAACTTCACAACTAGAAACTCCGCAACTAGAAAACTCCGCAACTATAAACTCCACAACTAGACAATCCGCAACTAGGAACTCTACAACTTCAAAATCCACAACTAAAAACTCCACAACTTGAAACTCCACAACTAGATACTCCACAACTAGAAACTCCACAACTTGAAACTCCGCAACGAGTAACTTCGCCACTACAATCTCCACAACTGGAAAACTCTGCAACTAAAAACTCTGCAACTAGAAACTCCTCAACTAGAAACTCCACTGCTAGAAACTCCACAGCTAGAAAATCCACCACTAGAAACTCCAAAACTAGAAACTCCCAACTAGACTTTCCGCAACAAGAAACTCCGCAACTAGAAACTCCACAACTTGAGACTTCGCAACTAGATCTCCACAACTAGAAACTCCAAAACTAGAAACTCCACAGTTAGAAACTCCAAAACTAGAAACTCCACAACTAGAAACTCCAAAACTAGAAACTCCACAACTAGAAACACCGCAACTAGAAACTCCACTGCTAGAAAGTCCGCAACTAGAAACTCTGCAACTAGAAACTCCGCAACTAGAAACTCCACAGCTAGAAAATCCAACACTAGAAACTCCACAACTAGCAACTCCACAACTACAGACTCCGCAACTAGAAAACTCCCGAACTAGAAACTCCCAACTTCAAAATCCGCAACTAGGAACTCTACACCTTCAAAATCCACTAGAAACTCCACAGCTTGAAACTCCAGAACTAGATACTCCACAACTACAAACTCCACAACTATAAACTCCGCAACTTGAAACTCTGCAACTAGAAACTCCATAACTAGAAACTCCACTACTAGAAAACTCCACAACTAGAAACTCTGCAACTGGAAACTCCGCAACTAGAAACTCCACAGCTAGAAACTTCACTACATGAAACACAACTAGATACTCCAAAACTACGAATTCCACAACTAGAAACTCCACAACTAGAAACTCCGCAACTAGAAACTCCACAACTAGAAACTCCACAACTTGAAACACCACAACTAAATACTCCACAACTACAAACTCCACAACTAGAAACTCCACAACCAGAAACTCCGCAACTAGAAATCCCACAACTAGAGACTCCACAACTAGAGACTTCACAACTAGAAACTCCGCAACTAGAAACTCCACAACTAGAAACTCCACAACTTGAAACACCACAACTAGATACTTCACAACTACAAATTCCACAACTAGAAACTCCACAACTTGAAACTCCACAACTTGAAACCCAACAAATAGATACTCCACAACTATGGACTCCACAACTAGAAACTCCAACACTAGAAACTCCACAACCAGAAACTATGAACTAAAAACTCTGCAACTAGAAACTCCACAGCTAGAAAATACACAGCTAGAAATTCCACAACTAGAAAACTCCATACTAGACAATCCGCAACTAGGAACTCTACAACTTCAAAATCCACAGCTAAAAAATCCACAACTTGAACCTCCACAACAAGATACTCCACAACTACAAACTCTACAACTAGAAACTCCACAACTTAAAACTCCGCAACTAGAAACTCCACCACTACAATCTCCACAACTGGAAAACTCTGCAATTAGAAACTCTGACACTAGAAACTCCGCAACTAGAAACTCCACAGCTAGAAACTCCACAACTACAAACTCCACAACTTGAGACTCCACAACTAGAAACTCCACAACTTTAGTCTTCGCAACTAGAAACTCCACAACTAGAGACTCCACAACTAGGTACTCCACAACTAGAGACTCAACAACAAGAAACTCCACAGCTAGAAACTCCACAACTTGAGACTTCGCATTTAGAGACTCGGCAACTAGAAACTCAACAACTAGAAACTCCACAAATAGAAACTCCACAACCAGAATTTCCACAACTTGAAACACCCCAACTAGATACTCCACAACTACAAATTTCACAACTACAAACTCCACAACTAAAAACTCCGCAACTATAAACTCCGCAACTAGAAACTCCACAGCTAGAAAGTCCGCAACTAGAAACTCTGCAACTAGAAATTCCGCAAATAGAAACTCCACAGCTAGAAAGTCCACCACTAGAAACTCCACAACTAGCAACTCCACAACTACAGACTCCGCCACTACAAAACTCCGCAACTAGAAACTCCCAACCAGACACTCTGCAACTAGGAACTCCACAACTTCAAAATCCACAACTAGAAACTCCCCAACTTGAAACCCCACAACTAGATACTCCACAACTACAAACTCCGCAACTAGAAACTCCACAACTAGAAACTCCACAACTAGAAACTCTGCAACTAAAAACTCCGCAACTAGAAACTCTACAACTAGCAACTCCACAACTACAGACTCCGAGACTACAAAACTCCGCAACTAGAAACTCCCAGCTAGACACTCCGCAACTAGGAACTCTACAACTTCAAAATCCACAACTAGAAATTCCACTACTAGAAAACTCCGCAACTAGAAACTTTTCAACTAGAAACTCCGCAACTAGAAACTCCACAGCTAGAAACTTCACTACTTAAAACACCACAACTAGATACTCCCAAACTACGAGTTCCACAACTAGAAACTCCACAACTAGAAACTCCGCAACTAGAAACTCCGCAACTAGAAACTCCACAGCTAGAAACTCCACAACTTGAGACTTTGCAACTAGAAACTCGGCAACTAGAAACCCAACAACTAGAAACTCCACAACTAGAAACTCTTCAACTAGAAACTCCACAACTAATAGATACTCCACAACTACGAATTCCACAACTAGAAACTCCACAACGAGAAACTCCGCAACTAGAAACTCCGCAACTAGAAACTCCACAGCTAGAAACTCCACAACTTGAGATTTGGCAACTAGAAACTCGGCAACTAGAAACCCAACAACTAGAAACTCAACAACTAGAAACTCCACAACTAGAAACTCCGCAACTAGAAACTCCACAACTAGAAACTCCATCACCAGAAACCCCACAACCAGAAACTCGGCGACAAGAAACTCCACAACTAGAAACTCCACAACTTGAAACTTCGCAACTAGAAACTCCACAACTAGAAACACCACAACCAGAAACTCCGCAACTAGAAACTCGAAAGCTAGAAAATCCACCACTAGAAACTCCACAACTTGAAACTCCGCCACTAGAAACTCCACAACTAGAGACTCCATAACTAGGAACTCCACAACTGGAAACTCCACAACTAGAATCTTCACAACTACAAGTTCCACAACTAGAAACTCCACGACTTGAAACTCCACAACTTGAAACCCAACAAATAGATACTCCACAACTACGGACTCCACAACTAGATACTCCAACACTAGAAACTCCACAACCAGAAACTCCGCAACTAAAAACTCCGCAACTAGAAACTCCACAGCTAGAAAATCCACAGCTAGAAATTCCACAACTAGAAACTCCTCAACTACAGACTCTGCAACTAGAAAACTCCGCAACTATAAACTCCATACTAGACAATCCGCAACTGGGAACTCTACAACTTCAAAATCCACAACTAAAAACTCCACAACTTGAAACTCCACAACTAGACACTCCACATTTAGAAACACCACAACTTGAAACTCCGCAACTAGAAACTCCGCCACTACAATCTCCACAACTGGAAAACTCTGCAACTAGAAACTCTGCAACTAGAAACTCCGCAACTAGAAACTCCAAAGCTAGAAACTCCACAGCTAGAAAATCCACCACTAGAAACTCCACAACTAGCAACTCCACAAATACAGACTCCGCAACTAGAAAACTCCGCGTCTAGAAACTCCCAACCAGACACTCTGCAACTAGGAACTCTACAACTTCAAAATCCACAACTAGAAACTCCCCAACTTGAAACTCCACAACTAGATGCTCCACAACTACAAACTCCGCAACTAGAAACTCCAAAACTAGAAACTCCACAACTTGAAACTCCACAACTAATAAACTCCGCAACTAGAAAATCTGCAACTAGAAACTCCGCAACTGGAAACTCCACAGCTAGAAACTGCACAGCTAGAAAATCCACCACTAGAAACTCCAAAACTAACAACTCCACAACCGCAGACTCCGCAACTAGAAATCTGCGCAACTAGAAACTCCAAACTAGACTTTCCGCAACAAGAAACTCCGCAACTAGAAACTCTACAGACTCCGCAACTAGAAAACTCCCGAACTAGAAACTCCCAAATTCAAACTCCGCAACTAGGAACTCTACACCTCCAAAATCCACAACTAGAAACTCCACAACTTGAAACTCCAGAACTAGATACTCCACAACTACAAACTCCACAACTAGAAACTCCACAACTATAAACTCCACTACATGAAACACAACTAGATACTCAAAAACTACGAATTCCACAACTAGAAACTCTACAACTAGAAACTCCGCAACTAGAAACTCCACAACTAGAAACTCCACAACTTGAAACACCACAACTAGATACTCCACAACCACAAACTCCACAACTAGAAACTCCACAACTTGAAACTCCACAACTTGAAACCCAACAAATAGATACTCCACAACTACGGACTCCACAACTAGAAACTCCAACACTAGAAACTCCACAACCAGAAACTCTGAACTAAAAACTCCGCAACTAGAAACTCCACAGCTCGAAAATCCACAGCTAGAAATTCCACAACTAGAAACTCCACAACTACAGACTTCGCAACTAGAAAACTCCGCAACTAGAAACTCCACAGCTAGAAAGTCCGCAACTAGAAACTCCGCCACTGCAATCTTCACAACTGGAAAACTGCAACTAGAAACTCCGCAACTACAAACTCCACAGCTAGAAACTCCACAACTACAAACTCCACAACTAGAGACTCCACAACTAGGAACTCCACAACTAGAGACTCCACAACCAGAAACTCCACAGCTAGAAACTCCACAACTTCAGACTTCGCATTTAGAGATTCGGCAACTAGAAACTCAACAACTAGAAACTCCACAACTAGAAACTGTACAACTAGAAACTCCACAACTTGAAACACCACAACTAGATACTCCACAACTACAAATTTCACAACTAGAAACTCCACAACTAAAAACTCCGCAACTATAAACTCCGCAACTAGAAACTCCACAGCTAGAAAGTCCGCAACTAGAACTCCGCCACTGCAATCTTCACAACTGGAAAACTCTGCAACTAGAAACTCCGCAACTACAAACTCCAAAACTAGAGACTCCACAACTAGAAACTCCACAACTACGAACTCCACAACTACGAACCCCAAAACTACAAACTCCACAACTAGAGACTCCACAACCAGAAACTCCACAGCTAGAAACTCCACAACTAGAGATTTACAACTAGAAACTCCGCAACTAGAAACTCCACAACTAGAAACTCCACAGCTAGAAAATACGAAACTTGAATTACCACAACTAGATACTACACAACTACAAATTCCACAACTAGAAACTCCACAACTTGAAACTCCATAACTAGAAACTCCACTACTAGAAAACTCCACAACTAGAAACTCCACAGCTAGAAACTTCACTACTTGAAACACTACAACTAGATACTCCGAAACTACGAATTCCACAACAATAAACTCCAACACTAGAAACTCCGCAACTAGAAACTCCACAACTAGAAACTCCTCAACTAGAAACTCCACAACTTGAAACACCACAACCAGATACTCTAGAAACTCCACAACTTGAAACTCCGCAACTACATATTTCACAACTAGAAACTCCACAACTACGGACTCCAAAACTAGAAACTCCAACACTAGAAACTCCACAACTAGAAACTCCGACCTAAAAACTCCGCAACTAGAAACTCCACAACTACAAACTCCACAACTAGAGACACCACAACAAGAAACTCCACAACTAGAAACTCCACAACTTGAAACTCCACAACTAATAAACTCCGCAACTAGAAAATCTGAAACTAGAAACTCCACAGTTAGATTCTTCACAACTAGAAACTCCACAACTAAAAACTCCGCAACTATAAACTCCGCAACTAGAAACTCCACAGCTAGAAAGTCCGCAACTAGAAACTCTGCAACTAGAAACTCCGCAACTAGAAACTCCACAGCTAGAAAATCCACCACTAGAAACTCCACAACTAGCAACGCCACAACTACAGACTCCGCAACTAGAAAACTCCGCAACTAGAAACTCCCAACCAGACACTCCGCAACTAGGAACTCTACAACTTCAAAATCCACAACTAGAAACTCCCCAACTTGAAACTCCGCAACTAGATACTTCACAACTACAAACTCCACAACTAGAAACTCCACAACTAGAGACTCCACAACTTGAAACTCCACAACTAATAAACTCCGCAACTAGAAACTCTGCAACTAGAAACTCCGCAACTAGAAACTCCACAGCTAGAAACTTCACTACTTGAAACACTACAACTAGATACTCCAAAACTACGAATTATACAACAATAAACTCCAAAACTAGAAACTCCGCAACTAGAAACTCCACAACTAGAAACTCAACTAGAAACTCCACAACTTGAAACACCACAACTAGATACTCCACAACTAGAAACTTCACAACTAAAAACTCCACAACTTGAAACTCCGCAACTAGAAACTCCACAACTAGAGACTCCATAACTAGGAACTCCACAACTAGAAACTCCACAACTACAGGCTCCACAACTACAGACTCCACAACTAGAAACTCCACAACTAGAACTCCACAACCAGAAACTCCGCAACTAGAAACTCCACAACTGGAAATCCCACAACTAGTGACTCCACAACTAGAGACTTCACAACTAGAAACTCCGCAACTAGAAATTCCATAACTAGAAACTCCACAACTTGAAACTCAACAAATAGATACTCCACAACTATAGACTCCACAACTAGAAACTCTAACACTAGAAACTCCACAACCAGAAACTCCGCAACTAAAAACTCCGCAACTAGAAACTCCACAGCTAGAAAACCCACAGCTAGAAATTCCACAACGAGAAATTCCACAACTATAAACTCCACAACTTGAAACTCTGCAACTAGAAACTCCATAACTAGAAACTCCACTACTAGAAAACTCCACAACTAGAAACTCTGCAACTGGAAACTTCGCCACTAGAAACTCCACAGCTAGAAACTTCACTACATGAAACACAACTAGATACTCCAAAACTACGAATTCCACAACTAGAAACTCCACAACTAGAAACTCCGCAACTAGAAACTCCACAGCTAGAAACTCCACAAGTTGAGACTTTGCAACTAAAAACTCGGCAACTAGAAACCCAACAACTAGAAACTCCACAACTAGAAACTCTTCAACTAGAAAATCCACAACTAATAAATACTCCACAACTACGAATTCCACAACTAGAAACTCCACAACTAGAAACTCCGCAACTAGAAACTCCGCAACTAGAAACTCCACAGCTAGAAACTCCACAACTTGAGATTTTGCAACTAGAAACTCGGCAACTAGAAACCCAACAACTAGAAACTCCACAACTAGAAACTCCACAACTAGAAACTCCGCAACTAGAAACTCCGCAACTAGAAACTCCATAACCAGAAACCCCACAACCAGAAACTCGGCAACAAGAAAATCCGCAACTAGAAACTCCACAACTTGAAACTTCGCAACTAGAAACTCCACAACTAGAAACTCCACAACTAGAGACTCCACAACTAGAAACTCCAAAGCTAGAAAATCCACCACTAGAAACTCCACAACTTGAAACTCCGCCACTAGAAACTCCACAACTAGAAACTCCACCACTACATCTTCACAACTGGAAAACTCTGCAATTAGAAACTCCGCAACTAGAAACTCCACAGCTAGAAACTCCACAACTTGAGATTTTGCAACTCGAAACTCGGCAACTAGAAACCCCACAACTAGAAACTCCGCAACTAGAAACTCCATCACCAGAAACTCGGCGACAAGAAACTCCGCAACTAGAAACTCCACAACTTGAAACTTCGCAACTAGAAACTCCACAACTAGAAACACCACAACCAGAAACTCCGCAACTAGAAACTCCAAAGCTAGAAAATCCACAACTAGAAACTCCACGACTTGAAACTCCACAACTTGAAACCCAACAAATAGATACTCCACAACTACGGACTCCACAACTAGAAACTCCAACACTAGAAACTCCACAACCAGAAACTATGAACTAGAAACTCCGCAACTAGAAACTCCACAGCTAGAAAATCCACAGCTAGAAATTCCACAACTAGAAACTCCACAACTACAGACTTCGCAACTAGAAAACTCCGCAACTAGAAACTCCACAGCTAGAAAGTCCGCAACTAGAAACTCCACCACTGCAATCTTCACAACTGGAAAACTCTGCAACTAGAAACTTCGCAACTACAAACTCCACAGCTAGAAACTCCACAACTACAAACTCCACAACTAGAGACTCCACAACTAGGAACTCCACAACTAGAGACTCCACAACCAGAAACTCCACAGCTAGAAACTCCACAACTTGAGACTTCGCATTTAGAGATTCGGCAACTAGAATCTCAACAACTAGAAACTCCACAACTAGAAACTCCACAACTAGAAACTCCACAACTTGAAACACCACAACCAGATACTCCACAACTACAAATTTCACAACTAGAAACTCCACAACTAAAAACTCCGCAACTATAAACTCCGCAACTAGAAACTCCACAGCTAGAAAGTCCGCAACTAGAACTCCGCCACTGCAATCTTCACAACTGGAAAACTCTGCAACTAGAAACTCTGCAACTATAAACTCCACAGCTAGAAACTCCACAACTACAAACTCCACAACTAGAGACTCCACAACTAGAAAGTCCACAACTACGAATTCCACAACTACGAACCCCAAAACTACAAACTCCACAAGTAGAGACTCCACAACAAGGAACTCCACAACTAGAGGTTCCACAAGCAGAAACTCCACAGCTAGAAACTCCACAACTAGAGATTTACAACTAGAAACTCCGCAACTAGAAACTCCACAACTAGAAACTCCACAGCTAGAAACTACAAAACTTGAATTACCACAACTAGATACTACACAACTACAAATTCCACAACTAGAAACTCCACAACTTGAAACTCCATAACTAGAAACTCCACTACTAGAAAACTCCACAACTAGAAACTCCACAGCTAGAAACTTCACTACTTGAAACACCACAACTAGATACTCCACAACTACGAATTCCACAACTAGAAACTCCACAGCTAGAAAGTTCGCAACTAGAAACTCTGCAACTAGAAACTCTACAACTAGAAACTGCACAGCTAGAAAATCTCCCACTAGAAACTCTACGACTACAGACTCCACAACCACAGACTTCACAACAAGAAACTCCACAACTAGAAACTCCACAATCAGAAACTCCGCAACTAGAAACTCCGCCACTAGAAATCCCACAACTAGAGACTCCATAACTAGAAACTCCACTACTAGAAAACTCCGCAACTAGAAACTCTGCAACTAGAAACTCCGCAACTAGAAACTCCACAGCTAGAAACTTCACTACTTGAAACACTACAACTAGATACTCCAAAACTACGAATTATACAACAATAAACTCCAAAACTAGAAACTCCGCAACTAGAAACTCCACAACTAGAAACTCAACTAGAAACTCCACAACTTGAAACACCACAACTAGATACTCCACAACTAGAAACTTCACAACTAAAAACTCCACAACTTGAAACTCCGCAACTAGAAACTCCACAACTAGAGACTCCATAACTAGGAACTCCACAACTAGAAACTCCACAACTACAGGCTCCACAACTACAGACTCCACAACTAGAAACTCCACAACTAGAACTCCACAACCAGAAACTCCGCAACTAGAAACTCCACAACTGGAAATCCCACAACTAGTGACTCCACAACTAGAGACTTCACAACTAGAAACTCCGCAACTAGAAATTCCATAACTAGAAACTCCACAACTTGAAACTCAACAAATAGATACTCCACAACTATAGACTCCACAACTAGAAACTCTAACACTAGAAACTCCACAACCAGAAACTCCGCAACTAAAAACTCCGCAACTAGAAACTCCACAGCTAGAAAACCCACAGCTAGAAATTCCACAACGAGAAACTCCACAACTATAAACTCCACAACTTGAAACTCTGCAACTAGAAACTCCATAACTAGAAACTCCACTACTAGAAAACTCCACAACTAGAAACTCTGCAACTGGAAACTTCGCCACTAGAAACTCCACAGCTAGAAACTTCACTACATGAAACACAACTAGATACTCCAAAACTACGAATTCCACAACTAGAAACTCCACAACTAGAAACTCCGCAACTAGAAACTCCACAGCTAGAAACTCCACAAGTTGAGACTTTGCAACTAAAAACTCGGCAACTAGAAACCCAACAACTAGAAACTCCACAACTAGAAACTCTTCAACTAGAAAATCCACAACTAATAAATACTCCACAACTACGAATTCCACAACTAGAAACTCCACAACTAGAAACTCCGCAACTAGAAACTCCGCAACTAGAAACTCCACAGCTAGAAACTCCACAACTTGAGATTTTGCAACTAGAAACTCGGCAACTAGAAACCCAACAACTAGAAACTCCACAACTAGAAACTCCACAACTAGAAACTCCGCAACTAGAAACTCCGCAACTAGAAACTCCATAACCAGAAACCCCACAACCAGAAACTCGGCAACAAGAAAATCCGCAACTAGAAACTCCACAACTTGAAACTTCGCAACTAGAAACTCCACAACTAGAAACTCCACAACTAGAGACTCCACAACTAGAAACTCCAAAGCTAGAAAATCCACCACTAGAAACTCCACAACTTGAAACTCCGCCACTAGAAACTCCACAACTAGAGACTCCATAACTAGGAACTCCACAACTAGAAACTCCACAACTAGAAACTCCACAACCAGTAACTCCGCAACTAGAAACTCCACAACTAGAAACTCCACAACCAGTAACTCCGCAACTAGAAACTCCGCAACTAGAGACTCCACAACTAGAGACTTAACAACTAGAAACTTCACAACTAGAAACTCCGCAACTAGAAAACTCCGCAACTATAAACTCCACAACTAGACAATCCGCAACTAGGAACTCTACAACTTCAAAATCCACAACTAAAAACTCCACAACTTGAAACTCCACAACTAGATACTCCACAACTAGAAACTCCACAACTTGAAACTCCGCAACGAGTAACTTCGCCACTACAATCTCCACAACTGGAAAACTCTGCAACTAAAAACTCTGCAACTAGAAACTCCTCAACTAGAAACTCCACTGCTAGAAACTCCACAGCTAGAAAATCCACCACTAGAAACTCCAAAACTAGAAACTCCCAACTAGACTTTCCGCAACAAGAAACTCCGCAACTAGAAACTCCACAACTTGAGACTTCGCAACTAGATCTCCACAACTAGAAACTCCAAAACTAGAAACTCCACAGTTAGAAACTCCAAAACTAGAAACTCCACAACTAGAAACTCCAAAACTAGAAACTCCACAACTAGAAACACCGCAACTAGAAACTCCACTGCTAGAAAGTCCGCAACTAGAAACTCTGCAACTAGAAACTCCGCAACTAGAAACTCCACAGCTAGAAAATCCAACACTAGAAACTCCACAACTAGCAACTCCACAACTACAGACTCCGCAACTAGAAAACTCCCGAACTAGAAACTCCCAACTTCAAAATCCGCAACTAGGAACTCTACACCTTCAAAATCCACTAGAAACTCCACAGCTTGAAACTCCAGAACTAGATACTCCACAACTACAAACTCCACAACTACAAACTCCACAACTATAAACTCCGCAACTTGAAACTCTGCAACTAGAAACTCCATAACTAGAAACTCCACTACTAGAAAACTCCACAACTAGAAACTCTGCAACTGGAAACTCCGCAACTAGAAACTCCACACCTAGAAACTTCACTACATGAAACACAACTAGATACTCCAAAACTACGAATTCCACAACTAGAAACTCCACAACTAGAAACTCCGCAACTAGAAACTCCACAACTAGAAACTCCACAACTTGAAACACCACAACTAAATACTCCACAACTACAAACTCCACAACTAGAAACTCCACAACCAGAAACTCCGCAACTAGAAATCCCACAACTAGAGACTCCACAACTAGAGACTTCACAACTAGAAACTCCGCAACTAGAAACTCCACAACTAGAAACTCCACAACTTGAAACACCACAACTAGATACTTCACAACTACAAATTCCACAACTAGAAACTCCACAACTTGAAACTCCACAACTTGAAACCCAACAAATAGATACTCCACAACTATGGACTCCACAACTAGAAACTCCAACACTAGAAACTCCACAACCAGAAACTATGAACTAAAAACTCTGCAACTAGAAACTCCACAGCTAGAAAATACACAGCTAGAAATTCCACAACTAGAAAACTCCATACTAGACAATCCGCAACTAGGAACTCTACAACTTCAAAATCCACAGCTAAAAAATCCACAACTTGAACCTCCACAACAAGATACTCCACAACTACAAACTCTACAACTAGAAACTCCACAACTTAAAACTCCGCAACTAGAAACTCCACCACTACAATCTCCACAACTGGAAAACTCTGCAATTAGAAACTCTGACACTAGAAACTCCGCAACTAGAAACTCCACAGCTAGAAACTCCACAACTACAAACTCCACAACTTGAGACTCCACAACTAGAAACTCCACAACTTTAGTCTTCGCAACTAGAAACTCCACAACTAGAGACTCCACAACTAGGTACTCCACAACTAGAGACTCAACAACAAGAAACTCCACAGCTAGAAACTCCACAACTTGAGACTTCGCATTTAGAGACTCGGCAACTAGAAACTCAACAACTAGAAACTCCACAAATAGAAACTCCACAACCAGAATTTCCACAACTTGAAACACCCCAACTAGATACTCCACAACTACAAATTTCACAACTACAAACTCCACAACTAAAAACTCCGCAACTATAAACTCCGCAACTAGAAACTCCACAGCTAGAAAGTCCGCAACTAGAAACTCTGCAACTAGAAATTCCGCAAATAGAAACTCCACAGCTAGAAAGTCCACCACTAGAAACTCCACAACTAGCAACTCCACAACTACAGACTCCGCCACTACAAAACTCCGCAACTAGAAACTCCCAACCAGACACTCTGCAACTAGGAACTCCACAACTTCAAAATCCACAACTAGAAACTCCCCAACTTGAAACTCCACAACTAGATACTCCACAACTACAAACTCCGCAACTAGAAACTCCACAACTAGAAACTCCACAACTAGAAACTCTGCAACTAAAAACTCCGCAACTACAGACTCCGAGACTACAAAACTCCGCAACTAGAAACTCCCAGCTAGACACTCCGCAACTAGGAACTCTACAACTTCAAAATCCACAACTAGAAATTCCACTACTAGAAAACTCCGCAACTAGAAACTTTTCAACTAGAAACTCCGCAACTAGAAACTCCACAGCTAGAAACTTCACTACTTAAAACACCACAACTAGATACTCCCAAACTACGAGTTCCACAACTAGAAACTCCACAACTAGAAACTCCGCAACTAGAAACTCCGCAACTAGAAACTCCACAGCTAGAAACTCCACAACTTGAGACTTTGCAACTAGAAACTCGGCAACTAGAAACCCAACAACTAGAAACTCCACAACTAGAAACTCTTCAACTAGAAACTCCACAACTAATAGATACTCCACAACTACGAATTCCACAACTAGAAACTCCACAACGAGAAACTCCGCAACTAGAAACTCCGCAACTAGAAACTCCACAGCTAGAAACTCCACAACTTGAGATTTGGCAACTAGAAACTCGGCAACTAGAAACCCAACAACTAGAAACTCAACAACTAGAAACTCCACAACTAGAAACTCCGCAACTAGAAACTCCACAACTAGAAACTCCATCACCAGAAACCCCACAACCAGAAACTCGGCGACAAGAAACTCCACAACTAGAAACTCCACAACTTGAAACTTCGCAACTAGAAACTCCACAACTAGAAACACCACAACCAGAAACTCCGCAACTAGAAACTCGAAAGCTAGAAAATCCACCACTAGAAACTCCACAACTTGAAACTCCGCCACTAGAAACTCCACAACTAGAGACTCCATAACTAGGAACTCCACAACTGGAAACTCCACAACTAGAATCTTCACAACTACAAGTTCCACAACTAGAAACTCCACGACTTGAAACTCCACAACTTGAAACCCAACAAATAGATACTCCACAACTACGGACTCCACAACTAGATACTCCAACACTAGAAACTCCACAACCAGAAACTCCGCAACTAAAAACTCCGCAACTAGAAACTCCACAGCTAGAAAATCCACAGCTAGAAATTCCACAACTAGAAACTCCTCAACTACAGACTCTGCAACTAGAAAACTCCGCAACTATAAACTCCATACTAGACAATCCGCAACTGGGAACTCTACAACTTCAAAATCCACAACTAAAAACTCCACAACTTGAAACTCCACAACTAGATACTCCACATTTAGAAACACCACAACTTGAATCTCCGCAACTAGAAACTCCGCCACTACAATCTCCACAACTGGAAAACTCTGCAACTAGAAACTCTGCAACTAGAAACTCCGCAACTAGAAACTCCACAGCTAGAAACTCCACAGCTAGAAAATCCACCACTAGAAACTCCACAACTAGCAACTCCACAAATACAGACTCCGCAACTAGAAAACTCCGCGTCTAGAAACTCCCAACCAGACACTCTGCAACTAGGAACTCTACAACTTCAAAATCCACAACTAGAAACTCCCCAACTTGAAACTCCACAACTAGATGCTCCACAACTACAAACTCCGCAACTAGAAACTCCAAAACTAGAAACTCCACAACTTGAAACTCCACAACTAATAAACTCCGCAACTAGAAAATCTGCAACTAGAAACTCCGCAACTGGAAACTCCACAGCTAGAAACTGCACAGCTAGAAAATCCACCACTAGAAACTCCAAAACTAACAACTCCACAACCGCAGACTCCGCAACTAGAAAACTGCGCAACTAGAAACTCCAAACTAGACTTTCCGCAACAAGAAACTCCGCAACTAGAAACTCCACAGACTCCGCAACTAGAAAACTCCCGAACTAGAAACTCCCAAATTGAAACTCCGCAACTAGGAACTCTACACCTCCAAAATCCACAACTAGAAACACCACAACCAGATACTCCACAACTACAAATTTCACAACTAGAAACTCCACAACTAAAAACTCCGCAACTATAAACTCTGCAACTAGAAACTCCACAGCTAGAAAGTCCGCAACTAGAACTCCGCCACTGCAATCTTCACAACTGGAAAACTCTGCAACTAGAAACTCTGCAACTATAAACTCCACAGCTAGAAACTCCACAACTACAAACTCCACAACTAGAGACTCCACAACTAGAAAGTCCACAACTACGAATTCCACAACTACGAACCCCAAAACTACAAACTCCACAAGTAGAGACTCCACAACAAGGAACTCCACAACTAGAGGTTCCACAAGCAGAAACTCCACAGCTAGAAACTCCACAACTAGAGATTTACAACTAGAAACTCCGCAACTAGAAACTCCACAACTAGAAACTCCACAGCTAGAAACTACAAAACTTGAATTACCACATCTAGATACTACACAACTACAAATTCCACAACTAGAAACTCCACAACTTGAAACTCCATAACTAGAAACTCCACTACTAGAAAACTCCACAACTAGAAACTCCACAGCTAGAAACTTCACTACTTGAAACACCACAACTAGATACTCCACAACTACGAATTCCACAACTAGAAACTCCACAGCTAGAAAGTTCGCAACTAGAAACTCTGCAACTAGAAACTCTACAACTAGAAACTGCACAGCTAGAAAATCTCCCACTAGAAACTCTACGACTACAGACTCCACAACCACAGACTTCACAACAAGAAACTCCACAACTAGAAACTCCACAATCAGAAACTCCGCAACTAGAAACTCCGCCACTAGAAATCCCACAACTAGAGACTCCATAACTAGAAACTCCACTACTAGAAAACTCCGCAACTAGAAACTCTGCAACTAGAAACTCCGCAACTAGAAACTCCACAGCTAGAAACTTCACTACTTGAAACACTACAACTAGATACTCCAAAACTACGAATTATACAACAATAAACTCCAAAACTAGAAACTCCGCAACTAGAAACTCCACAACTAGAAACTCAACTAGAAACTCCACAACTTGAAACACCACAACTAGATACTCCACAACTAGAAACTTCACAACTAAAAACTCCACAACTTGAAACTCCGCAACTAGAAACTCCACAACTAGAGACTCCATAACTAGGAACTCCACAACTAGAAACTCCACAACTACAGGCTCCACAACTACAGACTCCACAACTAGAAACTCCACAACTAGAACTCCACAACCAGAAACTCCGCAACTAGAAACTCCACAACTGGAAATCCCACAACTAGTGACTCCACAACTAGAGACTTCACAACTAGAAACTCCGCAACTAGAAATTCCATAACTAGAAACTCCACAACTTGAAACTCAAAAAATAGATACTCCACAACTAGAAACTCTAACACTAGAAACTCCACAACCAGAAACTCCGCAACTTGAAACCCAACAAATAGATACTCCAAAACTACGGACTCCACAACTAGAAACTCCAACACTAGAAACTCCACAACCAGAAACTATCAACTAAAAACTCTGCAACTAGAAACTCCACAGCTAGAAACTCCATAACTAGAAACTCCACTACTAGAAAACTCCACAACTAGAAACTCTGCAACTGGAAACTCCGCAACTAGAAACTCCACAGCTAGAAAATCCACCACTAGAAACTCCACAACTAGCAACTCCACAACTACAGACTCCGCCACTAGAAAACTCCGCAACTAGAAACTCCCAACCAGACACTCTGCAACTAGGAACTCCACAACTTCAAAATCCACAACTAGAAACTCCCCAACTTGAAACTCCACAACTAGATACTCCACAACTACAAACTCCGCAACTAGAAACTCCACAACTAGAAACTCCACAACTAGAAACTCTGCAACTAAAAACTCCGCAACTAGAAACTCCACAGCTAGAAAATCCACCACTAGAAACTCCACAACTAGCAACTCCACAACTACAGACTCCGAGACTAGAAAACTCCGCAACTAGAAACTCCCAGCTAGACACTCCGCAACTAGGAACTCTACAACTTCAAAATCCACAACTTGAAATTCCACTACTAGAAAACTCCGCAACTAGAAACTTTTCAACTAGAAACTCCGCAACTAGAAACTCCGCAACTAGAAACTTCACAGCTAGAAACTTCACTACTTAAAACACCACAACTAGACACTCCCAAACTACGAGTTCGACAACTAGAAACTCCACAACTAGAAACTCCGCAACTAGAAACTCCGCAACTAGAAACTCCACAGCTAGAAACTCCACAACTTGAGACTTTGCAACTAGAAACTCGGCAACTAGAAACCCAACAACTAGAAACTCCACAACTAGAAACTCTTCAACTAGAAACTCCACAACTAATAGATACTCCACAACTACGAATTCCACAACTAGAAACTCCGCAACTAGAAACTCCGCAACTAGAAACTCCACAGCTAGAAACTCCACAACCAGAAACTCGGCGACAAGAAACTCCGCAACTAGAAACTCCACAACTTGAAACTTCGCAACTAGAAACTCCACAACTAGAAACACCACAACCAGAAACTCCGCAACTAGAAACTCCAAAGCTAGAAAATCCACCACTAGAAACTCCACAACTTGAAACTCCGCCACTAGAAACTCCACAACTAGAGACTCCATAACTAGGAACTCCACAACTGGAAACTCCACAACTAGAATCTTCACAACTACAAGTTCCACAACTAGAAACTCCACGACTTGAAACTCCACAACTTGAAACCCAACAAATAGATACTCCACAACTACGGACTCCACAACTAGAAACTCCAACACTAGAAACTCTACAACCAGAAACTCCGCAACTAAAAACTCCACAACTAGAAACTCCACAACTAGAAACTCCGCAACTAGAAACTGCGCAACTAGAAACTCCATCACCAGAAACCCCACAACCAGAAACTCGACGACATGAAACTCCGCAACTAGAAACTCCACAACTTGAAACTTCGCAACTAGAAACTCCACAACTAGAAACACCACAACCAGAAACTCCGCAACTAGAAACTCCAAAGCTAGAAAATCCACCACTAGAAACTCCACAACCTGAAACTCCGCCACTAGAAACTCCACAACTAGAGACTCCATAACTAGGAACTCCACAACTGGAAACTCCACAACTAGAATCTTCAGAACTACAAGTTCCACAACTAGAAACTCCACGACTTGAAACTCCACAACTTGAAATCCACCAAATAGATACTCCACAACTACGGACTCCACAACTAGAAACTCCAACACTAGAAACTCCACAACCAGAAACTTCGCAACTAAAAACTCCGCAACTAGAAACTCCACAGCTAGAAAATCCACAGCTAGAAATTCCACAACTAGAAACTCCTCAACTACAGACTCCGCAACTAGAAAACTCCGCAACTATAAACTCCATACTAGACAATCCGCAACTGGGAACTCTACAACTTCAAAATCCACAACTAAAAACTCCACAACTTGAAACTCCACAACTAGATACTCCACATTTAGAAACTCCACAACTTGAAACTCCGCAACTAGAAACTCCGCCACTACAATCTCCACAACTGGAAAACTCTGCAACTAGAAACTCTGCAACTAGAAACTCCGCAACTAGAAACTCCACAGCTAGAAACTCCACAGCTAGAAAATTCATCACTAGAAACTCCACACCAACAACTCCACAAACACAGGCTCCGCAACTACAAAACTCCGCATCTAGAAACTCCCAACCAGACACTCTGCAACTAGGAACTCTACAACTTCAAAATCCACAACTAGAAACTCCCCAACTTGAAACTCCACAACTAGATGCTCCACAACTACAAACTCCGCAACTAGAAACTCCAAAACTAGAAACTCCACAACTTAAAACTCCACAACTAATAAACTCCGCAACTAGAAAATCTGCAACTAGAAACTCTGCAACTAGAAACTCCACAGCTAGAAAGTTCGCAACTAGAAACTCTGCAACTAGAAACTCTACAACTAGAAACTCTGCAACTAAAAACTCCGCAACTAGAAACTCCACAGCTAGAAAATCCACCACTAGAAACTCCACAACTAGCAACTCCACAACTACAGACTCCGAGACTAGAAAACTCCGCAACTAGAAACTCCCAGCTAGACACTCCGCAACTAGGAACTGTACAACTTCAAAATCCACAACTAGAAACTCCCCAACTTGAAACTCCACAACTAGATACTCCACAACTACAAACTCCGCAACTAGAAACTCCATACCTAGAAACTCCACAACTAGAAACTCTGCAACTAAAAACTCCGCAACTAGAAACTCCACAGCTAGAAAATCCACCACTAGAAACTCCACAACTAGCAACTCCACAACTACAGACTCCGAGACTAGAAAACTCCGCAACTAGAAACTCCCAGCTAGACACTCCGCAACTAGGAACTCTACAACTTCAAAATCCACAACTAGAAATTCCACTACTAGAAAACTCCGCAACTAGTACCTTTTCAACTAGAAACTCCGCAACTAGAAACTTCACAGCTAGAAACTTCACTACTTAAAACACCACGTAATAATACTGATTGTTGGCCTAGTTGGTATTTACTTAATGGCATGATTTGGCCGCAAAAGAGACACACACAAGAAAAGGAACACTCAAACGACAAGCACAGGCGGCACTTCCAACTTTTCTTGTGTGTGTCTCTTTTGCGGCCAAATCATGCCATTAAAACACCACAACTAGATACTCCCAAACTACGAGTTCCACAACTAGAAACTCCACAACTAGAAACTCCGCAACTAGAAACTCCGCAACTAGAAACTCCACAGCTAGAAACTCCACAACTTGAGACTTTGCAACTAGAAACTCGGCAACTAGAAACCCAACAACTAGAAACTCCACAACTAGAAACTCTTCAACTAGAAACTCCACAACTAATAGATACTCCACAACTACGAATTCCACAACTAGAAACTCCGCAACTAGAAACTCCGCAACTAGAAACTCCACAGCTAGAAACTCCACAACTTGAGATTTTGCAACTAGAAACTCGGCAACTAGAAACCCAACAACAAGAAACTCCACAACCAGAAACTCCACAACTAGAAACTCCGCAACTAGAAACTCCGCAACTAGAAACTCCATCACCAGAAACCCCACAACCAGAAACTCGGCGACAAGAAACTCCGCAACTAGAAACTCCACAACTTGAAACTTCGCAACTAGAAACTCCACAACTAGAAACACCACAACCAGAAACTCCGCAACTAGAAACTCCAAAGCTAGAAAATCCACCACTAGAAACTCCACAACTTGAAACTCCGCCACTAGAAACTCCACAACTAGAGACTCCATAACTAGGAACTCCACAACTGGAAACTCCTCAACTACAGACTCCGCAACTAGAAAACTCCGCAACTATAAACTCCGTACTAGACAATCCGCAACTGGGAACTCTACAACTTCAAAATCCACAACTAAAAACTCGACAACTTGAAACTCCACAACTAGATACTCCACATTTAGAAACTCCACAACTTGAAACTCCTCAACTAGAAACTCCGCCACTACAATCTCCACAACTGGAAAACTCTGCAACCAGAAACTCTGCAACTAGAAAGTCCGCAACTAGAAACTCCGCAACTAGAAACTCCGCAGCTAGAAACTCCACCACTAGAAACTCCACAACTAGCAACTCCACAAATACAGATTCCGCAACCAGAAAACTCCGCATCTAGAAACTCCCAACCAGACACTCTGCAACTAGGAACTCTACAACTTAAAAATCCACAACTAGAAACTCCCCAACTTGAAACTCCAACACTAGATGCTCCACAACTACAAACTCCGCAACTAGAAACTCCAAAACTAGAAACTCCACAACTTGAAACTCCACAACTAATAAACTCCGCAACTAGAAAATCTGCAACTAGAAACTCTGCAACTGGAAACTCCACAGCTAGAAACTGCACAGCTGGAAAATCCACCACTAGAAACTCCAAAACTAACAACTCCACAACCGCAGACTCCCCAACTAGAAAACTGCGCAACTAGAAACTCCTAACTAGACTTTCCGCAACAAGAAACTTCGCAACTAGAAACTCCACAGACTCCGCAACTAGAAAACTCCCGAACTAGAAACTCTCAACTTCAAACTCCGCAACTAGGAACTCTACACATTCAAAATCCACAACTAGAAACTCCACAACTTGAAACACCAGAACTAGATACTCCGCAACTACAAACTCCACAACTAGAAATTCCACAACTATAAACTCCACAACTTGAAACTCTGCAACTAGAAACTCCATAACTAGAAACTCCACTACTAGAAAACTCCACAACTAGAAAATTTGCAACTGGAAACTCCGCAACTAGAAACTCCACAGCTAGAAACTCCACTACATGAAACACAACTAGATACTCCAAAACTACGAATTCCACAACTAGAAACTCTACAACTAGAAACTCCGCAACTAGAAACTCCACAACTAGAAACTCCACAACTTGAAACACCACAACTAGATACTCCACAACTACAAACTCCACAACTAGAAACTCCACAACTTGAAACTCCACAACTTGAAACCCAACAAATAGATACTCCACAACTACGGACTCCACAACTAGAAACTCCAACACTAGAAACTCCACAACCAGAAACTATGAACTAAAAACTCCGTAACTAAAAACTCCACAGCTAGAAAATCCACAGCTAGAAATTCCACAACTAGAAACTCCCCAACTTGAAACTCCACAACTAGATGCTCCACAACTACAAACTCCGCAACTAGAAACTCCAAAACTAGAAACTCCACAACTTGAAACTCCAGAACTAATAAACTCCGCAACTAGAAAATCTGCAACTAGAAACTCTGCAACTAGAAACTCCACAGCTAGAAAGTTCGCAACTAGAAACTCTGCAACTAGAAACTCTACAACTAGAAACTGCACAGCTAGAAAATCTCCCACTAGAAACTCCACGACTACAGACTCCACAACTACAGACTTCACAACAAGAAACCCCACAACTAGAAACTCCACAACCAGAAACTCCGCAACTAGAAACTCCGCAACTAGAAATCCCACAACTAGAGACTCCATAACTAGAAACTCCACTACTAGAAAAATCCGCAACTAGAAACTCTGCAACTAGAAACTCCGCAACTAGAAACTCCACAGCTAGAAAATCGAACACTAGAAACTCCACAACTAGCAACTCCACAACTACAGACTCTGCAACTACAAAACTCCCGAACTAGAAACTCCCAACTTCAAACTCCGCAACTAGGAACTCTACGCCTTCAAAATCCACTAGGAACTCCACAGCTTGAAACTCCAGAACTAGATACTCCACAACTACAAACTCCACAACTACAAACTCCACAACTATAAACTCCGCAACTTGAAACTCTGCAACAAGAAACTCCATAACTAGAAACTCCACTACTAGAAAACTCCACAACTAGAAACTCTGCAACTGGAAACTCTGCAACTAGAAACTCCACAGCTAGAAACTTCACTACATGAAACACAACTAGATACTCCAAAACTACGAATTGCACAACTAGAAACTCCACAACTAGAAACTCCGCAACTAGAAACTCCACAACTAGAAACTCCACAACTTGAAACACCACAACTAAATACTCCACAACTACAAACACCACAACTAGAAACTCCACAACTTGAAACTCCGCAACTAGAAACTCCACAACTAGAGACTCCATAACTAGGAACTCCACAACTAGAAACTCCAAAAATGCAGACTCCATAACTACAGACTCCACAACTAGAAACTCCACAACTAGAAACTCCACAACCAGAAACTCCGCAACTAGAAATCCCACAACTAGAGACTCCACAACTAGAGACTTCACAACTAGAAACTCCGCAACTAGAAACTCCACAACTAGAAACTCCACAACTTGAAACACCACAACTAGATACTTCACAACTACAAATTCCACAACTAGAAACTCCACAACTTGAAACTCCACAACGTGAAACCCAACAAATAGATACTCCACAACTACGGACTCCACAACTAGAAACTCCAACACTAGAAACTCCACAACCAGAAACTATGAACTAAAAACTCTGCAACTAGAAACTCCACAGCTAGAAAATCCACAGCTAGAAATTCCACAACTAGAAAACTCCATACTAGACAATCCGCAACTAGGAACTGTACAACTTCAAAATCCACAGCTAAAACTCCACAACTTGAAACTCCACAACAAGATACTCCACAACTAGAAACTCCACCACTACATCTCCACAACTGGAAAACTCTGCAATTAGAAACTCCGCAACTAGAAACTCCACAGCTAGAAACTCCACAACTTGAGATTTTGCAACTAGAAACTCGGCAACTAGAAACCCCACAACTAGAAACTCCGCAACTAGAAACTCCATCACCAGAAACTCGGCGACAAGAAACTCCGCAACTAGAAACTCCACAACTTGAAACTTCGCAACTAGAAACTCCACAACTAGAAACACCACAACCAGAAACTCCGCAACTAGAAACTCCAAAGCTAGAAAATCCACAACTAGAAACTCCACGACTTGAAACTCCACAACTTGAAACCCAACAAATAGATACTCCACAACTACGGACTCCACAACTAGAAACTCCAACACTAGAAACTCCACAACCAGAAACTATGAACTAGAAACTCCGCAACTAGAAACTCCACAGCTAGAAAATCCACAGCTAGAAATTCCACAACTAGAAACTCCACAACTACAGACTTCGCAACTAGAAAACTCCGCAACTAGAAACTCCACAGCTAGAAAGTCCGCAACTAGAAACTCCACCACTGCAATCTTCACAACTGGAAAACTCTGCAACTAGAAACTTCGCAACTACAAACTCCACAGCTAGAAACTCCACAACTACAAACTCCACAACTAGAGACTCCACAACTAGGAACTCCACAACTAGAGACTCCACAACCAGAAACTCCACAGCTAGAAACTCCACAACTTGAGACTTCGCATTTAGAGATTCGGCAACTAGAATCTCAACAACTAGAAACTCCACAACTAGAAACTCCACAACTAGAAACTCCACAACTTGAAACACCACAACCAGATACTCCACAACTACAAATTTCACAACTAGAAACTCCACAACTAAAAACTCCGCAACTATAAACTCCGCAACTAGAAACTCCACAGCTAGAAAGTCCGCAACTAGAACTCCGCCACTGCAATCTTCACAACTGGAAAACTCTGCAACTAGAAACTCTGCAACTATAAACTCCACAGCTAGAAACTCCACAACTACAAACTCCACAACTAGAGACTCCACAACTAGAAAGTCCACAACTACGAATTCCACAACTACGAACCCCAAAACTACAAACTCCACAAGTAGAGACTCCACAACAAGGAACTCCACAACTAGAGGTTCCACAAGCAGAAACTCCACAGCTAGAAACTCCACAACTAGAGATTTACAACTAGAAACTCCGCAACTAGAAACTCCACAACTAGAAACTCCACAGCTAGAAACTACAAAACTTGAATTACCACAACTAGATACTACACAACTACAAATTCCACAACTAGAAACTCCACAACTTGAAACTCCATAACTAGAAACTCCACTACTAGAAAACTCCACAACTAGAAACTCCACAGCTAGAAACTTCACTACTTGAAACACCACAACTAGATACTCCACAACTACGAATTCCACAACTAGAAACTCCACAGCTAGAAAGTTCGCAACTAGAAACTCTGCAACTAGAAACTCTACAACTAGAAACTGCACAGCTAGAAAATCTCCCACTAGAAACTCTACGACTACAGACTCCACAACCACAGACTTCACAACAAGAAACTCCACAACTAGAAACTCCACAATCAGAAACTCCGCAACTAGAAACTCCGCCACTAGAAATCCCACAACTAGAGACTCCATAACTAGAAACTCCACTACTAGAAAACTCCGCAACTAGAAACTCTGCAACTAGAAACTCCGCAACTAGAAACTCCACAGCTAGAAACTTCACTACTTGAAACACTACAACTAGATACTCCAAAACTACGAATTATACAACAATAAACTCCAAAACTAGAAACTCCGCAACTAGAAACTCCACAACTAGAAACTCAACTAGAAACTCCACAACTTGAAACACCACAACTAGATACTCCACAACTAGAAACTTCACAACTAAAAACTCCACAACTTGAAACTCCGCAACTAGAAACTCCACAACTAGAGACTCCATAACTAGGAACTCCACAACTAGAAACTCCACAACTACAGGCTCCACAACTACAGACTCCACAACTAGAAACTCCACAACTAGAACTCCACAACCAGAAACTCCGCAACTAGAAACTCCACAACTGGAAATCCCACAACTAGTGACTCCACAACTAGAGACTTCACAACTAGAAACTCCGCAACTAGAAATTCCATAACTAGAAACTCCACAACTTGAAACTCAACAAATAGATACTCCACAACTATAGACTCCACAACTAGAAACTCTAACACTAGAAACTCCACAACCAGAAACTCCGCAACTAAAAACTCCGCAACTAGAAACTCCACAGCTAGAAAACCCACAGCTAGAAATTCCACAACGAGAAACTCCACAACTATAAACTCCACAACTTGAAACTCTGCAACTAGAAACTCCATAACTAGAAACTCCACTACTAGAAAACTCCACAACTAGAAACTCTGCAACTGGAAACTTCGCCACTAGAAACTCCACAGCTAGAAACTTCACTACATGAAACACAACTAGATACTCCAAAACTACGAATTCCACAACTAGAAACTCCACAACTAGAAACTCCGCAACTAGAAACTCCACAGCTAGAAACTCCACAAGTTGAGACTTTGCAACTAAAAACTCGGCAACTAGAAACCCAACAACTAGAAACTCCACAACTAGAAACTCTTCAACTAGAAATTCCACAACTAATAAATACTCCACAACTACGAATTCCACAACTAGAAACTCCACAACTAGAAACACCGCAACTAGAAACTCCGCAACTAGAAACTCCACAGCTAGAAACTCCACAACTTGAGATTTTGCAACTAGAAACTCGGCAACTAGAAACCCAACAACTAGAAACTCCACAACTAGAAACTCCACAACTAGAAACTCCGCAACTAGAAACTCCGCAACTAGAAACTCCATAACCAGAAACCCCACAACCAGAAACTCGGCAACAAGAAAATCCGCAACTAGAAACTCCACAACTTGAAACTTCGCAACTAGAAACTCCACAACTAGAAACTCCACAACTAGAGACTCCACAACTAGAAACTCCAAAGCTAGAAAATCCACCACTAGAAACTCCACAACTTGAAACTCCGCCACTAGAAACTCCACAACTAGAAACTCCACCACTACATCTCCACAACTGGAAAACTCTGCAATTAGAAACTCCGCAACTAGAAACTCCACAGCTAGAAACTCCACAACTTGAGATTTTGCAACTCGAAACTCGGCAACTAGAAACCCCACAACTAGAAACTCCGCAACTAGAAACTCCATCACCAGAAACTCGGCGACAAGAAACTCCGCAACTAGAAACTCCACAACTTGAAACTTCGCAACTAGAAACTCCACAACTAGAAACACCACAACCAGAAACTCCGCAACTAGAAACTCCAAAGCTAGAAAATCCACAACTAGAAACTCCACGACTTGAAACTCCACAACTTGAAACCCAACAAATAGATACTCCACAACTACGGACTCCACAACTAGAAACTCCAACACTAGAAACTCCACAACCAGAAACTATGAACTAGAAACTCCGCAACTAGAAACTCCACAGCTAGAAAATCCACAGCTAGAAATTCCACAACTAGAAACTCCACAACTACAGACTTCGCAACTAGAAAACTCCGCAACTAGAAACTCCACAGCTAGAAAGTCCGCAACTAGAAACTCCACCACTGCAATCTTCACAACTGGAAAACTCTGCAACTAGAAACTTCGCAACTACAAACTCCACAGCTAGAAACTCCACAACTACAAACTCCACAACTAGAGACTCCACAACTAGGAACTCCACAACTAGAGACTCCACAACCAGAAACTCCACAGCTAGAAACTCCACAACTTGAGACTTCGCATTTAGAGATTCGGCAACTAGAATCTCAACAACTAGAAACTCCACAACTAGAAACTCCACAACTAGAAACTCCACAACTTGAAACACCACAACCAGATACTCCACAACTACAAATTTCACAACTAGAAACTCCACAACTAAAAACTCCGCAACTATAAACTCCGCAACTAGAAACTCCACAGCTAGAAAGTCCGCAACTAGAACTCCGCCACTGCAATCTTCACAACTGGAAAACTCTGCAACTAGAAACTCTGCAACTATAAACTCCACAGCTAGAAACTCCACAACTACAAACTCCACAACTAGAGACTCCACAACTAGAAAGTCCACAACTACGAATTCCACAACTACGAACCCCAAAACTACAAACTCCACAAGTAGAGACTCCACAACAAGGAACTCCACAACTAGAGGTTCCACAAGCAGAAACTCCACAGCTAGAAACTCCACAACTAGAGATTTACAACTAGAAACTCCGCAACTAGAAACTCCACAACTAGAAACTCCACAGCTAGAAACTACAAAACTTGAATTACCACAACTAGATACTACACAACTACAAATTCCACAACTAGAAACTCCACAACTTGAAACTCCATAACTAGAAACTCCACTACTAGAAAACTCCACAACTAGAAACTCCACAGCTAGAAACTTCACTACTTGAAACACCACAACTAGATACTCCACAACTACGAATTCCACAACTAGAAACTCCACAGCTAGAAAGTTCGCAACTAGAAACTCTGCAACTAGAAACTCTACAACTAGAAACTGCACAGCTAGAAAATCTCCCACTAGAAACTCTACGACTACAGACTCCACAACCACAGACTTCACAACAAGAAACTCCACAACTAGAAACTCCACAATCAGAAACTCCGCAACTAGAAACTCCGCCACTAGAAATCCCACAACTAGAGACTCCATAACTAGAAACTCCACTACTAGAAAACTCCGCAACTAGAAACTCTGCAACTAGAAACTCCGCAACTAGAAACTCCACAGCTAGAAACTTCACTACTTGAAACACTACAACTAGATACTCCAAAACTACGAATTATACAACAATAAACTCCAAAACTAGAAACTCCGCAACTAGAAACTCCACAACTAGAAACTCAACTAGAAACTCCACAACTTGAAACACCACAACTAGATACTCCACAACTAGAAACTTCACAACTAAAAACTCCACAACTTGAAACTCCGCAACTAGAAACTCCACAACTAGAGACTCCATAACTAGGAACTCCACAACTAGAAACTCCACAACTACAGGCTCCACAACTACAGACTCCACAACTAGAAACTCCACAACTAGAACTCCACAACCAGAAACTCCGCAACTAGAAACTCCACAACTGGAAATCCCACAACTAGTGACTCCACAACTAGAGACTTCACAACTAGAAACTCCGCAACTAGAAATTCCATAACTAGAAACTCCACAACTTGAAACTCAACAAATAGATACTCCACAACTATAGACTCCACAACTAGAAACTCTAACACTAGAAACTCCACAACCAGAAACTCCGCAACTAAAAACTCCGCAACTAGAAACTCCACAGCTAGAAAACCCACAGCTAGAAATTCCACAACGACAAACTCCACAACTATAAACTCCACAACTTGAAACTCTGCAACTAGAAACTCCATAACTAGAAACTCCACTACTAGAAAACTCCACAACTAGAAACTCTGCAACTGGAAACTTCGCCACTAGAAACTCCACAGCTAGAAACTTCACTACATGAAACACAAATAGATACTCCAAAACTACGAATTCCACAACTAGAAACTCCACAACTAGAAACTCCGCAACTAGAAACTCCACAGCTAGAAACTCCACAAGTTGAGACTTTGCAACTAAAAACTCGGCAACTAGAAACCCAACAACTAGAAACTCCACAACTAGAAACTCTTCAACTAGAAAATCCACAACTAATAAATACTCCACAAGTACGAATTCCACAACTAGAAACTCCACAACTAGAAACTCCGCAACTAGAAACTCCGCAACTAGAAACTCCACAGCTAGAAACTCCACAACTTGAGATTTTGCAACTAGAAACTCGGCAACTAGAAACCCAACAACTAGAAACTCCACAACTAGAAACTCCACAACTAGAAACTCCGCAACTAGAAACTCCGCAACTAGAAACTCCATAACCAGAAACCCCACAACCAGAAACTCGGCAACAAGAAAATCCGCAACTAGAAACTCCACAACTTGAAACTTCGCAACTAGAAACTCCACAACTAGAAACTCCACAACTAGAGACTCCACAACTAGAAACTCCAAAGCTAGAAAATCCACCACTAGAAACTCCACAACTTGAAACTCCGCCACTAGAAACTCCACAACTAGAGACTCCATAACTAGGAACTCCACAACTAGAAACTCCACAACTAGAAACTCCACAACCAGTAACTCCGCAACTAGAAACTCCACAACTAGAAACTCCACAACCAGTAACTCCGCAACTAGAAACTCCGCAACTAGAGACTCCACAACTAGAGACTTAACAACTAGAAACTTCACAACTAGAAACTCCGCAACTAGAAAACTCCGCAACTATAAACTCCACAACTAGACAATCCGCAACTAGGAACTCTACAACTTCAAAATCCACAACTAAAAACTCCACAACTTGAAACTCCACAACTAGATACTCCACAACTAGAAACTCCACAACTTGAAACTCCGCAACGAGTAACTTCGCCACTACAATCTCCACAACTGGAAAACTCTGCAACTAAAAACTCTGCAACTAGAAACTCCTCAACTAGAAACTCCACTGCTAGAAACTCCACAGCTAGAAAATCCACCACTAGAAACTCCAAAACTAGAAACTCCCAACTAGACTTTCCGCAACAAGAAACTCCGCAACTAGAAACTCCACAACTTGAGACTTCGCAACTAGATCTCCACAACTAGAAACTCCAAAACTAGAAACTCCACAGTTAGAAACTCCAAAACTAGAAACTCCACAACTAGAAACTCCAAAACTAGAAACTCCACAACTAGAAACACCGCAACTAGAAACTCCACTGCTAGAAAGTCCGCAACTAGAAACTCTGCAACTAGAAACTCCGCAACTAGAAACTCCACAGCTAGAAAATCCAACACTAGAAACTCCACAACTAGCAACTCCACAACTACAGACTCCGCAACTAGAAAACTCCCGAACTAGAAACTCCCAACTTCAAAATCCGCAACTAGGAACTCTACACCTTCAAAATCCACTAGAAACTCCACAGCTTGAAACTCCAGAACTAGATACTCCACAACTACAAACTCCACAACTATAAACTCCGCAACTTGAAACTCTGCAACTAGAAACTCCATAACTAGAAACTCCACTACTAGAAAACTCCACAACTAGAAACTCTGCAACTGGAAACTCCGCAACTAGAAACTCCACAGCTAGAAACTTCACTACATGAAACACAACTAGATACTCCAAAACTACGAATTCCACAACTAGAAACTCCACAACTAGAAACTCCGCAACTAGAAACTCCACAACTAGAAACTCCACAACTTGAAACACCACAACTAAATACTCCACAACTACAAACTCCACAACTAGAAACTCCACAACCAGAAACTCCGCAACTAGAAATCCCACAACTAGAGACTCCACAACTAGAGACTTCACAACTAGAAACTCCGCAACTAGAAACTCCACAACTAGAAACTCCACAACTTGAAACACCACAACTAGATACTTCACAACTACAAATTCCACAACTAGAAACTCCACAACTTGAAACTCCACAACTTGAAACCCAACAAATAGATACTCCACAACTATGGACTCCACAACTAGAAACTCCAACACTAGAAACTCCACAACCAGAAACTATGAACTAAAAACTCTGCAACTAGAAACTCCACAGCTAGAAAATACACAGCTAGAAATTCCACAACTAGAAAACTCCATACTAGACAATCCGCAACTAGGAACTCTACAACTTCAAAATCCACAGCTAAAAAATCCACAACTTGAACCTCCACAACAAGATACTCCACAACTACAAACTCTACAACTAGAAACTCCACAACTTAAAACTCCGCAACTAGAAACTCCACCACTACAATCTCCACAACTGGAAAACTCTGCAATTAGAAACTCTGACACTAGAAACTCCGCAACTAGAAACTCCACAGCTAGAAACTCCACAACTACAAACTCCACAACTTGAGACTCCACAACTAGAAACTCCACAACTTTAGTCTTCGCAACTAGAAACTCCACAACTAGAGACTCCACAACTAGGTACTCCACAACTAGAGACTCAACAACAAGAAACTCCACAGCTAGAAACTCCACAACTTGAGACTTCGCATTTAGAGACTCGGCAACTAGAAACTCAACAACTAGAAACTCCACAAATAGAAACTCCACAACCAGAATTTCCACAACTTGAAACACCCCAACTAGATACTCCACAACTACAAATTTCACAACTACAAACTCCACAACTAAAAACTCCGCAACTATAAACTCCGCAACTAGAAACTCCACAGCTAGAAAGTCCGCAACTAGAAACTCTGCAACTAGAAATTCCGCAAATAGAAACTCCACAGCTAGAAAGTCCACCACTAGAAACTCCACAACTAGCAACTCCACAACTACAGACTCCGCCACTACAAAACTCCGCAACTAGAAACTCCCAACCAGACACTCTGCAACTAGGAACTCCACAACTTCAAAATCCACAACTAGAAACTCCCCAACTTGAAACCCCACAACTAGATACTCCACAACTACAAACTCCGCAACTAGAAACTCCACAACTAGAAACTCCACAACTAGAAACTCTGCAACTAAAAACTCCGCAACTAGAAACTCTACAACTAGCAACTCCACAACTACAGACTCCGAGACTACAAAACTCCGCAACTAGAAACTCCCAGCTAGACACTCCGCAACTAGGAACTCTACAACTTCAAAATCCACAACTAGAAATTCCACTACTAGAAAACTCCGCAACTAGAAACTTTTCAACTAGAAACTCCGCAACTAGAAACTCCACAGCTAGAAACTTCACTACTTAAAACACCACAACTAGATACTCCCAAACTACGAGTTCCACAACTAGAAACTCCACAACTAGAAACTCCGCAACTAGAAACTCCGCAACTAGAAACTCCACAGCTAGAAACTCCACAACTTGAGACTTTGCAACTAGAAACTCGGCAACTAGAAACCCAACAACTAGAAACTCCACAACTAGAAACTCTTCAACTAGAAACTCCACAACTAATAGATACTCCACAACTACGAATTCCACAACTAGAAACTCCACAACGAGAAACTCCGCAACTAGAAACTCCGCAACTAGAAACTCCACAGCTAGAAACTCCACAACTTGAGATTTGGCAACTAGAAACTCGGCAACTAGAAACCCAACAACTAGAAACTCAACAACTAGAAACTCCACAACTAGAAACTCCGCAACTAGAAACTCCACAACTAGAAACTCCATCACCAGAAACCCCACAACCAGAAACTCGGCGACAAGAAACTCCACAACTAGAAACTCCACAACTTGAAACTTCGCAACTAGAAACTCCACAACTAGAAACACCACAACCAGAAACTCCGCAACTAGAAACTCGAAAGCTAGAAAATCCACCACTAGAAACTCCACAACTTGAAACTCCGCCACTAGAAACTCCACAACTAGAGACTCCATAACTAGGAACTCCACAACTGGAAACTCCACAACTAGAATCTTCACAACTACAAGTTCCACAACTAGAAACTCCACGACTTGAAACTCCACAACTTGAAACCCAACAAATAGATACTCCACAACTACGGACTCCACAACTAGATACTCCAACACTAGAAACTCCACAACCAGAAACTCCGCAACTAAAAACTCCGCAACTAGAAACTCCACAGCTAGAAAATCCACAGCTAGAAATTCCACAACTAGAAACTCCTCAACTACAGACTCTGCAACTAGAAAACTCCGCAACTATAAACTCCATACTAGACAATCCGCAACTGGGAACTCTACAACTTCAAAATCCACAACTAAAAACTCCACAACTTGAAACTCCACAACTAGACACTCCACATTTAGAAACACCACAACTTGAAACTCCGCAACTAGAAACTCCGCCACTACAATCTCCACAACTGGAAAACTCTGCAACTAGAAACTCTGCAACTAGAAACTCCGCAACTAGAAACTCCAAAGCTAGAAACTCCACAGCTAGAAAATCCACCACTAGAAACTCCACAACTAGCAACTCCACAAATACAGACTCCGCAACTAGAAAACTCCGCGTCTAGAAACTCCCAACCAGACACTCTGCAACTAGGAACTCTACAACTTCAAAATCCACAACTAGAAACTCCCCAACTTGAAACTCCACAACTAGATGCTCCACAACTACAAACTCCGCAACTAGAAACTCCAAAACTAGAAACTCCACAACTTGAAACTCCACAACTAATAAACTCCGCAACTAGAAAATCTGCAACTAGAAACTCCGCAACTGGAAACTCCACAGCTAGAAACTGCACAGCTAGAAAATCCACCACTAGAAACTCCAAAACTAACAACTCCACAACCGCAGACTCCGCAACTAGAAATCTGCGCAACTAGAAACTCCAAACTAGACTTTCCGCAACAAGAAACTCCGCAACTAGAAACTCTACAGACTCCGCAACTAGAAAACTCCCGAACTAGAAACTCCCAAATTCAAACTCCGCAACTAGGAACTCTACACCTCCAAAATCCACAACTAGAAACTCCACAACTTGAAACTCCAGAACTAGATACTCCACAACTACAAACTCCACAACTAGAAACTCCACAACTATAAACTCCACTACATGAAACACAACTAGATACTCAAAAACTACGAATTCCACAACTAGAAACTCTACAACTAGAAACTCCGCAACTAGAAACTCCACAACTAGAAACTCCACAACTTGAAACACCACAACTAGATACTCCACAACCACAAACTCCACAACTAGAAACTCCACAACTTGAAACTCCACAACTTGAAACCCAACAAATAGATACTCCACAACTACGGACTCCACAACTAGAAACTCCAACACTAGAAACTCCACAACCAGAAACTCTGAACTAAAAACTCCGCAACTAGAAACTCCACAGCTCGAAAATCCACAGCTAGAAATTCCACAACTAGAAACTCCACAACTACAGACTTCGCAACTAGAAAACTCCGCAACTAGAAACTCCACAGCTAGAAAGTCCGCAACTAGAAACTCCGCCACTGCAATCTTCACAACTGGAAAACTGCAACTAGAAACTCCGCAACTACAAACTCCACAGCTAGAAACTCCACAACTACAAACTCCACAACTAGAGACTCCACAACTAGGAACTCCACAACTAGAGACTCCACAACCAGAAACTCCACAGCTAGAAACTCCACAACTTCAGACTTCGCATTTAGAGATTCGGCAACTAGAAACTCAACAACTAGAAACTCCACAACTAGAAACTGTACAACTAGAAACTCCACAACTTGAAACACCACAACTAGATACTCCACAACTACAAATTTCACAACTAGAAACTCCACAACTAAAAACTCCGCAACTATAAACTCCGCAACTAGAAACTCCACAGCTAGAAAGTCCGCAACTAGAACTCCGCCACTGCAATCTTCACAACTGGAAAACTCTGCAACTAGAAACTCCGCAACTACAAACTCCAAAACTAGAGACTCCACAACTAGAAACTCCACAACTACGAACTCCACAACTACGAACCCCAAAACTACAAACTCCACAACTAGAGACTCCACAACCAGAAACTCCACAGCTAGAAACTCCACAACTAGAGATTTACAACTAGAAACTCCGCAACTAGAAACTCCACAACTAGAAACTCCACAGCTAGAAAATACGAAACTTGAATTACCACAACTAGATACTACACAACTACAAATTCCACAACTAGAAACTCCACAACTTGAAACTCCATAACTAGAAACTCCACTACTAGAAAACTCCACAACTAGAAACTCCACAGCTAGAAACTTCACTACTTGAAACACTACAACTAGATACTCCGAAACTACGAATTCCACAACAATAAACTCCAACACTAGAAACTCCGCAACTAGAAACTCCACAACTAGAAACTCCTCAACTAGAAACTCCACAACTTGAAACACCACAACCAGATACTCTAGAAACTCCACAACTTGAAACTCCGCAACTACATATTTCACAACTAGAAACTCCACAACTACGGACTCCAAAACTAGAAACTCCAACACTAGAAACTCCACAACTAGAAACTCCGACCTAAAAACTCCGCAACTAGAAACTCCACAACTACAAACTCCACAACTAGAGACACCACAACAAGAAACTCCACAACTAGAAACTCCACAACTTGAAACTCCACAACTAATAAACTCCGCAACTAGAAAATCTGAAACTAGAAACTCCACAGTTAGATTCTTCACAACTAGAAACTCCACAACTAAAAACTCCGCAACTATAAACTCCGCAACTAGAAACTCCACAGCTAGAAAGTCCGCAACTAGAAACTCTGCAACTAGAAACTCCGCAACTAGAAACTCCACAGCTAGAAAATCCACCACTAGAAACTCCACAACTAGCAACGCCACAACTACAGACTCCGCAACTAGAAAACTCCGCAACTAGAAACTCCCAACCAGACACTCCGCAACTAGGAACTCTACAACTTCAAAATCCACAACTAGAAACTCCCCAACTTGAAACTCCGCAACTAGATACTTCACAACTACAAACTCCACAACTAGAAACTCCACAACTAGAGACTCCACAACTTGAAACTCCACAACTAATAAACTCCGCAACTAGAAACTCTGCAACTAGAAACTCCGCAACTAGAAACTCCACAGCTAGAAACTTCACTACTTGAAACACTACAACTAGATACTCCAAAACTACGAATTATACAACAATAAACTCCAAAACTAGAAACTCCGCAACTAGAAACTCCACAACTAGAAACTCAACTAGAAACTCCACAACTTGAAACACCACAACTAGATACTCCACAACTAGAAACTTCACAACTAAAAACTCCACAACTTGAAACTCCGCAACTAGAAACTCCACAACTAGAGACTCCATAACTAGGAACTCCACAACTAGAAACTCCACAACTACAGGCTCCACAACTACAGACTCCACAACTAGAAACTCCACAACTAGAACTCCACAACCAGAAACTCCGCAACTAGAAACTCCACAACTGGAAATCCCACAACTAGTGACTCCACAACTAGAGACTTCACAACTAGAAACTCCGCAACTAGAAATTCCATAACTAGAAACTCCACAACTTGAAACTCAACAAATAGATACTCCACAACTATAGACTCCACAACTAGAAACTCTAACACTAGAAACTCCACAACCAGAAACTCCGCAACTAAAAACTCCGCAACTAGAAACTCCACAGCTAGAAAACCCACAGCTAGAAATTCCACAACGAGAAATTCCACAACTATAAACTCCACAACTTGAAACTCTGCAACTAGAAACTCCATAACTAGAAACTCCACTACTAGAAAACTCCACAACTAGAAACTCTGCAACTGGAAACTTCGCCACTAGAAACTCCACAGCTAGAAACTTCACTACATGAAACACAACTAGATACTCCAAAACTACGAATTCCACAACTAGAAACTCCACAACTAGAAACTCCGCAACTAGAAACTCCACAGCTAGAAACTCCACAAGTTGAGACTTTGCAACTAAAAACTCGGCAACTAGAAACCCAACAACTAGAAACTCCACAACTAGAAACTCTTCAACTAGAAAATCCACAACTAATAAATACTCCACAACTACGAATTCCACAACTAGAAACTCCACAACTAGAAACTCCGCAACTAGAAACTCCGCAACTAGAAACTCCACAGCTAGAAACTCCACAACTTGAGATTTTGCAACTAGAAACTCGGCAACTAGAAACCCAACAACTAGAAACTCCACAACTAGAAACTCCACAACTAGAAACTCCGCAACTAGAAACTCCGCAACTAGAAACTCCATAACCAGAAACCCCACAACCAGAAACTCGGCAACAAGAAAATCCGCAACTAGAAACTCCACAACTTGAAACTTCGCAACTAGAAACTCCACAACTAGAAACTCCACAACTAGAGACTCCACAACTAGAAACTCCAAAGCTAGAAAATCCACCACTAGAAACTCCACAACTTGAAACTCCGCCACTAGAAACTCCACAACTAGAAACTCCACCACTACATCTTCACAACTGGAAAACTCTGCAATTAGAAACTCCGCAACTAGAAACTCCACAGCTAGAAACTCCACAACTTGAGATTTTGCAACTCGAAACTCGGCAACTAGAAACCCCACAACTAGAAACTCCGCAACTAGAAACTCCATCACCAGAAACTCGGCGACAAGAAACTCCGCAACTAGAAACTCCACAACTTGAAACTTCGCAACTAGAAACTCCACAACTAGAAACACCACAACCAGAAACTCCGCAACTAGAAACTCCAAAGCTAGAAAATCCACAACTAGAAACTCCACGACTTGAAACTCCACAACTTGAAACCCAACAAATAGATACTCCACAACTACGGACTCCACAACTAGAAACTCCAACACTAGAAACTCCACAACCAGAAACTATGAACTAGAAACTCCGCAACTAGAAACTCCACAGCTAGAAAATCCACAGCTAGAAATTCCACAACTAGAAACTCCACAACTACAGACTTCGCAACTAGAAAACTCCGCAACTAGAAACTCCACAGCTAGAAAGTCCGCAACTAGAAACTCCACCACTGCAATCTTCACAACTGGAAAACTCTGCAACTAGAAACTTCGCAACTACAAACTCCACAGCTAGAAACTCCACAACTACAAACTCCACAACTAGAGACTCCACAACTAGGAACTCCACAACTAGAGACTCCACAACCAGAAACTCCACAGCTAGAAACTCCACAACTTGAGCCTTCGCATTTAGAGATTCGGCAACTAGAATCTCAACAACTAGAAACTCCACAACTAGAAACTCCACAACTAGAAACTCCACAACTTGAAACACCACAACCAGATACTCCACAACTACAAATTTCACAACTAGAAACTCCACAACTAAAAACTCCGCAACTATAAACTCCGCAACTAGAAACTCCACAGCTAGAAAGTCCGCAACTAGAACTCCGCCACTGCAATCTTCACAACTGGAAAACTCTGCAACTAGAAACTCTGCAACTATAAACTCCACAGCTAGAAACTCCACAACTACAAACTCCACAACTAGAGACTCCACAACTAGAAAGTCCACAACTACGAATTCCACAACTACGAACCCCAAAACTACAAACTCCACAAGTAGAGACTCCACAACAAGGAACTCCACAACTAGAGGTTCCACAAGCAGAAACTCCACAGCTAGAAACTCCACAACTAGAGATTTACAACTAGAAACTCCGCAACTAGAAACTCCACAACTAGAAACTCCACAGCTAGAAACTACAAAACTTGAATTACCACAACTAGATACTACACAACTACAAATTCCACAACTAGAAACTCCACAACTTGAAACTCCATAACTAGAAACTCCACTACTAGAAAACTCCACAACTAGAAACTCCACAGCTAGAAACTTCACTACTTGAAACACCACAACTAGATACTCCACAACTACGAATTCCACAACTAGAAACTCCACAGCTAGAAAGTTCGCAACTAGAAACTCTGCAACTAGAAACTCTACAACTAGAAACTGCACAGCTAGAAAATCTCCCACTAGAAACTCTACGACTACAGACTCCACAACCACAGACTTCACAACAAGAAACTCCACAACTAGAAACTCCACAATCAGAAACTCCGCAACTAGAAACTCCGCCACTAGAAATCCCACAACTAGAGACTCCATAACTAGAAACTCCACTACTAGAAAACTCCGCAACTAGAAACTCTGCAACTAGAAACTCCGCAACTAGAAACTCCACAGCTAGAAACTTCACTACTTGAAACACTACAACTAGATACTCCAAAACTACGAATTATACAACAATAAACTCCAAAACTAGAAACTCCGCAACTAGAAACTCCACAACTAGAAACTCAACTAGAAACTCCACAACTTGAAACACCACAACTAGATACTCCACAACTAGAAACTTCACAACTAAAAACTCCACAACTTGAAACTCCGCAACTAGAAACTCCACAACTAGAGACTCCATAACTAGGAACTCCACAACTAGAAACTCCACAACTACAGGCTCCACAACTACAGACTCCACAACTAGAAACTCCACAACTAGAACTCCACAACCAGAAACTCCGCAACTAGAAACTCCACAACTGGAAATCCCACAACTAGTGACTCCACAACTAGAGACTTCACAACTAGAAACTCCGCAACTAGAAATTCCATAACTAGAAACTCCACAACTTGAAACTCAACAAATAGATACTCCACAACTATAGACTCCACAACTAGAAACTCTAACACTAGAAACTCCACAACCAGAAACTCCGCAACTAAAAACTCCGCAACTAGAAACTCCACAGCTAGAAAACCCACAGCTAGAAATTCCACAACGAGAAACTCCACAACTATAAACTCCACAACTTGAAACTCTGCAACTAGAAACTCCATAACTAGAAACTCCACTACTAGAAAACTCCACAACTAGAAACTCTGCAACTGGAAACTTCGCCACTAGAAACTCCACAGCTAGAAACTTCACTACATGAAACACAACTAGATACTCCAAAACTACGAATTCCACAACTAGAAACTCCACAACTAGAAACTCCGCAACTAGAAACTCCACAGCTAGAAACTCCACAAGTTGAGACTTTGCAACTAAAAACTCGGCAACTAGAAACCCAACAACTAGAAACTCCACAACTAGAAACTCTTCAACTAGAAAATCCACAACTAATAAATACTCCACAACTACGAATTCCACAACTAGAAACTCCACAACTAGAAACTCCGCAACTAGAAACTCCGCAACTAGAAACTCCACAGCTAGAAACTCCACAACTTGAGATTTTGCAACTAGAAACTCGGCAACTAGAAACCCAACAACTAGAAACTCCACAACTAGAAACTCCACAACTAGAAACTCCGCAACTAGAAACTCCGCAACTAGAAACTCCATAACCAGAAACCCCACAACCAGAAACTCGGCAACAAGAAAATCCGCAACTAGAAACTCCACAACTTGAAACTTCGCAACTAGAAACTCCACAACTAGAAACTCCACAACTAGAGACTCCACAACTAGAAACTCCAAAGCTAGAAAATCCACCACTAGAAACTCCACAACTTGAAACTCCGCCACTAGAAACTCCACAACTAGAGACTCCATAACTAGGAACTCCACAACTAGAAACTCCACAACTAGAAACTCCACAACCAGTAACTCCGCAACTAGAAACTCCACAACTAGAAACTCCACAACCAGTAACTCCGCAACTAGAAACTCCGCAACTAGAGACTCCACAACTAGAGACTTAACAACTAGAAACTTCACAACTAGAAACTCCGCAACTAGAAAACTCCGCAACTATAAACTCCACAACTAGACAATCCGCAACTAGGAACTCTACAACTTCAAAATCCACAACTAAAAACTCCACAACTTGAAACTCCACAACTAGATACTCCACAACTAGAAACTCCACAACTTGAAACTCCGCAACGAGTAACTTCGCCACTACAATCTCCACAACTGGAAAACTCTGCAACTAAAAACTCTGCAACTAGAAACTCCTCAACTAGAAACTCCACTGCTAGAAACTCCACAGCTAGAAAATCCACCACTAGAAACTCCAAAACTAGAAACTCCCAACTAGACTTTCCGCAACAAGAAACTCCGCAACTAGAAACTCCACAACTTGAGACTTCGCAACTAGATCTCCACAACTAGAAACTCCAAAACTAGAAACTCCACAGTTAGAAACTCCAAAACTAGAAACTCCACAACTAGAAACTCCAAAACTAGAAACTCCACAACTAGAAACACCGCAACTAGAAACTCCACTGCTAGAAAGTCCGCAACTAGAAACTCTGCAACTAGAAACTCCGCAACTAGAAACTCCACAGCTAGAAAATCCAACACTAGAAACTCCACAACTAGCAACTCCACAACTACAGACTCCGCAACTAGAAAACTCCCGAACTAGAAACTCCCAACTTCAAAATCCGCAACTAGGAACTCTACACCTTCAAAATCCACTAGAAACTCCACAGCTTGAAACTCCAGAACTAGATACTCCACAACTACAAACTCCACAACTACAAACTCCACAACTATAAACTCCGCAACTTGAAACTCTGCAACTAGAAACTCCATAACTAGAAACTCCACTACTAGAAAACTCCACAACTAGAAACTCTGCAACTGGAAACTCCGCAACTAGAAACTCCACACCTAGAAACTTCACTACATGAAACACAACTAGATACTCCAAAACTACGAATTCCACAACTAGAAACTCCACAACTAGAAACTCCGCAACTAGAAACTCCACAACTAGAAACTCCACAACTTGAAACACCACAACTAAATACTCCACAACTACAAACTCCACAACTAGAAACTCCACAACCAGAAACTCCGCAACTAGAAATCCCACAACTAGAGACTCCACAACTAGAGACTTCACAACTAGAAACTCCGCAACTAGAAACTCCACAACTAGAAACTCCACAACTTGAAACACCACAACTAGATACTTCACAACTACAAATTCCACAACTAGAAACTCCACAACTTGAAACTCCACAACTTGAAACCCAACAAATAGATACTCCACAACTATGGACTCCACAACTAGAAACTCCAACACTAGAAACTCCACAACCAGAAACTATGAACTAAAAACTCTGCAACTAGAAACTCCACAGCTAGAAAATACACAGCTAGAAATTCCACAACTAGAAAACTCCATACTAGACAATCCGCAACTAGGAACTCTACAACTTCAAAATCCACAGCTAAAAAATCCACAACTTGAACCTCCACAACAAGATACTCCACAACTACAAACTCTACAACTAGAAACTCCACAACTTAAAACTCCGCAACTAGAAACTCCACCACTACAATCTCCACAACTGGAAAACTCTGCAATTAGAAACTCTGACACTAGAAACTCCGCAACTAGAAACTCCACAGCTAGAAACTCCACAACTACAAACTCCACAACTTGAGACTCCACAACTAGAAACTCCACAACTTTAGTCTTCGCAACTAGAAACTCCACAACTAGAGACTCCACAACTAGGTACTCCACAACTAGAGACTCAACAACAAGAAACTCCACAGCTAGAAACTCCACAACTTGAGACTTCGCATTTAGAGACTCGGCAACTAGAAACTCAACAACTAGAAACTCCACAAATAGAAACTCCACAACCAGAATTTCCACAACTTGAAACACCCCAACTAGATACTCCACAACTACAAATTTCACAACTACAAACTCCACAACTAAAAACTCCGCAACTATAAACTCCGCAACTAGAAACTCCACAGCTAGAAAGTCCGCAACTAGAAACTCTGCAACTAGAAATTCCGCAAATAGAAACTCCACAGCTAGAAAGTCCACCACTAGAAACTCCACAACTAGCAACTCCACAACTACAGACTCCGCCACTACAAAACTCCGCAACTAGAAACTCCCAACCAGACACTCTGCAACTAGGAACTCCACAACTTCAAAATCCACAACTAGAAACTCCCCAACTTGAAACTCCACAACTAGATACTCCACAACTACAAACTCCGCAACTAGAAACTCCACAACTAGAAACTCCACAACTAGAAACTCTGCAACTAAAAACTCCGCAACTACAGACTCCGAGACTACAAAACTCCGCAACTAGAAACTCCCAGCTAGACACTCCGCAACTAGGAACTCTACAACTTCAAAATCCACAACTAGAAATTCCACTACTAGAAAACTCCGCAACTAGAAACTTTTCAACTAGAAACTCCGCAACTAGAAACTCCACAGCTAGAAACTTCACTACTTAAAACACCACAACTAGATACTCCCAAACTACGAGTTCCACAACTAGAAACTCCACAACTAGAAACTCCGCAACTAGAAACTCCGCAACTAGAAACTCCACAGCTAGAAACTCCACAACTTGAGACTTTGCAACTAGAAACTCGGCAACTAGAAACCCAACAACTAGAAACTCCACAACTAGAAACTCTTCAACTAGAAACTCCACAACTAATAGATACTCCACAACTACGAATTCCACAACTAGAAACTCCACAACGAGAAACTCCGCAACTAGAAACTCCGCAACTAGAAACTCCACAGCTAGAAACTCCACAACTTGAGATTTGGCAACTAGAAACTCGGCAACTAGAAACCCAACAACTAGAAACTCAACAACTAGAAACTCCACAACTAGAAACTCCGCAACTAGAAACTCCACAACTAGAAACTCCATCACCAGAAACCCCACAACCAGAAACTCGGCGACAAGAAACTCCACAACTAGAAACTCCACAACTTGAAACTTCGCAACTAGAAACTCCACAACTAGAAACACCACAACCAGAAACTCCGCAACTAGAAACTCGAAAGCTAGAAAATCCACCACTAGAAACTCCACAACTTGAAACTCCGCCACTAGAAACTCCACAACTAGAGACTCCATAACTAGGAACTCCACAACTGGAAACTCCACAACTAGAATCTTCACAACTACAAGTTCCACAACTAGAAACTCCACGACTTGAAACTCCACAACTTGAAACCCAACAAATAGATACTCCACAACTACGGACTCCACAACTAGATACTCCAACACTAGAAACTCCACAACCAGAAACTCCGCAACTAAAAACTCCGCAACTAGAAACTCCACAGCTAGAAAATCCACAGCTAGAAATTCCACAACTAGAAACTCCTCAACTACAGACTCTGCAACTAGAAAACTCCGCAACTATAAACTCCATACTAGACAATCCGCAACTGGGAACTCTACAACTTCAAAATCCACAACTAAAAACTCCACAACTTGAAACTCCACAACTAGATACTCCACATTTAGAAACACCACAACTTGAATCTCCGCAACTAGAAACTCCGCCACTACAATCTCCACAACTGGAAAACTCTGCAACTAGAAACTCTGCAACTAGAAACTCCGCAACTAGAAACTCCACAGCTAGAAACTCCACAGCTAGAAAATCCACCACTAGAAACTCCACAACTAGCAACTCCACAAATACAGACTCCGCAACTAGAAAACTCCGCGTCTAGAAACTCCCAACCAGACACTCTGCAACTAGGAACTCTACAACTTCAAAATCCACAACTAGAAACTCCCCAACTTGAAACTCCACAACTAGATGCTCCACAACTACAAACTCCGCAACTAGAAACTCCAAAACTAGAAACTCCACAACTTGAAACTCCACAACTAATAAACTCCGCAACTAGAAAATCTGCAACTAGAAACTCCGCAACTGGAAACTCCACAGCTAGAAACTGCACAGCTAGAAAATCCACCACTAGAAACTCCAAAACTAACAACTCCACAACCGCAGACTCCGCAACTAGAAAACTGCGCAACTAGAAACTCCAAACTAGACTTTCCGCAACAAGAAACTCCGCAACTAGAAACTCCACAGACTCCGCAACTAGAAAACTCCCGAACTAGAAACTCCCAAATTGAAACTCCGCAACTAGGAACTCTACACCTCCAAAATCCACAACTAGAAACACCACAACCAGATACTCCACAACTACAAATTTCACAACTAGAAACTCCACAACTAAAAACTCCGCAACTATAAACTCTGCAACTAGAAACTCCACAGCTAGAAAGTCCGCAACTAGAACTCCGCCACTGCAATCTTCACAACTGGAAAACTCTGCAACTAGAAACTCTGCAACTATAAACTCCACAGCTAGAAACTCCACAACTACAAACTCCACAACTAGAGACTCCACAACTAGAAAGTCCACAACTACGAATTCCACAACTACGAACCCCAAAACTACAAACTCCACAAGTAGAGACTCCACAACAAGGAACTCCACAACTAGAGGTTCCACAAGCAGAAACTCCACAGCTAGAAACTCCACAACTAGAGATTTACAACTAGAAACTCCGCAACTAGAAACTCCACAACTAGAAACTCCACAGCTAGAAACTACAAAACTTGAATTACCACATCTAGATACTACACAACTACAAATTCCACAACTAGAAACTCCACAACTTGAAACTCCATAACTAGAAACTCCACTACTAGAAAACTCCACAACTAGAAACTCCACAGCTAGAAACTTCACTACTTGAAACACCACAACTAGATACTCCACAACTACGAATTCCACAACTAGAAACTCCACAGCTAGAAAGTTCGCAACTAGAAACTCTGCAACTAGAAACTCTACAACTAGAAACTGCACAGCTAGAAAATCTCCCACTAGAAACTCTACGACTACAGACTCCACAACCACAGACTTCACAACAAGAAACTCCACAACTAGAAACTCCACAATCAGAAACTCCGCAACTAGAAACTCCGCCACTAGAAATCCCACAACTAGAGACTCCATAACTAGAAACTCCACTACTAGAAAACTCCGCAACTAGAAACTCTGCAACTAGAAACTCCGCAACTAGAAACTCCACAGCTAGAAACTTCACTACTTGAAACACTACAACTAGATACTCCAAAACTACGAATTATACAACAATAAACTCCAAAACTAGAAACTCCGCAACTAGAAACTCCACAACTAGAAACTCAACTAGAAACTCCACAACTTGAAACACCACAACTAGATACTCCACAACTAGAAACTTCACAACTAAAAACTCCACAACTTGAAACTCCGCAACTAGAAACTCCACAACTAGAGACTCCATAACTAGGAACTCCACAACTAGAAACTCCACAACTACAGGCTCCACAACTACAGACTCCACAACTAGAAACTCCACAACTAGAACTCCACAACCAGAAACTCCGCAACTAGAAACTCCACAACTGGAAATCCCACAACTAGTGACTCCACAACTAGAGACTTCACAACTAGAAACTCCGCAACTAGAAATTCCATAACTAGAAACTCCACAACTTGAAACTCAACAAATAGATACTCCACAACTATAGACTCCACAACTAGAAACTCTAACACTAGAAACTCCACAACCAGAAACTCCGCAACTAAAAACTCCGCAACTAGAAACTCCACAGCTAGAAAACCCACAGCTAGAAATTCCACAACGAGAAACTCCACAACTATAAACTCCACAACTTGAAACTCTGCAACTAGAAACTCCATAACTAGAAACTCCACTACTAGAAAACTCCACAACTAGAAACTCTGCAACTGGAAACTTCGCCACTAGAAACTCCACAGCTAGAAACTTCACTACATGAAACACAACTAGATACTCCAAAACTACGAATTCCACAACTAGAAACTCCACAACTAGAAACTCCGCAACTAGAAACTCCACAGCTAGAAACTCCACAAGTTGAGACTTTGCAACTAAAAACTCGGCAACTAGAAACCCAACAACTAGAAACTCCACAACTAGAAACTCTTCAACTAGAAAATCCACAACTAATAAATACTCCACAACTACGAATTCCACAACTAGAAACTCCACAACTAGAAACTCCGCAACTAGAAACTCCGCAACTAGAAACTCCACAGCTAGAAACTCCACAACTTGAGATTTTGCAACTAGAAACTCGGCAACTAGAAACCCAACAACTAGAAACTCCACAACTAGAAACTCCACAACTAGAAACTCCGCAACTAGAAACTCCGCAACTAGAAACTCCATAACCAGAAACCCCACAACCAGAAACTCGGCAACAAGAAAATCCGCAACTAGAAACTCCACAACTTGAAACTTCGCAACTAGAAACTCCACAACTAGAAACTCCACAACTAGAGACTCCACAACTAGAAACTCCAAACCTAGAAAATCCACCACTAGAAACTCCACAACTTGAAACTCCGCCACTAGAAACTCCACAACTAGAGACTCCATAACTAGGAACTCCACAACTAGAAACTCCACAACTAGAAACTCCACAACCAGTAACTCCGCAACTAGAAACTCCACAACTAGAAACTCCACAACCAGTAACTCCGCAACTAGAAACTCCGCAACTAGAGACTCCACAACTAGAGACTTAACAACTAGAAACTTCACAACTAGAAACTCCGCAACTAGAAAACTCCGCAACTATAAACTCCACAACTAGACAATCCGCAACTAGGAACTCTACAACTTCAAAATCCACAACTAAAAACTCCACAACTTGAAACTCCACAACTAGATACTCCACAACTAGAAACTCCACAACTTGAAACTCCGCAACGAGTAACTTCGCCACTACAATCTCCACAACTGGAAAACTCTGCAACTAAAAACTCTGCAACTAGAAACTCCTCAACTAGAAACTCCACTGCTAGAAACTCCACAGCTAGAAAATCCACCACTAGAAACTCCAAAACTAGAAACTCCCAACTAGACTTTCCGCAACAAGAAACTCCGCAACTAGAAACTCCACAACTTGAGACTTCGCAACTAGATCTCCACAACTAGAAACTCCAAAACTAGAAACTCCACAGTTAGAAACTCCAAAACTAGAAACTCCACAACTAGAAACTCCAAAACTAGAAACTCCACAACTAGAAACACCGCAACTAGAAACTCCACAACTAATAAACTCCGCAACTAGAAAATCTGCAACTAGAAACTCCGCAACTAGAAACTCCACAGCTAGAAAATCCAACACTAGAAACTCCACAACTAGCAACTCCACAACTACAGACTCCGCAACTAGAAAACTCCCGAACTAGAAACTCCCAACTTCAAAATCCGCAACTAGGAACTCTACACCTTCAAAATCCACTAGAAACTCCACAGCTTGAAACTCCAGAACTAGATACTCCACAACTACAAACTCCACAACTACAAACTCCACAACTATAAACTCCGCAACTTGAAACTCTGCAACTAGAAACTCCATAACTAGAAACTCCACTACTAGAAAACTCCACAACTAGAAACTCTGCAACTGGAAACTCCGCAACTAGAAACTCCACAGCTAGAAACTTCACTACATGAAACACAACTAGATACTCCAAAACTACGAATTCCACAACTAGAAACTCCACAACTAGAAACTCCGCAACTAGAAACTCCACAACTAGAAACTCCACAACTTGAAACACCACAACTAAATACTCCACAACTACAAACTCCACAACTAGAAACTCCACAACCAGAAACTCCGCAACTAGAAATCCCACAACTAGAGACTCCACAACTAGAGACTTCACAACTAGAAACTCCGCAACTAGAAACTCCACAACTAGAAACTCCACAACTTGAAACACCACAACTAGATACTTCACAACTACAAATTCCACAACTAGAAACTCCACAACTTGAAACTCCACAACTTGAAACCCAACAAATAGATACTCCACAACTATGGACTCCACAACTAGAAACTCCAACACTAGAAACTCCACAACCAGAAACTATGAACTAAAAACTCTGCAACTAGAAACTCCACAGCTAGAAAATACACAGCTAGAAATTCCACAACTAGAAAACTCCATACTAGACAATCCGCTACTAGGAACTCTACAACTTCAAAATCCACAGCTAAAAAATCCACAACTTGAACCTCCACAACAAGATACTCCACAACTACAAACTCTACAACTAGAAACTCCACAACTTAAAACTCCGCAACTAGAAACTCCACCACTACAATCTCCACAACTGGAAAACTCTGCAATTAGAAACTCTGACACTAGAAACTCCGCAACTAGAAACTCCACAGCTAGAAACTCCACAACTACAAACTCCACAACTTGAGACTCCACAACTAGAAACTCCACAACTTTAGTCTTCGCAACTAGAAACTCCACAACTAGAGACTCCACAACTAGGTACTCCACAACTAGAGACTCAACAACAAGAAACTCCACAGCTAGAAACTCCACAACTTGAGACTTCGCATTTAGAGACTCGGCAACTAGAAACTCAACAACTAGAAACTCCACAAATAGAAACTCCACAACCAGAATTTCCACAACTTGAAACACCCCAACTAGATACTCCACAACTACAAATTTCACAACTACAAACTCCACAACTAAAAACTCCGCAACTATAAACTCCGCAACTAGAAACTCCACAGCTAGAAAGTCCGCAACTAGAAACTCTGCAACTAGAAATTCCGCAAATAGAAACTCCACAGCTAGAAAGTCCACCACTAGAAACTCCACAACTAGCAACTCCACAACTACAGACTCCGCCACTACAAAACTCCGCAACTAGAAACTCCCAACCAGACACTCTGCAACTAGGAACTCCACAACTTCAAAATCCACAACTAGAAACTCCCCAACTTGAAACTCCACAACTAGATACTCCACAACTACAAACTCCGCAACTAGAAACTCCACAACTAGAAACTCCACAACTAGAAACTCTGCAACTAAAAACTCCGCAACTAGAAACTCCACAACTAGCAACTCCACAACTACAGACTCCGAGACTACAAAACTCCGCAACTAGAAACTCCCAGCTAGACACTCCGCAACTAGGAACTCTACAACTTCAAAATCCACAACTAGAAATTCCACTACTAGAAAACTCCGCAACTAGAAACTTTTCAACTAGAAACTCCGCAACTAGAAACTCCACAGCTAGAAACTTCACTACTTAAAACACCACAACTAGATACTCCCAAACTACGAGTTCCACAACTAGAAACTCCACAACTAGAAACTCCGCAACTAGAAACTCCGCAACTAGAAACTCCACAGCTAGAAACTCCACAACTTGAGACTTTGCAACTAGAAACTCGGCAACTAGAAACCCAACAACTAGAAACTCCACAACTAGAAACTCTTCAACTAGAAACTCCACAACTAATAGATACTCCACAACTACGAATTCCACAACTAGAAACTCCACAACGAGAAACTCCGCAACTAGAAACTCCGCAACTAGAAACTCCACAGCTAGAAACTCCACAACTTGAGATTTGGCAACTAGAAACTCGGCAACTAGAAACCCAACAACTAGAAACTCAACAACTAGAAACTCCACAACTAGAAACTCCGCAACTAGAAACTCCACAACTAGAAACTCCATCACCAGAAACCCCACAACCAGAAACTCGGCGACAAGAAACTCCACAACTAGAAACTCCACAACTTGAAACTTCGCAACTAGAAACTCCACAACTAGAAACACCACAACCAGAAACTCCGCAACTAGAAACTCGAAAGCTAGAAAATCCACCACTAGAAACTCCACAACTTGAAACTCCGCCACTAGAAACTCCACAACTAGAGACTCCATAACTAGGAACTCCACAACTGGAAACTCCACAACTAGAATCTTCACAACTACAAGTTCCACAACTAGAAACTCCACGACTTGAAACTCCACAACTTGAAACCCAACAAATAGATACTCCACAACTACGGACTCCACAACTAGATACTCCAACACTAGAAACTCCACAACCAGAAACTCCGCAACTAAAAACTCCGCAACTAGAAACTCCACAGCTAGAAAATCCACAGCTAGAAATTCCACAACTAGAAACTCCTCAACTACAGACTCTGCAACTAGAAAACTCCGCAACTATAAACTCCATACTAGACAATCCGCAACTGGGAACTCTACAACTTCAAAATCCACAACTAAAAACTCCACAACTTGAAACTCCACAACTAGATACTCCACATTTAGAAACACCACAACTTGAAACTCCGCAACTAGAAACTCCGCCACTACAATCTCCACAACTGGAAAACTCTGCAACTAGAAACTCTGCAACTAGAAACTCCGCAACTAGAAACTCCACAGCTAGAAACTCCACAGCTAGAAAATCCACCACTAGAAACTCCACAACTAGCAACTCCACAAATACAGACTCCGCAACTAGAAAACTCCGCGTCTAGAAACTCCCAACCAGACACTCTGCAACTAGGAACTCTACAACTTCAAAATCCACAACTAGAAACTCCCCAACTTGAAACTCCACAACTAGATGCTCCACAACTACAAACTCCGCAACTAGAAACTCCAAAACTAGAAACTCCACAACTTGAAACTCCACAACTAATAAACTCCGCAACTAGAAAATCTGCAACTAGAAACTCCGCAACTGGAAACTCCACAGCTAGAAACTGCACAGCTAGAAAATCCACCACTAGAAACTCCAAAACTAACAACTCCACAACCGCAGACTCCGCAACTAGAAAACTGCGCAACTAGAAACTCCAAGCTAGACTTTCCGAAACAAGAAACTCCGCAACTAGAAACTCCACAGACTCCGCAACTAGAAAACTCCCGAACTAGAAACTCCCAAATTAAAACTCCGCAACTAGGAACTCTACACCTCCAAAATCCACAACTAGAAACTCCACAACTTGAAACTCTAGAACTAGATACTCCACAACTACAAACTCCACAACTAGAAACTCCACAACTATAAACTCCACTACATGAAACACAACTAGATACTCAAAAACTACGAATTCCACAACTAGAAACTCTACAACTAGAAACTCCGCAACTAGAAACTCCACAACTAGAAACTCCACAACTTGAAACACCACAACTAGATACTCCACAACCACAAACTCCACAACTAGAAACTCCACAACTTGAAACTCCACAACTTGAAACCCAACAAATAGATACTCCACAACTACGGACTCCACAACTAGAAACTCCAACACTAGAAACTCCACAACCAGAAACTCTGAACTAAAAACTCCGCAACTAGAAACTCCACAGCTCGAAAATCCACAGCTAGAAATTCCACAACTAGAAACTCCACAACTACAGACTTCGCAACTAGAAAACTCCGCAACTAGAAACTCCACAGCTAGAAAGTCCGCAACTAGAAACTCCGCCACTGCAATCTTCACAACTGGAAAACTGCAACTAGAAACTCCGCAACTACAAACTCCACAGCTAGAAACTCCACAACTACAAACTCCACAACTAGAGACTCCACAACTAGGAACTCCACAACTAGAGACTCCACAACCAGAAACTCCACAGCTAGAAACTCCACAACTTCAGACTTCGCATTTAGAGATTCGGCAACTAGAAACTCAACAACTAGAAACTCCACAACTAGAAACTGTACAACTAGAAACTCCACAACTTGAAACACCACAACTAGATACTCCACAACTACAAATTTCACAACTAGAAACTCCACAACTAAAAACTCCGCAACTATAAACTCCGCAACTAGAAACTCCACAGCTAGAAAGTCCGCAACTAGAACTCCGCCACTGCAATCTTCACAACTGGAAAACTCTGCAACTAGAAACTCCGCAACTACAAACTCCAAAACTAGAGACTCCACAACTAGAAACTCCACAACTACGAACTCCACAACTACGAACCCCAAAACTACAAACTCCACAACTAGAGACTCCACAACCAGAAACTCCACAGCTAGAAACTCCACAACTAGAGATTTACAACTAGAAACTCCGCAACTAGAAACTCCACAACTAGAAACTCCACAGCTAGAAAATACGAAACTTGAATTACCACAACTAGATACTACACAACTACAAATTCCACAACTAGAAACTCCACAACTTGAAACTCCATAACTAGAAACTCCACTACTAGAAAACTCCACAACTAGAAACTCCACAGCTAGAAACTTCACTACTTGAAACACTACAACTAGATACTCCGAAACTACGAATTCCACAACAATAAACTCCAACACTAGAAACTCCGCAACTAGAAACTCCACAACTAGAAACTCCTCAACTAGAAACTCCACAACTTGAAACACCACAACTAGATACTCTAGAAACTCCACAACTTGAAACTCCGCAACTACATATTCCACAACTAGAAACTCCACAACTACGGACTCCAAAACTAGAAACTCCAACACTAGAAACTCCACAACTAGAAACTCCGACCTAAAAACTCCGCAACTAGAAACTCCACAACTACAAACTCCACAACTAGAGACACCACAACAAGAAACTCCACAACTAGAAACTCCACAACTTGAAACTCCACAACTAATAAACTCCGCAACTAGAAAATCTGAAACTAGAAACTCCACAGTTAGATTCTTCACAACTAGAAACTCCACAACTAAAAACTCCGCAACTATAAACTCCGCAACTAGAAACTCCACAGCTAGAAAGTCCGCAACTAGAAACTCTGCAACTAGAAACTCCGCAACTAGAAACTCCACAGCTAGAAAATCCACCACTAGAAACTCCACAACTAGCAACGCCACAACTACAGACTCCGCAACTAGAAAACTCCGCAACTAGAAACTCCCAACCAGACACTCCGCAACTAGGAACTCTACAACTTCAAAATCCACAACTAGAAACTCCCCAACTTGAAACTCCGCAACTAGATACTTCACAACTACAAACTCCACAACTAGAAACTCCACAACTAGAGACTCCACAACTTGAAACTCCACAACTAATAAACTCCGCAACTAGAAAATCTGCAACTAGAAACTCTGCAACTAGAAACTCCACAGCTAGAAACTTCACTACTTGAAACACCACAACTAGATACTCCACAACTACGAATTCCACAACTAGAAACTCCACAGCTAGAAAGTTCGCAACTAGAAACTCTGCAACTAGAAACTCTACAACTAGAAACTGCACAGCTTGAAAATCTCCCACTAGAAACTCCACGACTACAGACTCCACAACTAAAAACTCCACAACTAAAAACTCCACAACTTGAAACTCCGCAACTAGAAACTCCACAACTAGAGACTCCATAACTAGGAACTCCACAACTAGAACTCCACAACCAGAAACTCCGCATCTAGAAACTCCCCAAATGGAAATCCCACAACTAGAGACTCCACAACTAGAGACTTCACAACTACAAACTCCGCAACTAGAAATTCCATACCTAGAAACTCGACAACTTGAAACTCAACAAATAGATACTCCACAACTATAGACTCCACAACTAGAAACTCTAACACTAGAAACTCCACAACCAGAAACTCCGCAACTAAAAACTCCGCAACTAGAAACTCCACAGCTAGAAAACCCACAGCTAGAAATTCCACAACGAGAAACTCCACAACTATAAACTCCACAACTTGAAACTCTGCAACTAGAAACTCCATAACTGGAAACCCCACTACTAGAAAACTCCACAACTAGAAACTCTGCAACTGAAAACTCCGCCACTAGAAACTTCACAGCTAGAAACTTCACTACATGAAACACAACTAGATACTCGAAATCTACGAATTCCACAACTAGAAACTCCACAACTAGAAACTCCGCAACTAGAAACTCCACAGCTAGAAACTCCACAAGTTGAGACTTTGCAACTAGAAACTCGGCAACTAGAAACCCAACAACTAGAAACTCCACAACTAGAAACTCTTCAACTAGAAACTCCACAACTAATAAATACTCCACAACTACGAATTCCACAACTAGAAACTCCACAACTAGAAACTCCGCAACTAGAAACTCCGCAACTAGAAACTCCACAGCTAGAAACTCCACAACTTGAGATTTTGCAACTAGAAACTCGGCAACTAGAAACCCAACAACTAGAAACTCCACAACTAGAAACTCCACAACTAGAAACTCCGCAACTAGAAACTCCGCAACTAGAAACTCCATAACCAAAAACCCCACAACCAGAAACTCGGCAACAAGAAAATCCGCAACTAGAAACTCCACAACTTGAAACTTCGCAACTAGAAACTCCACAACTAGAAACTCCACAACTAGAGACTCCACAACTAGAAACTCCAAAGCTAGAAAATCCACCACTAGAAACTCCACAACTTGAAACTCCGCCACTAGAAACTCCACAACTAGAGACTCCATAACTAGGAACTCCACAACTAGAAACTCCACAACTAGAAACTCCACAACCAGTAACTCCGCAACTAGAAACTCCACAACTAGAAACTCCACAACCAGTAACTCCGCAACTAGAAACTCCGCAACTAGAGACTCCACAACTAGAGACTTAACAACTAGAAACTTCACAACTAGAAACTCCGCAACTAGAAAACTCCGCAACTATAAACTCCACAACTAGACAATCCGCAACTAGGAACTCTACAACTTCAAAATCCACAACTAAAAACTCCACAACTTGAAACTCCACAACTAGATACTCCACAACTAGAAACTCCACAACTTGAAACTCCGCAACGAGTAACTTCGCCACTACAATCTCCACAACTGGAAAACTCTGCAACTAAAAACTCTGCAACTAGAAACTCCTCAACTAGAAACTCCACTGCTAGAAACTCCACAGCTAGAAAATCCACCACTAGAAACTCCAAAACTAGAAACTCCCAACTAGACTTTCCGCAACAAGAAACTCCGCAACTAGAAACTCCACAACTTGAGACTTCGCAACTAGATCTCCACAACTAGAAACTCCAAAACTAGAAACTCCACAGTTAGAAACTCCAAAACTAGAAACTCCACAACTAGAAACTCCAAAACTAGAAACTCCACAACTAGAAACACCGCAACTAGAAACTCCACTGCTAGAAAGTCCGCAACTAGAAACTCTGCAACTAGAAACTCCGCAACTAGAAACTCCACAGCTAGAAAATCCAACACTAGAAACTCCACAACTAGCAACTCCACAACTACAGACTCCGCAACTAGAAAACTCCCGAACTAGAAACTCCCAACTTCAAAATCCGCAACTAGGAACTCTACACCTTCAAAATCCACTAGAAACTCCACAGCTTGAAACTCCAGAACTAGATACTCCACAACTACAAACTCCACAACTACAAACTCCACAACTATAAACTCCGCAACTTGAAACTCTGCAACTAGAAACTCCATAACTAGAAACTCCACTACTAGAAAACTCCACAACTAGAAACTCTGCAACTGGAAACTCCGCAACTAGAAACTCCACAGCTAGAAACTTCACTACATGAAACACAACTAGATACTCCAAAACTACGAATTCCACAACTAGAAACTCCACAACTAGAAACTCCGCAACTAGAAACTCCACAACTAGAAACTCCACAACTTGAAACACCACAACTAAATACTCCACAACTACAAACTCCACAACTAGAAACTCCACAACCAGAAACTCCGCAACTAGAAATCCCACAACTAGAGACTCCACAACTAGAGACTTCACAACTAGAAACTCCGCAACTAGAAACTCCACAACTAGAAACTCCACAACTTGAAACACCACAACTAGATACTTCACAACTACAAATTCCACAACTAGAAACTCCACAACTTGAAACTCCACAACTTGAAACCCAACAAATAGATACTCCACAACTATGGACTCCACAACTAGAAACTCCAACACTAGAAACTCCACAACCAGAAACTATGAACTAAAAACTCTGCAACTAGAAACTCCACAGCTAGAAAATACACAGCTAGAAATTCCACAACTAGAAAACTCCATACTAGACAATCCGCAACTAGGAACTCTACAACTTCAAAATCCACAGCTAAAAAATCCACAACTTGAACCTCCACAACAAGATACTCCACAACTACAAACTCTACAACTAGAAACTCCACAACTTAAAACTCCGCAACTAGAAACTCCACCACTACAATCTCCACAACTGGAAAACTCTGCAATTAGAAACTCTGACACTAGAAACTCCGCAACTAGAAACTCCACAGCTAGAAACTCCACAACTACAAACTCCACAACTTGAGACTCCACAACTAGAAACTCCACAACTTTAGTCTTCGCAACTAGAAACTCCACAACTAGAGACTCCACAACTAGGTACTCCACAACTAGAGACTCAACAACAAGAAACTCCACAGCTAGAAACTCCACAACTTGAGACTTCGCATTTAGAGACTCGGCAACTAGAAACTCAACAACTAGAAACTCCACAAATAGAAACTCCACAACCAGAATTTCCACAACTTGAAACACCACAACTAGATACTCCACAACTACAAATTTCACAACTACAAACTCCACAACTAAAAACTCCGCAACTATAAACTCCGCAACTAGAAACTCCACAGCTAGAAAGTCCGCAACTAGAAACTCTGCAACTAGAAATTCCACAAATAGAAACTCCACAGCTAGAAAGTCCACCACTAGAAACTCCACAACTAGCAACTCCACAACTACAGACTCCGCCACTACAAAACTCCGCAACTAGAAACTCCCAACCAGACACTCTGCAACTAGGAACTCCACAACTTCAAAATCCACAACTAGAAACTCCCCAACTTGAAACTCCACAACTAGATACTCCACAACTACAAACTCCGCAACTAGAAACTCCACAACTAGAAACTCCACAACTAGAAACTCTGCAACTAAAAACTCCGCAACTAGAAACTCCACAACTAGCAACTCCACAACTACAGACTCCGAGACTACAAAACTCCGCAACTAGAAACTCCCAGCTAGACACTCCGCAACTAGGAACTCTACAACTTCAAAATCCACAACTAGAAATTCCACTACTAGAAAACTCCGCAACTAGAAACTTTTCAACTAGAAACTCCGCAACTAGAAACTCCACAGCTAGAAACTTCACTACTTAAAACACCACAACTAGATACTCCCAAACTACGAGTTCCACAACTAGAAACTCCACAACTAGAAACTCCGCAACTAGAAACTCCGCAACTAGAAACTCCACAGCTAGAAACTCCACAACTTGAGACTTTGCAACTAGAAACTCGGCAACTAGAAACCCAACAACTAGAAACTCCACAACTAGAAACTCTTCAACTAGAAACTCCACAACTAATAGATACTCCACAACTACGAATTCCACAACTAGAAACTCCACAACGAGAAACTCCGCAACTAGAAACTCCGCAACTAGAAACTCCACAGCTAGAAACTCCACAACTTGAGATTTGGCAACTAGAAACTCGGCAACTAGAAACCCAACAACTAGAAACTCAACAACTAGAAACTCCACAACTAGAAACTCCGCAACTAGAAACTCCACAACTAGAAACTCCATCACCAGAAACCCCACAACCAGAAACTCGGCGACAAGAAACTCCACAACTAGAAACTCCACAACTTGAAACTTCGCAACTAGAAACTCCACAACTAGAAACACCACAACCAGAAACTCCGCAACTAGAAACTCGAAAGCTAGAAAATCCACCACTAGAAACTCCACAACTTGAAACTCCGCCACTAGAAACTCCACAACTAGAGACTCCATAACTAGGAACTCCACAACTGGAAACTCCACAACTAGAATCTTCACAACTACAAGTTCCACAACTAGAAACTCCACGACTTGAAACTCCACAACTTGAAACCCAACAAATAGATACTCCACAACTACGGACTCCACAACTAGATACTCCAACACTAGAAACTCCACAACCAGAAACTCCGCAACTAAAAACTCCGCAACTAGAAACTCCACAGCTAGAAAATCCACAGCTAGAAATTCCACAACTAGAAACTCCTCAACTACAGACTCTGCAACTAGAAAACTCCGCAACTATAAACTCCATACTAGACAATCCGCAACTGGGAACTCTACAACTTCAAAATCCACAACTAAAAACTCCACAACTTGAAACTCCACAACTAGATACTCCACATTTAGAAACACCACAACTTGAAACTCCGCAACTAGAAACTCCGCCACTACAATCTCCACAACTGGAAAACTCTGCAACTAGAAACTCTGCAACTAGAAACTCCGCAACTAGAAACTCCACAGCTAGAAACTCCACAGCTAGAAAATCCACCACTAGAAACTCCACAACTAGCAACTCCACAAATACAGACTCCGCAACTAGAAAACTCCGCGTCTAGAAACTCCCAACCAGACACTCTGCAACTAGGAACTCTACAACTTCAAAATCCACAACTAGAAACTCCCCAACTTGAAACTCCACAACTAGATGCTCCACAACTACAAACTCCGCAACTAGAAACTCCAAAACTAGAAACTCCACAACTTGAAACACCACAACTAATAAACTCCGCAACTAGAAAATCTGCAACTAGAAACTCCGCAACTGGAAACTCCACAGCTAGAAACTGCACAGCTAGAAAATCCACCACTAGAAACTCCAAAACTAACAACTCCACAACCGCAGACTCCGCAACTAGAAAACTGCGCAACTAGAAACTCCAAACTAGACTTTCCGCAACAAGAAACTCCGCAACTAGAAACTCCACAGACTCCGCAACTAGAAAACTCCCGAACTAGAAACTCCCAAATTCAAACTCCGCAACTAGGAACTCTACACCTCCAAAATCCACAACTAGAAACTCCACAACTTGAAACTCCAGAACTAGATACTCCACAACTACAAACTCCACAACTAGAAACTCCACAACTATAAACTCCACAACTTGAAACTCTGCAACTAGAAACTCCATAACTACAAACTCCACTACTAGAAAACTCCACAACTAGAAAATTTGCAACTGGAAACTCCACAACTAGAAACTCCACAGCTAGAAACTCCACTACATGAAACACAACTAGATACTCAAAAACTACGAATTCCACAACTAGAAACTCTACAACTAGAAACTCCGCAACTAGAAACTCCACAACTAGAAACTCCACAACTTGAAACACCACAACTAGATACTCCACAACCACAAACTCCACAACTAGAAACTCCACAACTTGAAACTCCACAACTTGAAACCCAACAAATAGATACTCCACAACTACGGACTCCACAACTAGAAACTCCAACACTAGACACTCCACAACCAGAAACTCTGAACTAAAAACTCCGCAACTAGAAACTCCACAGCTCGAAAATCCACAGCTAGAAATTCCACAACTAGAAACTCCACAACTACAGACTTCGCAACTAGAAAACTCCGCAACTAGAAACTCCACAGCTAGAAAGTCCGCAACTAGAAACTCCGCCACTGCAATCTTCACAACTGGAAAACTGCAACTAGAAACTCCGCAACTACAAACTCCACAGCTAGAAACTCCACAACTACAAACTCCACAACTAGAGACTCCACAACTAGGAACTCCACAACTAGAGACTCCACAACCAGAAACTCCACAGCTAGAAACTCCACAACTTCAGACTTCGCATTTAGAGATTCGGCAACTAGAAACTCAACAACTAGAAACTCCACAACTAGAAACTGTACAACTAGAAACTCCACAACTTGAAACACCACAACTAGATACTCCACAACTACAAATTTCACAACTAGAAACTCCACAACTAAAAACTCCGCAACTATAAACTCCGCAACTAGAAACTCCACAGCTAGAAAGTCCGCAACTAGAACTCCGCCACTGCAATCTTCACAACTGGAAAACTCTGCAACTAGAAACTCCGCAACTACAAACTCCAAAACTAGAGACTCCACAACTAGAAACTCCACAACTACGAACTCCACAACTACGAACCCCAAAACTACAAACTCCACAACTAGAGACTCCACAACCAGAAACTCCACAGCTAGAAACTCCACAACTAGAGATTTACAACTAGAAACTCCGCAACTAGAAACTCCACAACTAGAAACTCCACAGCTAGAAAATACGAAACTTGAATTACCACAACTAGATACTACACAACTACAAATTCCACAACTAGAAACTCCACAACTTGAAACTCCATAACTAGAAACTCCACTACTAGAAAACTCCACAACTAGAAACTCCACAGCTAGAAACTTCACTACTTGAAACACTACAACTAGATACTCCGAAACTACGAATTCCACAACAATAAACTCCAACACTAGAAACTCCGCAACTAGAAACTCCACAACTAGAAACTCCTCAACTAGAAACTCCACAACTTGAAACACCACAACTAGATACTCTAGAAACTCCACAACTTGAAACTCCGCAACTACATATTCCACAACTAGAAACTCCACAACTACGGACTCCAAAACTAGAAACTCCAACACTAGAAACTCCACAACTAGAAACTCCGACCTAAAAACTCCGCAACTAGAAACTCCACAACTACAAACTCCACAACTAGAGACACCACAACAAGAAACTCCACAACTAGAAACTCCACAACTTGAAACTCCACAACTAATAAACTCCGCAACTAGAAAATCTGAAACTAGAAACTCCACAGTTAGATTCTTCACAACTAGAAACTCCACAACTAAAAACTCCGCAACTATAAACTCCGCAACTAGAAACTCCACAGCTAGAAAGTCCGCAACTAGAAACTCTGCAACTAGAAACTCCGCAACTAGAAACTCCACAGCTAGAAAATCCACCACTAGAAACTCCACAACTAGCAACGCCACAACTACAGACTCCGCAACTAGAAAACTCCGCAACTAGAAACTCCCAACCAGACACTCCGCAACTAGGAACTCTACAACTTCAAAATCCACAACTAGAAACTCCCCAACTTGAAACTCCGCAACTAGATACTTCACAACTACAAACTCCACAACTAGAAACTCCACAACTAGAGACTCCACAACTTGAAACTCCACAACTAGATACTCCACAACTACGAATTCCACAACTAGAAACTCCACAGCTAGAAAGTTCGCAACTAGAAACTCTGCAACTAGAAACTCTACAACTAGAAACTGCACAGGTTGAAAATCTCTCACTAGAAACTCCACGACTACAGACTCCACAACTAGAAACTCCACAACTAAAAACTCCACAACTTGAAACTCCGCAACTAGAAACTCCACAACTAGAGACTCCATAACTAGGAACTCCACAACTAGAACTCCACAACCAGAAACTCCGCAACTAGAAACTCCCCAAATGGAAATCCCACAACTAGAGACTCCACAACTAGAGACTTCACAACTACAAACTCCGCAACTAGAAATTCCATACCTAGAAACTCGACAACTTGAAACTCAACAAATAGATACTCCACAACTATAGACTCCACAACTAGAAACTCTAACACTAGAAACTCCACAACCAGAAACTCCGCAACTAAAAACTCCGCAACTAGAAACTCCACAGCTAGAAAACCCACAGCTAGAAATTCCACAACGAGAAACTCCACAACTATAAACTCCACAACTTGAAACTCTGCAACTAGAAACTCCATAACTAGAAACCCCACTACTAGAAAACTCCACAACTAGAAACTCTGCAACTGAAAACTCCGCCACTAGAAACTTCACAGCTAGAAACTTCACTACATGAAACACAACTAGATACTCGAAATCTACGAATTCCACAACTAGAAACTCCACAACTAGAAACTCCGCAACTAGAAACTCCACAGCTAGAAACTCCACAAGTTGAGACTTTGCAACTAGAAACTCGGCAACTAGAAACCCAACAACTAGAAACTCCACAACTAGAAACTCTTCAACTAGAAACTCCACAACTAATAAATACTCCACAACTACGAATTCCACAACTAGAAACTCCACAACTAGAAACTCCGCAACTAGAAACTCCGCAACTAGAAACTCCACAGCTAGAAACTCCACAACTTGAGATTTTGCAACTAGAAACTCGGCAACTAGAAACCCAACAACTAGAAACTCCACAACTAGAAACTCCACAACTAGAAACTCCGCAACTAGAAACTCCGCAACTAGAAACTCCATAACCAAAAACCCCACAACCAGAAACTCGGCAACAAGAAAATCCGCAACTAGAAACTCCACAACTTGAAACTTCGCAACTAGAAACTCCACAACTAGAAACTCCACAACTAGAGACTCCACAACTAGAAACTCCAAAGCTAGAAAATCCACCACTAGAAACTCCACAACTTGAAACTCCGCCACTAGAAACTCCACAACTAGAGACTCCATAACTAGGAACTCCACAACTGGAAACTCCACAACTACAGACTCCACAACTAGAAACTCCACAACTAGAAACTCCACAACCAGTAACTCCGCAACTAGAAACTCCGCAACTAGAGACTCCACAACTAGAGACTTAACAACTAGAAACTTCACAACTAGAAACTCCGCAACTAGAAAACTCCGCAACTATAAACTCCACAACTAGACAATCCGCAACTAGGAACTCTACAACTTCAAAATCCACAACTTAAAACTCCGCAACTTGAAACTCCACAACTAGATACTCCACAACTAGAAACTCCACAACTTGAAACTCCGCAACTAGAAACTTCGCCACTACAATCTCCACAACTGGAAAACTCTGCAACTAGAAACTCTGCAACTAGAAACTCCTCAACTAGAAACTCCACAGCTAGAAAATCCACCACTAGAAACTCCACAACTAGCAACTCCACAAATACAGACTCCGCAATTAGAAAACTCCGCATCTAGAAACTCCCAACCAGACACTCTGCAACTAGGAACTCTACAACTTCAAAATCCACAACTAGAAATTCCTCAACTTGAAACTCCACAACTAGATACTCCACAACTACAAACTCCGCAACTAGAAATTCCAAAACTAGAAACTCCCAACTAGACTTTCCGCAACAAGGAACTCCGCAACTAGAAACTCCTCAACTAGAAACTCCACAACTTGAAACACCACAACTAGATACTCCACAACTACAAACTCCACAACTAGAAACTCCGCAACTAAAAACTCCACAACTTGAAACTCCGCATTTAGAAACTCCACAACTAGAGACTCCATAACTAGGAACTCCACAACTAGAAACTCCGCAACTACAGACTCCACAACTACAGACTCCACAACTAGAAACTCCACAACTAGAACTCCACAACCAGAAACTCCGCAACTAGAAACTCCGCAACTGGAAATCCCACAACTAGAGACTCCACAACTAGAGACTTCACAATTAGAAACTCCGCAACTAGAAATTCCATAACTAGAAACTCCACAACTTGAAACTCAACAAATAGATACTCCACAACTAGAAACTCTAACACTAGAAACTCCACAACCAGAAACTCCGCAACTTGAAACCCAACAAATAGATACTCCACAACTACGGACTCCACAACTATAAACTCCAACACTAGAAACTCCACAACCAGAAACTATGAACTAAAAACTCTGCAACTAGAAACTCCACAGCTAGAAACTCCATAACTAGAAACTCCACTACTAGAAAACTCCACAACTAGAAACTCTGCAACTGGAAACTCCGCAACTAGAAACTCCACAGCTACAAACTTCACTACATGAAACACAACTAGATACTCCAAAACTACGAATTCCACAACTAGAAACTCCACAACTAGAAACTCCGTAACTAGAAACTCCACAACTAGAAACACCGCAACTAGAAACTCCACAGCTAGAAAGTCCGCAACTAGAAGCTCTGCAACTAGAAACTCCGCAACTAGAAACTCCACAGCTAGAAACTTCACTACATGAAACACAACTAGATACTCCAAAACTACGAATTCCACAACTAGAAACTCTACAACTAGAAACTCCGCAACTAGAAACTCCACAACTAGAAACTCCACAACTTGAAACACCACAACTAGATACTCCACAACTACAAACTCCACAACTAGAAACTCCACAACTTGAAACTCCGCAACTAGAAACTCCACAACTAGAGACTCCATAACTAGGAACTCCACAACTAGAAACTCCAAAACTGCAGACTCCACAACTACAGACTCCACAACTAGAAACTCCACAATTAGAAACTCCACAACCAGAAACTCCGCAACTAGAAATCCCACAACTAGAGACTCCACAACTAGAGACTTCACAACTAGAAACTCCGCAACTAGAAACTCCACAACTAGAAACTCCACAACCTGAAACACCAGAACTAGATACTTCACAACTACAAATTCCACAACTAGAAACTCCACAACTTGAAACTCCACAACTTGAAATCCAACAAATTGATACTCCACAACTACGGACTCGAAAACTAGAAACTCCAACACTAGAAACTCCACAACCAGAAACTATGAACTAAAAACTCCGCAACTAGAACCTCCACAGCTAGAAAATCCACAGCTAGAAATTCCACAACTAGAAACTCCACAACTACAGATTTCGCAACTAGAAAACTCCGCAACTAGAAACTCCACAGCTAGGAAGTCCGCAACTAGAAACTCCGCCACTGAAATCTTCACAACTGGAAAACTCTGCAACTAGAAACTCCGCAACTACAAACTCCACAGCTAGAAACTCCACAACTACAAACTCCACAACTAGAGAGTCCACAACTAGGAACTCCACAACTAGAGACTCCACAACCAGAAACTCCACAGCTAGAAACTCCACAACTTGAGACTTCGCATTTAGAGATTCGTCAACTAGAAACTCAACAACTAGAAACTCCACAACTAGAAACTCCACAACTAGAAACTCCACAACTTGAAACACCACAACTAGATACTCCTCAACTACAAATTTCACAACTAGAAACTCCACAACTAAAAACTCCGCAACTATAAACTCCGCAACTAGAAACTCCGCAGCTAGAAAGTCCGCAACTAGAACTCCGCCACTGCAATCTTCACAACTGGAAAACTCTGCAACTAGAAACTCTGCAACTATAAACTCCACAGCTAGAAACTCCACAACTACAAACTCCACAACTAGAGACTCCACAACTAGAAACTCCACAACTACGAACTCCACAACTACGAACCCCAAAACTACAAACTCCACAACTACGAACCCCAAAACTACAAACTCCACAACTAGAGGTTCCACAACCAGAAACTCCACAGCTAGAAACTCCACAACTAGAGATTTACAGTTAGAAACTCCGCAACTAGAAACTCCACAACTAGAAACTCCACAGCTAGAAACTACAAAACTTGAATTACCACAACTAGATACTACACAACTACAAATTCCACAACTAGAAACTCCACAACTAGAAAACTCCACAACTAGAAACTCCACAGCTAGAAACTTCACTACTTGAAACACTACAACTAGATACTCCGAAACTACGAATTCCACAACTTGAAACACCACAACTAGATACTCTAGAAACTCCACAACTAGAAACTCCACAACTTGAAACTCCGCAACTACATATTCCACAACTAGAAACTCCACAACTTGAAACCCAACAAATAGATACTCCACAACTACGGACTCCAAAACTAGAAACTCCAACACTAGAAACTCCACTACCAGAAACTACGACCTAAAAACTCCGCAACTAGAAACTCCACAACTACAAACTCCACAACTAGAGACTCCACAACAAGAAACTCCACAACTAGAAACTCCACAACTTGAAACTCCACAACTAATAAACTCCGCAACTAGAAAATCTGCAACTAGAAACTCCACAGTTAGATACTTCACAACTAGAAACTCCACAACTAAAAACTCCGCAACTATTACCTCGGCAACTAGAAACTCCACAGCTAGAAAGTCCGCAACTAGAAACTCTGCAACTAGAAACTCCGCAACTAGAAACTCTACAGCTAGAAAATCCACCACTAGAAACTCCACAACTAGCAACGCCACAACTACAGACTCCGCAACTAGAAAACTCCGCAACTAGAAACTCCCAACCAGACACTCCGCAACTAGGAACTCCACAACTTGAAACTCCGCCACTAGAAACTCCACAACTAGAGACTCCATAACTAGGAACTCCACAACTAGAAACTCCACAACTAGAAACTCCACAACTAGCAACTCCACAAATACAGACTCCGCAACTAGAAAACTCCGCGTCTAGAAACTCCCAACCAGACACTCTGCAACTAGGAACTCTACAACTTCAAAATCCACAACTAGAAACTCCCCAACTTGAAACTCCACAACTAGATGCTCCACAACTACAAACTCCGCAACTAGAAACTCCAAAACTAGAAACTCCACAACTTGAAACACCACAACTAATAAACTCCGCAACTAGAAAATCTGCAACTAGAAACTCCGCAACTGGAAACTCCACAGCTAGAAACTGCACAGCTAGAAAATCCACCACTAGAAACTCCAAAACTAACAACTCCACAACCGCAGACTCCGCAACTAGAAAACTGCGCAACTAGAAACTCCAAACTAGACTTTCCGCAACAAGAAACTCCGCAACTAGAAACTCCACAGACTCCGCAACTAGAAAACTCCCGAACTAGAAACTCCCAAATTCAAACTCCGCAACTAGGAACTCTACACCTCCAAAATCCACAACTAGAAACTCCACAACTTGAAACTCCAGAACTAGATACTCCACAACTACAAACTCCACAACTAGAAACTCCACAACTATAAACTCCACAACTTGAAACTCTGCAACTAGAAACTCCATAACTACAAACTCCACTACTAGAAAACTCCACAACTAGAAAATTTGCAACTGGAAACTCCACAACTAGAAACTCCACAGCTAGAAACTCCACTACATGAAACACAACTAGATACTCAAAAACTACGAATTCCACAACTAGAAACTCTACAACTAGAAACTCCGCAACTAGAAACTCCACAACTAGAAACTCCACAACTTGAAACACCACAACTAGATACTCCACAACCACAAACTCCACAACTAGAAACTCCACAACTTGAAACTCCACAACTTGAAACCCAACAAATAGATACTCCACAACTACGGACTCCACAACTAGAAACTCCAACACTAGACACTCCACAACCAGAAACTCTGAACTAAAAACTCCGCAACTAGAAACTCCACAGCTCGAAAATCCACAGCTAGAAATTCCACAACTAGAAACTCCACAACTACAGACTTCGCAACTAGAAAACTCCGCAACTAGAAACTCCACAGCTAGAAAGTCCGCAACTAGAAACTCCGCCACTGCAATCTTCACAACTGGAAAACTGCAACTAGAAACTCCGCAACTACAAACTCCACAGCTAGAAACTCCACAACTACAAACTCCACAACTAGAGACTCCACAACTAGGAACTCCACAACTAGAGACTCCACAACCAGAAACTCCACAGCTAGAAACTCCACAACTTCAGACTTCGCATTTAGAGATTCGGCAACTAGAAACTCAACAACTAGAAACTCCACAACTAGAAACTGTACAACTAGAAACTCCACAACTTGAAACACCACAACTAGATACTCCACAACTACAAATTTCACAACTAGAAACTCCACAACTAAAAACTCCGCAACTATAAACTCCGCAACTAGAAACTCCACAGCTAGAAAGTCCGCAACTAGAACTCCGCCACTGCAATCTTCACAACTGGAAAACTCTGCAACTAGAAACTCCGCAACTACAAACTCCAAAACTAGAGACTCCACAACTAGAAACTCCACAACTACGAACTCCACAACTACGAACCCCAAAACTACAAACTCCACAACTAGAGACTCCACAACCAGAAACTCCACAGCTAGAAACTCCACAACTAGAGATTTACAACTAGAAACTCCGCAACTAGAAACTCCACAACTAGAAACTCCACAGCTAGAAAATACGAAACTTGAATTACCACAACTAGATACTACACAACTACAAATTCCACAACTAGAAACTCCACAACTTGAAACTCCATAACTAGAAACTCCACTACTAGAAAACTCCACAACTAGAAACTCCACAGCTAGAAACTTCACTACTTGAAACACTACAACTAGATACTCCGAAACTACGAATTCCACAACAATAAACTCCAACACTAGAAACTCCGCAACTAGAAACTCCACAACTAGAAACTCCTCAACTAGAAACTCCACAACTTGAAACACCACAACTAGATACTCTAGAAACTCCACAACTTGAAACTCCGCAACTACATATTCCACAACTAGAAACTCCACAACTACGGACTCCAAAACTAGAAACTCCAACACTAGAAACTCCACAACTAGAAACTCCGACCTAAAAACTCCGCAACTAGAAACTCCACAACTACAAACTCCACAACTAGAGACACCACAACAAGAAACTCCACAACTAGAAACTCCACAACTTGAAACTCCACAACTAATAAACTCCGCAACTAGAAAATCTGAAACTAGAAACTCCACAGTTAGATTCTTCACAACTAGAAACTCCACAACTAAAAACTCCGCAACTATAAACTCCGCAACTAGAAACTCCACAGCTAGAAAGTCCGCAACTAGAAACTCTGCAACTAGAAACTCCGCAACTAGAAACTCCACAGCTAGAAAATCCACCACTAGAAACTCCACAACTAGCAACGCCACAACTACAGACTCCGCAACTAGAAAACTCCGCAACTAGAAACTCCCAACCAGACACTCCGCAACTAGGAACTCTACAACTTCAAAATCCACAACTAGAAACTCCCCAACTTGAAACTCCGCAACTAGATACTTCACAACTACAAACTCCACAACTAGAAACTCCACAACTAGAGACTCCACAACTTGAAACTCCACAACTAGATACTCCACAACTACGAATTCCACAACTAGAAACTCCACAGCTAGAAAGTTCGCAACTAGAAACTCTGCAACTAGAAACTCTACAACTAGAAACTGCACAGGTTGAAAATCTCTCACTAGAAACTCCACGACTACAGACTCCACAACTAGAAACTCCACAACTAAAAACTCCACAACTTGAAACTCCGCAACTAGAAACTCCACAACTAGAGACTCCATAACTAGGAACTCCACAACTAGAACTCCACAACCAGAAACTCCGCAACTAGAAACTCCCCAAATGGAAATCCCACAACTAGAGACTCCACAACTAGAGACTTCACAACTACAAACTCCGCAACTAGAAATTCCATACCTAGAAACTCGACAACTTGAAACTCAACAAATAGATACTCCACAACTATAGACTCCACAACTAGAAACTCTAACACTAGAAACTCCACAACCAGAAACTCCGCAACTAAAAACTCCGCAACTAGAAACTCCACAGCTAGAAAACCCACAGCTAGAAATTCCACAACGAGAAACTCCACAACTATAAACTCCACAACTTGAAACTCTGCAACTAGAAACTCCATAACTAGAAACCCCACTACTAGAAAACTCCACAACTAGAAACTCTGCAACTGAAAACTCCGCCACTAGAAACTTCACAGCTAGAAACTTCACTACATGAAACACAACTAGATACTCGAAATCTACGAATTCCACAACTAGAAACTCCACAACTAGAAACTCCGCAACTAGAAACTCCACAGCTAGAAACTCCACAAGTTGAGACTTTGCAACTAGAAACTCGGCAACTAGAAACCCAACAACTAGAAACTCCACAACTAGAAACTCTTCAACTAGAAACTCCACAACTAATAAATACTCCACAACTACGAATTCCACAACTAGAAACTCCACAACTAGAAACTCCGCAACTAGAAACTCCGCAACTAGAAACTCCACAGCTAGAAACTCCACAACTTGAGATTTTGCAACTAGAAACTCGGCAACTAGAAACCCAACAACTAGAAACTCCACAACTAGAAACTCCACAACTAGAAACTCCGCAACTAGAAACTCCGCAACTAGAAACTCCATAACCAAAAACCCCACAACCAGAAACTCGGCAACAAGAAAATCCGCAACTAGAAACTCCACAACTTGAAACTTCGCAACTAGAAACTCCACAACTAGAAACTCCACAACTAGAGACTCCACAACTAGAAACTCCAAAGCTAGAAAATCCACCACTAGAAACTCCACAACTTGAAACTCCGCCACTAGAAACTCCACAACTAGAGACTCCATAACTAGGAACTCCACAACTGGAAACTCCACAACTACAGACTCCACAACTAGAAACTCCACAACTAGAAACTCCACAACCAGTAACTCCGCAACTAGAAACTCCGCAACTAGAGACTCCACAACTAGAGACTTAACAACTAGAAACTTCACAACTAGAAACTCCGCAACTAGAAAACTCCGCAACTATAAACTCCACAACTAGACAATCCGCAACTAGGAACTCTACAACTTCAAAATCCACAACTTAAAACTCCGCAACTTGAAACTCCACAACTAGATACTCCACAACTAGAAACTCCACAACTTGAAACTCCGCAACTAGAAACTTCGCCACTACAATCTCCACAACTGGAAAACTCTGCAACTAGAAACTCTGCAACTAGAAACTCCTCAACTAGAAACTCCACAGCTAGAAAATCCACCACTAGAAACTCCACAACTAGCAACTCCACAAATACAGACTCCGCAATTAGAAAACTCCGCATCTAGAAACTCCCAACCAGACACTCTGCAACTAGGAACTCTACAACTTCAAAATCCACAACTAGAAATTCCCCAACTTGAAACTCCACAACTAGATACTCCACAACTACAAACTCCGCAACTAGAAATTCCAAAACTAGAAACTCCCAACTAGACTTTCCGCAACAAGGAACTCCGCAACTAGAAACTCCTCAACTAGAAACTCCACAACTTGAAACACCACAACTAGATACTCCACAACTACAAACTCCACAACTAGAAACTCCGCAACTAAAAACTCCACAACTTGAAACTCCGCATTTAGAAACTCCACAACTAGAGACTCCATAACTAGGAACTCCACAACTAGAAACTCCGCAACTACAGACTCCACAACTACAGACTCCACAACTAGAAACTCCACAACTAGAACTCCACAACCAGAAACTCCGCAACTAGAAACTCCGCAACTGGAAATCCCACAACTAGAGACTCCACAACTAGAGACTTCACAATTAGAAACTCCGCAACTAGAAATTCCATAACTAGAAACTCCACAACTTGAAACTCAACAAATAGATACTCCACAACTAGAAACTCTAACACTAGAAACTCCACAACCAGAAACTCCGCAACTTGAAACCCAACAAATAGATACTCCACAACTACGGACTCCACAACTATAAACTCCAACACTAGAAACTCCACAACCAGAAACTATGAACTAAAAACTCTGCAACTAGAAACTCCACAGCTAGAAACTCCATAACTAGAAACTCCACTACTAGAAAACTCCACAACTAGAAACTCTGCAACTGGAAACTCCGCAACTAGAAACTCCACAGCTACAAACTTCACTACATGAAACACAACTAGATACTCCAAAACTACGAATTCCACAACTAGAAACTCCACAACTAGAAACTCCGTAACTAGAAACTCCACAACTAGAAACACCGCAACTAGAAACTCCACAGCTAGAAAGTCCGCAACTAGAAGCTCTGCAACTAGAAACTCCGCAACTAGAAACTCCACAGCTAGAAACTTCACTACATGAAACACAACTAGATACTCCAAAACTACGAATTCCACAACTAGAAACTCTACAACTAGAAACTCCGCAACTAGAAACTCCACAACTAGAAACTCCACAACTTGAAACACCACAACTAGATACTCCACAACTACAAACTCCACAACTAGAAACTCCACAACTTGAAACTCCGCAACTAGAAACTCCACAACTAGAGACTCCATAACTAGGAACTCCACAACTAGAAACTCCAAAACTGCAGACTCCACAACTACAGACTCCACAACTAGAAACTCCACAATTAGAAACTCCACAACCAGAAACTCCGCAACTAGAAATCCCACAACTAGAGACTCCACAACTAGAGACTTCACAACTAGAAACTCCGCAACTAGAAACTCCACAACTAGAAACTCCACAACCTGAAACACCAGAACTAGATACTTCACAACTACAAATTCCACAACTAGAAACTCCACAACTTGAAACTCCACAACTTGAAATCCAACAAATTGATACTCCACAACTACGGACTCGAAAACTAGAAACTCCAACACTAGAAACTCCACAACCAGAAACTATGAACTAAAAACTCCGCAACTAGAACCTCCACAGCTAGAAAATCCACAGCTAGAAATTCCACAACTAGAAACTCCACAACTACAGATTTCGCAACTAGAAAACTCCGCAACTAGAAACTCCACAGCTAGGAAGTCCGCAACTAGAAACTCCGCCACTGAAATCTTCACAACTGGAAAACTCTGCAACTAGAAACTCCGCAACTACAAACTCCACAGCTAGAAACTCCACAACTACAAACTCCACAACTAGAGAGTCCACAACTAGGAACTCCACAACTAGAGACTCCACAACCAGAAACTCCACAGCTAGAAACTCCACAACTTGAGACTTCGCATTTAGAGATTCGTCAACTAGAAACTCAACAACTAGAAACTCCACAACTAGAAACTCCACAACTAGAAACTCCACAACTTGAAACACCACAACTAGATACTCCTCAACTACAAATTTCACAACTAGAAACTCCACAACTAAAAACTCCGCAACTATAAACTCCGCAACTAGAAACTCCGCAGCTAGAAAGTCCGCAACTAGAACTCCGCCACTGCAATCTTCACAACTGGAAAACTCTGCAACTAGAAACTCTGCAACTATAAACTCCACAGCTAGAAACTCCACAACTACAAACTCCACAACTAGAGACTCCACAACTAGAAACTCCACAACTACGAACTCCACAACTACGAACCCCAAAACTACAAACTCCACAACTACGAACCCCAAAACTACAAACTCCACAACTAGAGGTTCCACAACCAGAAACTCCACAGCTAGAAACTCCACAACTAGAGATTTACAGTTAGAAACTCCGCAACTAGAAACTCCACAACTAGAAACTCCACAGCTAGAAACTACAAAACTTGAATTACCACAACTAGATACTACACAACTACAAATTCCACAACTAGAAACTCCACAACTAGAAAACTCCACAACTAGAAACTCCACAGCTAGAAACTTCACTACTTGAAACACTACAACTAGATACTCCGAAACTACGAATTCCACAACTTGAAACACCACAACTAGATACTCTAGAAACTCCACAACTAGAAACTCCACAACTTGAAACTCCGCAACTACATATTCCACAACTAGAAACTCCACAACTTGAAACCCAACAAATAGATACTCCACAACTACGGACTCCAAAACTAGAAACTCCAACACTAGAAACTCCACTACCAGAAACTACGACCTAAAAACTCCGCAACTAGAAACTCCACAACTACAAACTCCACAACTAGAGACTCCACAACAAGAAACTCCACAACTAGAAACTCCACAACTTGAAACTCCACAACTAATAAACTCCGCAACTAGAAAATCTGCAACTAGAAACTCCACAGTTAGATACTTCACAACTAGAAACTCCACAACTAAAAACTCCGCAACTATTACCTCGGCAACTAGAAACTCCACAGCTAGAAAGTCCGCAACTAGAAACTCTGCAACTAGAAACTCCGCAACTAGAAACTCTACAGCTAGAAAATCCACCACTAGAAACTCCACAACTAGCAACGCCACAACTACAGACTCCGCAACTAGAAAACTCCGCAACTAGAAACTCCCAACCAGACACTCCGCAACTAGGAACTCCACAACTTGAAACTCCGCCACTAGAAACTCCACAACTAGAGACTCCATAACTAGGAACTCCACAACTAGAAACTCCACAACTAGAAACTCCACAACCAGTAACTCCGCAACTAGAAACTCCACAACTAGAAACTCCACAACCAGTAACTCCGCAACTAGAAACTCCGCAACTAGAGACTCCACAACTAGAGACTTAACAACTAGAAACTTCACAACTAGAAACTCCGCAACTAGAAAACTCCGCAACTATAAACTCCACAACTAGACAATCCGCAACTAGGAACTCTACAACTTCAAAATCCACAACTAAAAACTCCACAACTTGAAACTCCACAACTAGATACTCCACAACTAGAAACTCCACAACTTGAAACTCCGCAACGAGTAACTTCGCCACTACAATCTCCACAACTGGAAAACTCTGCAACTAAAAACTCTGCAACTAGAAACTCCTCAACTAGAAACTCCACTGCTAGAAACTCCACAGCTAGAAAATCCACCACTAGAAACTCCAAAACTAGAAACTCCCAACTAGACTTTCCGCAACAAGAAACTCCGCAACTAGAAACTCCACAACTTGAGACTTCGCAACTAGATCTCCACAACTAGAAACTCCAAAACTAGAAACTCCACAGTTAGAAACTCCAAAACTAGAAACTCCACAACTAGAAACTCCAAAACTAGAAACTCCACAACTAGAAACACCGCAACTAGAAACTCCACTGCTAGAAAGTCCGCAACTAGAAACTCTGCAACTAGAAACTCCGCAACTAGAAACTCCACAGCTAGAAAATCCAACACTAGAAACTCCACAACTAGCAACTCCACAACTACAGACTCCGCAACTAGAAAACTCCCGAACTAGAAACTCCCAACTTCAAAATCCGCAACTAGGAACTCTACACCTTCAAAATCCACTAGAAACTCCACAGCTTGAAACTCCAGAACTAGATACTCCACAACTACAAACTCCACAACTACAAACTCCACAACTATAAACTCCGCAACTTGAAACTCTGCAACTAGAAACTCCATAACTAGAAACTCCACTACTAGAAAACTCCACAACTAGAAACTCTGCAACTGGAAACTCCGCATCTAGAAACTCCACAGCTAGAAACTTCACTACATGAAACACAACTAGATACTCCAAAACTACGAATTCCACAACTAGAAACTCCACAACTAGAAACTCCGCAACTAGAAACTCCACAAATAGAAACTCCACAACTTGAAACACCACAACTAAATACTCCACAACTACAAACTCCACAACTAGAAACTCCACAACCAGAAACTCCGCAACTAGAAATCCCACAACTAGAGACTCCACAACTAGAGACTTCACAACTAGAAACTCCGCAACTAGAAACTCCACAACTAGAAACTCCACAACTTGAAACACCACAACTAGATACTTCACAACTACAAATTCCACAACTAGAAACTCCACAACTTGAAACTCCACAACTTGAAACCCAACAAATAGATACTCCACAACTATGGACTCCACAACTAGAAACTCCAACACTAGAAACTCCACAACCAGAAACTATGAACTAAAAACTCTGCAACTAGAAACTCCACAGCTAGAAAATACACAGCTAGAAATTCCACAACTAGAAAACTCCATACTAGACAATCCGCAACTAGGAACTCTACAACTTCAAAATCCACAGCTAAAAAATCCACAACTTGAACCTCCACAACAAGATACTCCACAAATACAAACTCTACAACTAGAAACTCCACAACTTAAAACTCCGCAACTAGAAACTCCACCACTACAATCTCCACAACTGGAAAACTCTGCAATTAGAAACTCTGACACTAGAAACTCCGCAACTAGAAACTCCACAGCTAGAAACTCCACAACTACAAACTCCACAACTTGAGACTCCACAACTAGAAACTCCACAACTTTAGTCTTCGCAACTAGAAACTCCACAACTAGAGACTCCACAACTAGGTACTCCACAACTAGAGACTCAACAACAAGAAACTCCACAGCTAGAAACTCCACAACTTGAGACTTCGCATTTAGAGACTCGGCAACTAGAAACTCAACAACTAGAATCTCCACAAATAGAAACTCCACAACCAGAATTTCCACAACTTGAAACACCACAACTAGATACTCCACAACTACAAATTTCACAACTACAAACTCCACAACTAAAAACTCCGCAACTATAAACTCCGCAACTAGAAACTCCACAGCTAGAAAGTCCGCAACTAGAAACTCTGCAACTAGAAATTCCGCAAATAGAAACTCCACAGCTAGAAAGTCCACCACTAGAAACTCCACAACTAGCAACTCCACAACTACAGACTCCGCCACTACAAAACTCCGCAACTAGAAACTCCCAACCAGACACTCTGCAACTAGGAACTCCACAACTTCAAAATCCACAACTAGAAACTCCCCAACTTGAAACTCCACAACTAGATACTCCACAACTACAAACTCCGCAACTAGAAACTCCACAACTAGAAACTCCACAACTAGAAACTCTGCAACTAAAAACTCCGCAACTAGAAACTCCACAACTAGCAACTCCACAACTACAGACTCCGAGACTACAAAACTCCGCAACTAGAAACTCCCAGCTAGACACTCCGCAACTAGGAACTCTACAACTTCAAAATCCACAACTAGAAATTCCACTACTAGAAAACTCCGCAACTAGAAACTTTTCAACTAGAAACTCCGCAACTAGAAACTCCACAGCTAGAAACTTCACTACTTAAAACACCACAACTAGATACTCCCAAACTACGAGTTCCACAACTAGAAACTCCACAACTAGAAACTCCGCAACTAGAAACTCCGCAACTAGAAACTCCACAGCTAGAAACTCCACAACTTGAGACTTTGCAACTAGAAACTCGGCAACTAGAAACCCAACAACTAGAAACTCCACAACTAGAAACTCTTCAACTAGAAACTCCACAACTAATAGATACTCCACAACTACGAATTCCACAACTAGAAACTCCACAACGAGAAACTCCGCAACTAGAAACTCCGCAACTAGAAACTCCACAGCTAGAAACTTCGCAACTAGAAACTCCACAACTAGAAACACCACAACCAGAAACTCCGCAACTAGAAACTCGAAAGCTAGAAAATCCACCACAAGAAACTCCACAACTTGAAACTCCGCCACTAGAAACTCCACAACTAGAGACTCCATAACTAGGAACTCCACAACTGGAAACTCCACAACTAGAATCTTCACAACTACAAGTTCCACAACTAGAAACTCCACGACTTGAAACTCCACAACTTGAAACCCAACAAATAGATACTCCACAACTACGGACTCCACAACTAGATACTCCAACACTAGAAACTCCACAACCAGAAACTCCGCAACTAAAAACTCCGCAACTAGAAACTCCACAGCTAGAAAATCCACAGCTAGAAATTCCACAACTAGAAACTCCTCAACTACAGACTCTGCAACTAGAAAACTCCGCAACTATAAACTCCATACTAGACAATCCGCAACTGGGAACTCTACAACTTCAAAATCCACAACTAAAAACTCCACAACTTGAAACTCCACAACTAGATACTCCACATTTAGAAACACCACAACTTGAAACTCCGCAACTAGAAACTCCGCCACTACAATCTCCACAACTGGAAAACTCTGCAACTAGAAACTCTGCAACTAGAAACTCCGCAACTAGAAACTCCACAGCTAGAAACTCCACAGCTAGAAAATCCACCACTAGAAACTCCACAACTAGCAACTCCACAAATACAGACTCCGCAACTAGAAAACTCCGCGTCTAGAAACTCCCAACCAGACACTCTGCAACTAGGAACTCTACAACTTCAAAATCCACAACTAGAAACTCCCCAACTTGAAACTCCACAACTAGATGCTCCACAACTACAAACTCCGCAACTAGAAACTCCAAAACTAGAAACTCCACAACTTGAAAGTCCACAACTAATAAACTCCGCAACTAGAAAATCTGCAACTAGAAACTCCGCAACTGGAAACTCCACAGCTAGAAACTGCACAGCTAGAAAATCCACCACTAGAAACTCCAAAACTAACAACTCCACAACCGCAGACTCCGCAACTAGAAAACTGCGCAACTAGAAACTCCAAACTAGACTTTCCGCAACAAGAAACTCCGCAACTAGAAACTCCACAGACTCCGCAACTAGAAAACTCCCGAACTAGAAACTCCCAAATTCAAACTCCGCAACTAGGAACTCTACACCTCCAAAATCCACAACTAGAAACTCCACAACTTGAAACTCCAGAACTAGATACTCCACAACTACAAACTCCACAACTAGAAACTCCACAACTATAAACTCCACAACTTGAAACTCTGCAACTAGAAACTCCATAACTACAAACTCCACTACTAGAAAACTCCACAACTAGAAAATTTGCAACTGGAAACTCCACAACTAGAAACTCCACAGCTAGAAACTCCACTACATGAAACACAACTAGATACTCAAAAACTACGAATTCCACAACTAGAAACTCTACAACTAGAAACTCCGCAACTAGAAACTCCACAACTAGAAACTCCACAACTTGAAACACCACAACTAGATACTCCACAACCACAAACTCCACAACTAGAAACTCCACAACTTGAAACTCCACAACTTGAAACCCAACAAATAGATACTCCACAACTACGGACTCCACAACTAGAAACTCCAACACTAGAAACTCCACAACCAGAAACTCTGAACTAAAAACTCCGCAACTAGAAACTCCACAGCTCGAAAATCCACAGCTAGAAATTCCACAACTAGAAACTCCACAACTACAGACTTCGCAACTAGAAAACTCCGCAACTAGAAACTCCACAGCTAGAAAGTCCGCAACTAGAAACTCCGCCACTGCAATCTTCACAACTGGAAAACTGCAACTAGAAACTCCGCAACTACAAACTCCACAGCTAGAAACTCCACAACTACAAACTCCACAACTAGAGACTCCACAACTAGGAACTCCACAACTAGAGACTCCACAACCAGAAACTCCACAGCTAGAAACTCCACAACTTCAGACTTCGCATTTAGATATTCGGCAACTAGAAACTCAACAACTAGAAACTCCACAACTAGAAACTGTACAACTAGAAACTCCACAACTTGAAACACCACAACTAGATACTCCACAACTACAAATTTCACAACTAGAAACTCCACAACTAAAAACTCCGCAACTATAAACTCCGCAACTAGAAACTCCACAGCTAGAAAGTCCGCAACTAGAACTCCGCCACTGCAATCTTCACAACTGGAAAACTCTGCAACTAGAAACTCCGCAACTACAAACTCCAAAACTAGAGACTCCACAACTAGAAACTCCACAACTACGAACTCCACAACTACGAACCCCAAAACTACAAACTCCACAACTAGAGACTCCACAACCAGAAACTCCACAGCTAGAAACTCCACAACTAGAGATTTACAACTAGAAACTCCGCAACTAGAAACTCCACAACTAGAAACTCCACAGCTAGAAAATACGAAACTTGAATTACCACAACTAGATACTACACAACTACAAATTCCACAACTAGAAACTCCACAACTTGAAACTCCATAACTAGAAACTCCACTACTAGAAAACTCCACAACTAGAAACTCCACAGCTAGAAACTTCACTACTTGAAACACTACAACTAGATACTCCGAAACTACGAATTCCACAACAATAAACTCCAACACTAGAAACTCCGCAACTAGAAACTCCACAACTAGAAACTCCTCAACTAGAAACTCCACAACTTGAAACACCACAACTAGATACTCTAGAAACTCCACAACTTGAAACTCCGCAACTACTTATTCCACAACTAGAAACTCCACAACTACAGACTCCAAAACTAGAAACTCCAACACTAGAAACTCCACAACTAGAAACTCCGACCTAAAAACTCCGCAACTAGAAACTCCACAACTACAAACTCCACAACTAGAGACACCACAACAAGAAACTCCACAACTAGAAACTCCACAACTTGAAACTCCACAACTAATAAACTCCGCAACTAGAAAATCTGAAACTAGAAACTCCACAGTTAGATTCTTCACAACTAGAAACTCCACAACTAAAAACTCCGCAACTATAAACTCCGCAACTAGAAACTCCACAGCTAGAAAGTCCGCAACTAGAAACTCTGCAACTAGAAACTCCGCAACTAGAAACTCCACAGCTAGAAAATCCACCACTAGAAACTCCACAACTAGCAACGCCACAACTAGATACTTCACAACTACAAACTCCACAACTAGAAACTCCACAACTAGAAACTCCACAACTAGAGACTCCACAACTTGAAACTCCACAACTAATAAACTCCGCAACTAGAAAATCTGCAACTAGAAACTCTGCAACTAGAAACTCCACAGCTAGAAACTTCACTACTTGAAACACCACAACTAGATACTCCACAACTACGAATTCCACAACTAGAAACTCCACAGCTAGAAAGTTCGCAACTAGAAACTCTGCAACTAGAAACTCTACAACTAGAAACTGCACAGCTTGAAAATCTCCCACTAGAAACTCCACGACTACAGACTCCACAACTAGAAACTCCACAACTAAAACTCCACAACTTGAAACTCCGCAACTAGAAACTCCACAACAAGAGACTCCATAACTAGGAACTCCACAACTAGAACTCCACAACCAGAAACTCCGCAACTAGAAACTCCCCAAATGGAAATCCCACAACTAGAGACTCCACAACTAGAGACTTCACAACTACAAACTCCGCAACTAGAAATTCCATACCTAGAAACTCGACAACTTGAAACTCAACAAATAGATACTCCACAACTATAGACTCCACAACTAGAAACTCTAACACTAGAAACTCCACAACCAGAAACTCCGCAACTAAAAACTCCGCAACTAGAAACTCCACAGCTAGAAAACCCACAGCTAGAAATTCCACAACGAGAAACTCCACAACTATAAACTCCACAACTTGAAACTCTGCAACTAGAAACTCCATAACTAGAAACCCCACTACTAGAAAACTCCACAACTAGAAACTCTGCAACTGAAAACTCCGCCACTAGAAACTTCACAGCTAGAAACTTCACTACATGAAACACAACTAGATACTCGAAATCTACGAATTCCACAACTAGAAACTCCACAACTAGAAACTCCGCAACTAGAAACTCCACAGCTAGAAACTCCACAAGTTGAGACTTTGCAACTAGAAACTCGGCAACTAGAAACCCAACAACTAGAAACTCCACAACTAGAAACTCTTCAACTAGAAACTCCACAACTAATAAATACTCCACAACTACGAATTCCACAACTAGAAACTCCACAACTAGAAACTCCGCAACTAGAAACTCCGCAACTAGAAACTCCACAGCTAGAAACTCCACAACTTGAGATTTTGCAACTAGAAACTCGGCAACTAGAAACCCAACAACTAGAAACTCCACAACTAGAAACTCCACAACTAGAAACTCCGCAACTAGAAACTCCGCAACTAGAAACTCCATAACCAAAAACCCCACAACCAGAAACTCGGCAACAAGAAAATCCGCAACTAGAAACTCCACAACTTGAAACTTCGCAACTAGAAACTCCACAACTAGAAACTCCACAACTAGAGACTCCACAACTAGAAACTCCAAAGCTAGAAAATCCACCACTAGAAACTCCACAACTTGAAACTCCGCCACTAGAAACTCCACAACTAGAGACTCCATAACTAGGAACTCCACAACTGGAAACTCCACAACTACAGACTCCACAACTAGAAACTCCACAACTAGAAACTCCACAACCAGTAACTCCGCAACTAGAAACTCCGCAACTAGAGACTCCACAACTAGAGACTTAACAACTAGAAACTTCACAACTAGAAACTCCGCAACTAGAAAACTCCGCAACTATAAACTCCACAACTAGACAATCCGCAACTAGGAACTCTACAACTTCAAAATCCACAACTTAAAACTCCGCAACTTGAAACTCCACAACTAGATACTCCACGACTAGAAACTCCACAACTTGAAACTCCGCAACTAGAAACTTCGCCACTACAATCTCCACAACTGGAAAACTCTGCAACTAGAAACTCTGCAACTAGAAACTCCTCAACTAGAAACTCCACAGCTAGAAACTCCACAGCTAGAAAATCCACCACTAGAAACTCCACAACTAGCAACTCCACAAATACAGACTCCGCAATTAGAAAACTCCGCATCTAGAAACTCCCAACCAGACACTCTGCAACTAGGAACTCTACAACTTCAAAATCCACAACTAGAAACTCCCCAACTTGAAACTCCACAACTAGATACTCCACAACTACAAACTCCGCAACTAGAAATTCCAAAACTAGAAACTCCCAACTAGACTTTCCGCAACAAGGAACTCCGCAACTAGAAACTCCTCAACTAGAAACTCCACAACTTGAAACACCACAACTAGATACTCCACAGCTACAAACTCCACAACTAGAAACTCCGCAACTAAAAACTCCACAACTTGAAACTCCGCATTTAGAAACTCCACAACTAGAGACTCCATAACTAGGAACTCCACAACTAGAAACTCCGCAACTACAGACTCCACAACTACAGACTCCACAACTAGAAACTCCACAACTAGAACTCCACAACCAGAAACTCCGCAACTAGAAACTCCGCAACTGGAAATCCCACAACTAGAGACTCCACAACTAGAGACTTCACAATTAGAAACTCCGCAACTAGAAATTCCATAACTAGAAACTCCACAACTTGAAACTCAACAAATAGATACTCCACAACTAGAAACTCTAACACTAGAAACTCCACAACCAGAAACTCCGCAACTTGAAACCCAACAAATAGATACTCCACAACTACGGACTCCACAACTATAAACTCCAACACTAGAAACTCCACAACCAGAAACTATGAACTAAAAACTCTGCAACTAGAAACTCCACAGCTAGAAACTCCATAACTAGAAACTCCACTACTAGAAAACTCCACAACTAGAAACTCTGCAACTGGAAACTCCGCAACTAGAAACTCCACAGCTACAAACTTCACTACATGAAACACAACTAGATACTCCAAAACTACGAATTCCACCACTAGAAACTCCACAACTAGAAACTCCGTAACTAGAAACTCCACAACTAGAAACACCGCAACTAGAAACTCCACAGCTAGAAAGTCCGCAACTAGAAGCTCTGCAACTAGAAACTCCGCAACTAGAAACTCCACAGCTAGAAACTTCACTACATGAAACACAACTAGATACTCCAAAACTACAAATTCCACAACTGGAAACTCTACAACTAGAAACTCCGCAACTAGAAACTCCACAACTAGAAACTCCACAACTTGAAACACCACAACTAGATACTCCACAACTACAAACTCCACAACTAGAAACTCCACAACTTGAAACTCCGCAACTAGAAACTCCACAACTAGAGACTCCATAACTAGGAACTCCACAACTAGAAACTCCAAAACTGCAGACTCCACAACTACAGACTCCACAACTAGAAACTCCACAATTAGAAACTCCACAACCAGAAACTCCGCAACTAGAAATCCCACAACTAGAGACTCCACAACTAGAGACTTCACAACTAGAAACTCCGCAACTAGAAACTCCACAACTAGAAACTCCACAACCTGAAACACCAGAACTAGATACTTCACAACTACAAATTCCACAACTAGAAACTCCACAACTTGAAACTCCACAACTTGAAATCCAACAAATTGATACTCCACAACTACGGACTCGAAAACTAGAAACTCCAACACTAGAAACTCCACAACCAGAAACTATGAACTAAAAACTCCGCAACTAGAACCTCCACAGCTAGAAAATCCACAGCTAGAAATTCCACAACTAGAAACTCCACAACTACAGATTTCGCAACTAGAAAACTCCGCAACTAGAAACTCCACAGCTAGGAAGTCCGCAACTAGAAACTCCGCCACTGAAATCTTCACAACTGGAAAACTCTGCAACTAGAAACTCCGCAACTACAAACTCCACAGCTAGAAACTCCACAACTACAAACTCCACAACTAGAGAGTCCACAACTAGGAACTCCACAACTAGAGACTCCACAACCAGAAACTCCACAGCTAGAAACTCCACAACTTGAGACTTCGCATTTAGAGATTCGTCAACTAGAAACTCAACAACTAGAAACTCCACAACTAGAAACTCCACAACTAGAAACTCCACAACTTGAAACACCACAACTAGATACTCCTCAACTACAAATTTCACAACTAGAAACTCCACAACTAAAAACTCCGCAACTATAAACTCCGCAACTAGAAACTCCGCAGCTAGAAAGTCCGCAACTAGAACTCCGCCACTGCAATCTTCACAACTGGAAAACTCTGCAACTAGAAACTCTGCAACTATAAACTCCACAGCTAGAAACTCCACAACTACAAACTCCACAACTAGAGACTCCACAACTAGAAACTCCACAACTACGAACTCCACAACTACGAACCCCAAAACTACAAACTCCACAACTACGAACCCCAAAACTACAAACTCCACAGCTAGAGGTTCCACAACCAGGAACTCCACAGCTAGAAACTCCACAACTAGAGATTTACAGTTAGAAACTCCGCAACTAGAAACTCCACAACTAGAAACTCCACAGCTAGAAACTACAAAACTTGAATTACCACAACTAGATACTACACAACTACAAATTCCACAACTAGAAACTCCACAACTAGAAAACTCCACAACTAGAAACTCCACAGCTAGAAACTTCACTACTTGAAACACTACAACTAGATACTCCGAAACTACGAATTCCACAACTTGAAACACCACAACTAGATACTCTAGAAACTCCACAACTAGAAACTCCACAACTTGAAACTCCGCAACTACATATTCCACAACTAGAAACTCCACAACTTGAAACCCAACAAATAGATACTCCACAACTACGGACTCCAAAACTAGAAACTCCAACACTAGAAACTCCACTACCAGAAACTCCGACCTAAAAACTCCGCAACTAGAAACTCCACAACTACAAACTCCACAACTAGAGACTCCACAACAAGAAACTCCAACACTAGAAACTCCACAACTTGAAACTCCACAACTAATAAACTCCGCAACTAGAAAATCTGCAACTAGAAACTCCACAGTTAGATACTTCACAACTAGAAACTCCACAACTAAAAACTCCGCAACTATTACCTCGGCAACTAGAAACTCCACAGCTAGAAAGTCCGCAACTAGAAACTCTGCAACTAGAAACTCCGCAACTAGAAACTCTACAGCTAGAAAATCCACCACTAGAAACTCCACAACTAGCAACGCCACAACTACAGACTCCGCAACTAGAAAACTCCGCAACTAGAAACTCCCAACCAGACACTCCGCAACTAGGAACTCTACAACTTCAAAATCCACAACTAGAAACTCCCCAACTTGAAACTCCGCAACTAGATACTCCACAACTACAAACTCCACAACTAGAAACTCCACAACTAGGAACTCCACAACTAGAAACTACAAAACTTGAATTACCACACTAGATACTACACAACTACAAATTCCACAACTAGAAACTCCACAACTAGAAAACTCCACAACTAGAAACTCCACAGCTAGAAACTTCACTACTTGAAACACTACAACTAGATACTCCGAAACTACGAATTCCACAACTTGAAACACCACAACTAGATACCCTAGAAACTCCACAACTAGAAACTCCACAACTTGAAACTCCGCAACTACATATTCCACAACTAGAAACTCCACAACTTGAAACCCAACAAATAGATACTCCACAACTACGGACTCCAAAACTAGAAACTCCAACACTAGAAACTCCACTACCAGAAACTCCGACCTAAAAACTCCGCAACTAGAAACTCCACAACTACAAACTCCACAACTAGAAACTCCACAACTAGAAACTCCACAACTTGAAACTCCACAACTAATAAACTCCGCAACTAGAAAATCTGCAACTAGAAACTCTGCAACTAGAAACTCCACAGCTAGAAACTTCACTACTTGAAACACCACAACTAGATACTCCACAACTACGAATTCCACAACTAGAAACTCCTCAGCTAGAAAGTTCGCAACTAGAAACTCTGCAACTTGAAACTGCACAGCTAGAAAATCTCCCACTATAAACTCCACGACTACAGACTCCACAACTACAGACTTCACAACAAGAAACTCCACAACTAGAAACTCCACAACCAGAAACTCCGCAACTAGAAACTCCCCAAATGGAAATCCCACAACTAGAGACTCCACAACTAGAGACTTCACAACTACAAACTCCGCAACTAGAAATTCCATACCTAGAAACTCGACAACTTGAAACTCAACAAATAGATACTCCACAACTATAGACTCCACAACTAGAAACTCTAACACTAGAAACTCCACAACCAGAAACTCCGCAACTAAAAACTCCGCAACTAGAAACTCCACAGCTAGAAAACCCACAGCTAGAAATTCCACAACGAGAAACTCCACAACTATAAACTCCACAACTTGAAACTCTGCAACTAGAAACTCCATAACTAGAAACCCCACTACTAGAAAACTCCACAACTAGAAACTCTGCAAACTGAAAACTCCGCCACTAGAAACTTCACAGCTAGAAACTTCACTACATGAAACACAACTAGATACTCGAAATCTACGAATTCCACAACTAGAAACTCCACAACTAGAAACTCCGCAACTAGAAACTCCACAGCTAGAAACTCCACAAGTTGAGACTTTGCAACTAGAAACTCGGCAACTAGAAACCCAACAACTAGAAACTCCACAACTAGAAACTCTTCAACTAGAAACTCCACAACTAATAAATACTCCACAACTACGAATTCCACAACTAGAAACTCCACAACTAGAAACTCCGCAACTAGAAACTCCGCAACTAGAAACTCCACAGCTAGAAACTCCACAACTTGAGATTTTGCAACTAGAAACTCGGCAACTAGAAACCCAACAACTAGAAACTCCACAACTAGAAACTCCACAACTAGAAACTCCGCAACTAGAAACTCCGCAACTAGAAACTCCATAACCAAAAACCCCACAACCAGAAACTCGGCAACAAGAAAATCCGCAACTAGAAACTCCACAACTTGAAACTTCGCAACTAAAAACTCCACAACTAGAAACTCCACAACTAGAGACTCCACAACTAGAAACTCCAAAGCTAGAAAATCCACCACTAGAAACTCCACAACTTGAAACTCCGCCACTAGAAACTCCACAACTAGAGACTCCATAACTAGGAAATCCACAACTGGAAACTCCACAACTACAGACTCCACAACTAGAAACTCCACAACTAGAAACTCCACAACCAGTAACTCCGCAACTAGAAACTCCGCAACTAGAGACTCCACAACTAGAGACTTAACAACTAGAAACTTCACAACTAGAAACTCCGCAACTAGAAAACTCCGCAACTATAAACTCCACAACTAGACAATCCGCAACTAGGAACTCTACAACTTCAAAATCCACAACTTAAAACTCCGCAACTTGAAACTCCACAACTAGATACTCCACAACTAGAAACTCCACAACTTGAAACTCCGCAACTAGAAACTTCGCCACTACAATCTCCACAACTGGAAAACTCTGCAACTAGAAACTCTGCAACTAGAAACTCCTCAACTAGAAACTCCACAGCTAGAAACTCCACAGCTAGAAAATCCACCACTAGAAACTCCACAACTAGCAACTCCACAAATACAGACTCCGCAATTAGAAAACTCCGCATCTAGAAACTCCCAACCAGACACTCTGCAACTAGGAACTCTACAACTTCAAAATCCACAACTAGAAACTCCCCAACTTGAAACTCCACAACTAGATACTCCACAACTACAAACTCCGCAACTAGAAATTCCAAAACTAGAAACTCCCAACTAGACTTTCCGCAACAAGGAACTCCGCAACTAGAAACTCCTCAACTAGAAACTCCACAACTTGAAACACCACAACTAGATACTCCACAACTACAAACTCCACAACTAGAAACTCCACAACTAAAAACTCCACAACTTGAAACTCCGCATTTAGAAACTCCACAACTAGAGACTCCATAATTAGGAACTCCACAACTAGAAACTCCGCAACTACAGACTCCACAACTACAGACTCCACAACTAGAAACTCCACAACTAGAACTCCACAACCAGAAACTCCGCAACTAGAAACTCCGCAACTGGAAATCCCACAACTAGAGACTCCACAACTAGAGGTTTCACAATTAGAAACTCCGCAACTAGAAATTCCATAACTAGAAACTCCACAACTTGAAACTCAACAAATAGATACTCCACAACTAGAAACTCTAACACTAGAAACTCCACAACCAGAAACTCCGCAACTTGAAACCCAACAAATAGATACTCCACAACTACGGACTCCACAACTATAAACTCCAACACTAGAAACTCCACAACCAGAAACTATGAACTAAAAACTCTGCAACTAGAAACTCCACAGCTAGAAACTCCATAACTAGAAACTCCACTACTAGAAAACTCCACAACTAGAAACTCTGCAACTGGAAACTCCGCAACTAGAAACTCCACAGCTACAAACTTCACTACATGAAACACAACTAGATACTCCAAAACTACGAATTCCACAACTAGAAACTCCACAACTAGAAACTCCGCAACTAGAAACTCCACAACTAGAAACACCGCAACTAGAAACTCCACAGCTAGAAAGTCCGCAACTAGAAGCTCTGCAACTAGAAACTCCGCAACTAGAAACTCCACAGCTAGAAACTTCACTACATGAAACACAACTAGATACTCCAAAACTACGAATTCCACAACTAGAAACTCTACAACTAGAAACTCCGCAACTAGAAACTCGACAACTAGAAACTCCACAACTTGAAACACCACAACTAGATACTCCACAACTACAAACTCCACAACTAGAAACTCCACAACTTGAAACTCCGCAACTAGAAACTCCACAACTAGAGACTCCATAACTAGGAACTCCACAACTAGAAATCCCACAACTAGAGACTCCACAACTAGAGACTTCACAACTAGAAACTCCGCAACTAGAAACTCCACAACTAGAAACTCCACAACCTGAAACACCAGAACTAGATACTTCACAACTACAAATTCCACAACTAGAAACTCCACAACTTGAAACTCCACAACTTGAAATCCAACAAATTGATACTCCACAACTACGGACTCGAAAACTAGAAACTCCAACACTAGAAACTCCACAACCAGAAACTATGAACTAAAAACTCCGCAACTAGAACCTCCACAGCTAGAAAATCCACAGCTAGAAATTCCACAACTAGAAACTCCACAACTACAGATTTCGCAACTAGAAAACTCCGCAACTAGAAACTCCACAGCTAGGAAGTCCGCAACTAGAAACTCCGCCACTGAAATCTTCACAACTGGAAAACTCTGCAACTAGAAACTCCGCAACTACAAACTCCACAGCTAGAAACTCCACAACTACAAACTCCACAACTAGAGAGTCCACAACTAGGAACTCCACAACTAGAGACTCCACAACCAGAAACTCCACAGCTAGAAACTCCACAACTTGAGACTTCGCATTTAGAGATTCGTCAACTAGAAACTCAACAACTAGAAACTCCACAACTAGAAACTCCACAACTAGAAACTCCACAACTTGAAACACCACAACTAGATACTCCTCAACTACAAATTTCACAACTAGAAACTCCACAACTAAAAACTCCGCAACTATAAACTCCGCAACTAGAAACTCCGCAGCTAGAAAGTCCGCAACTAGAACTCCGCCACTGCAATCTTCACAACTGGAAAACTCTGCAACTAGAAACTCTGCAACTATAAACTCCACAGCTAGAAACTCCACAACTACAAACTCCACAACTAGAGACTCCACAACTAGAAACTCCACAACTACGAACTCCACAACTACGAACCCCAAAACTACAAACTCCACAACTACGAACCCCAAAACTACAAACTCCACAACTAGAGGTTCCACAACCAGAAACTCCACAGCTAGAAACTCCACAACTAGAGATTTACAGTTAGAAACTCCGCAACTAGAAACTCCACAACTAGAAACTCCACAGCTAGAAACTACAAAACTTGAATTACCACAACTAGATACTACACAACTACAAATTCCACAACTAGAAACTCCACAACTAGAAAACTCCACAACTAGAAACTCCACAGCTAGAAACTTCACTACTTGAAACACTACAACTAGATACTCCGAAACTACGAATTCCACAACTTGAAACACCACAACTAGATACTCTAGAAACTCCACAACTAGAAACTCCACAACTTGAAACTCCGCAACTACATATTCCACAACTAGAAACTCCACAACTTGAAACCCAACAAATAGATACTCCACAACTACGGACTCCAAAACTAGAAACTCCAACACTAGAAACTCCACTACCAGAAACTCCGACCTAAAAACTCCGCAACTAGAAACTCCACAACTACAAACTCCACAACTAGAGACTCCACAACAAGAAACTCCACAACTAGAAACTCCACAACTTGAAACTCCACAACTAATAAACTCCGCAACTAGAAAATCTGCAACTAGAAACTCCACAGTTAGATACTTCACAACTAGAAACTCCACAACTAAAAACTCCGCAACTATTACCTCGGCAACTAGAAACTCCACAGCTAGAAAGTCCGCAACTAGAAACTCTGCAACTAGAAACTCCGCAACTAGAAACTCTACAGCTAGAAAATCCACCACTAGAAACTCCACAACTAGCAACGCCACAACTACAGACTCCGCAACTAGAAAACTCCGCAACTAGAAACTCCCAACCAGACACTCCGCAACTAGGAACTCTACAACTTCAAAATCCACAACTAGAAACTCCCCAACTTGAAACTCCGCAACTAGATACTCCACAACTACAAACTCCACAACTAGAAACTCCACAACTAGGAACTCCACAACTAGAAACTACAAAACTTGAATTACCACACTAGATACTACACAACTACAAATTCCACAACTAGAAACTCCACAACTAGAAAACTCCACAACTAGAAACTCCACAGCTAGAAACTTCACTACTTGAAACACTACAACTAGATACTCCGAAACTACGAATTCCACAACTTGAAACACCACAACTAGATACCCTAGAAACTCCACAACTAGAAACTCCACAACTTGAAACTCCGCAACTACATATTCCACAACTAGAAACTCCACAACTTGAAACCCAACAAATAGATACTCCACAACTACGGACTCCAAAACTAGAAACTCCAACACTAGAAACTCCACTACCAGAAACTCCGACCTAAAAACTCCGCAACTAGAAACTCCACAACTACAAACTCCACAACTAGAAACTCCACAACTAGAAACTCCACAACTTGAAACTCCACAACTAATAAACTCCGCAACTAGAAAATCTGCAACTAGAAACTCTGCAACTAGAAACTCCACAGCTAGAAACTTCACTACTTGAAACACCACAACTAGATACTCCACAACTACGAATTCCACAACTAGAAACTCCTCAGCTAGAAAGTTCGCAACTAGAAACTCTGCAACTAGAAACTGCACAGCTAGAAAATCTCCCACTATAAACTCCACGACTACAGACTCCACAACTACAGACTTCACAACAAGAAACTCCACAACTAGAAACTCCACAACCAGAAACTCCGCAACTAGAAACTCCCCAACTGGAAATCCCACAACTAGAGACTCCACAACTAGAGACTTCACAACTAGAAACTCCGCAACTAGAAATTCCATAACTAGAAACTGCACAACTTGAAACTCAACAAATATGTACTCCACTACTATAGACTCCACAACTAGAAACTCTAACACTAGAAACTCCACAACCAGAAACTCCGCAACTAAAAACTCCGCAACTAGAAACTCCACAGCTAGAAAACCCACAGCTAGAAATTCCACAACGAGAAACTTCACAACTATAAACTCCACAACTTGAAACTCTGCAACTAGAAACTCCATAACTAGAAACACCACTACTAGAAAACTCCACAACTAGAAACTCTGCAACTGGAAACTCCGCCACTAGAAACTCCACAGCTAGAAACTTCACTACATGAAACACAACTAGATACTCCAAAACTACGAATTCCACAACTAGAAACTCCACAACTAGAAACTCGGCAACTAGAAACTCCACAGCTAGAAACTCCACAAGTTGAGACTTTGCAACTAGAAACTCGGCAACTAGAAACCCAACAACTAGAAACTCCACAACTAGAAACTCTTCAACTAGAAACTCCACAACTAATAAATACTCCACAACTACGAATTCCACAACTAGAAACTCCACAACTAGAAACTCCGCAACTAGAAACTCCGCAACTAGAAACTCCACAGCTAGAAACTCCACAACTTGAGATTTTGCAACTAGAAACTCGGCAACTAGAAACCCAACAACTAGAAACTCCACAACTAGAAACTCCACAACTAGAAACTCCGCAACTGGAAACTCCGCAACTAGAAACTCCATAACCAGAAACCCCACAACCAGAAACTCGGCAACAAGAAAATCCGCAACTAGAAACTCCACAACTTGAAACTTCGCAACTAGAAACTCCACAACTAGAAACTCCACAACTAGAGACTGCACAACTAGAAACTCCAAAGCTAGAAAATCCACCACTAGAAACTCCACAACTTGAAACTCCGCCGCTAGAAACTCCACAACTAGAGACTCCAAAACTAGGAACTCCACAACTGGAAACTCCACAACTACAGACTCCACAACTACAGACTCCACAACTAGAAACTCCACAACTAGAAACTCCACAACTTGAGACTTCGCAACTAGATCTCCACAACTAGAAACTCCAAAACTAGAAACTCCACAATTAGAAACTCCAAAACTAGAAACTCCACAACTAGAAACTCCAAAACTAGAAACTCCACAACTAGAAACACCGCAACTAGAAACTCCACTGCTAGAAAGTCCGCAACTAGAAACTCTGCAACTAGAAACTCCGCAACTAGAAACTCCACAGCTAGAAAATCCAACACTAGAAACTCCACAACTAGCAACTCCACAACTACAGACTCCGCAACTAGAAAACTCCCGAACTAGAAACTCCCAACTTCAAACTCCGCAACTAGGAACTCTACACCTTCAAAATCCACTAGAAACTCCACAGCTTGAAACTCCAGAACTAGATACTCCACAACTACAAACTCCACAACTAAAAACTCCACAACTATAAACTCCGCAACTTGAAACTCTGCAACTAGAAACTCCATAACTAGAAACTCCACTACTAGAAAACTCCACAACTAGAAACTCTGCAACTGGAAACTCCGCAACTAGAAACTCGACAGCTAGAAACTTCACCACATGAAACACAACTAGATACTCCAAAACTACGAATTCCACAACTAGAAACTTCGCAACTAGAAACTCCACAACTAGAAACTCCACAACTTGAAACACCACAACTAGATACTTCACAACTACCAATTCCACATCTAGAAACTCCACAACTTGAAACTCCCCAACTTGAAACCAAACAAATAGATACTCCACAACTACGGACTCTACAACTAGAAACTCAAACACTAGAAACTCCACAACCAGAAACTATGAACTAAAAACTCTGCAACTAGAAACTCCACAGCTAGAAAATCCACAGCTAGAAATTCCACAACTAGAAAACTCCGCAACTAGAAAACTCCATACTAGACAATCTGCAACTAGGAACTCTACAACTTCAAAATCCACAACTAAAAACTCCACAACTTGAAACTCCACAACAAGATACTCCACAACTACAAACTCCACAGCTGGAAACTCCACAACTTGAAACTCCGCAACTAGAAACTCCACCACTACATTTTCCACAACTGGAAAACTCTGCAATTAGAAACTCTGCAACTAGAAACTACGCAACTAGAAACTCCACAGCTAGAAACTCCACAACTACAAACTCCACAACTTGAGACTCCACAACTAGAAACTCCACAACTAGATACTTCACAACTACCAATTCCACAACTAGAAACTCCACAACTTGAAACTCCCCAACTTGAAACCAAACAAATAGATACTCCACAACTACGGACTCTACAACTAGAAACTCCAACACTAGAAACTCCACAACCAGAAACTATGAACTAAAAACTCTGCAACTAGAAACTCCACAGCTAGAAAATCCACAGCTAGAAATTCCACAACTAGAAAACTCCGCAACTAGAAAACTCCATACTAGACAATCTGCAACTAGGAACTCTACAACTTCAAAATCCACAACTAAAAACTCCACAACTTGAAACTCCACAACAAGATACTCCACAACTACAAACTCCACAGCTGGAAACTCCACAATTTGAAACTCCGCAACTAGAAACTCCACCACTACATTTTCCACAACTGGAAAACTCTGCAATTAGAAACTCTGCAACTAGAAACTACGCAACTAGAAACTCCACAGCTAGAAACTCCACAACTACAAACTCCACAACTTGAGACTCCACAACTAGAAACTCCACAACTTTAGTCTTCGCAACTAGAAACTCCACAACTAGGAACTCCACAACTAGAAACTCAACAACCATAAACTCCACAGCTAGAAACTCCACAACTTGAGACTTCGCATTTAGAGATTCGGCAACTAGAAACTCAACAACTAGAAACTCCACAAATAGAAACTCCACAACTAGAATTTCCACAACTTGAAACACCACAACTAGATACTCCACAGCTACAAATTTCACAACTAGAAACTCCACAACTAAAAACTCCGCAACTATAAACTCCGCAACTAGAAACTCCACAGCTAGAAAGTCCGCAACTAGAAACTCTGCAACTAGAAATTCCTCAACTAGAAACTCCACAGCTAGAAAATTCACCACTACAAACTCCACAACTAGCAACTCCACAACTACAGACTCCGCCACTAGAAAACTCCGCAACTAGAAACTCCCAACCAGACACTCTGCAACTAGGAACTCCACAACTTCAAAATCCACAACTAGAAACTCCCCAACTTGAAACTCCACAACTAGATACTCCACAACTGCAAACTCCGCAACTAGAAACTCCACAACTAGAAACTCCACAACTAGAAACTCTGCAACTAAAAACTCCGCAACTAGAAACTCCACGGCTAGAAAATCCACCACTAGAAACTCCACAACTAGCAACTCCACAACTATAGACTCCGAGACTAGAAAACTCCGCAACTAGAAACTCCCAGCTAGACACTCCGCAACTAGGAACTCTACAACTTCAAAATCCACAACTAGAAATTCCACTACTAGAAAACTCCGCAACTAGAAACTTTTCAACTAGAAACTCCGCAACTAGAAACTCCACAGCTAGAAACTTCACTACTTAAAACACCACAACTAGATACTCCCAAACTACGAATTCCACAACTAGAAACTCCACAACTAGAAACTCCGCAACTAGAAACTCCGCAACTAGAAACTCCACAGCTAGAAACTCCACAACTAGAAACACCGCAACTAGAAACTCCACAGCCAGAAAGTCCGCAACTAGAAACTCTGCAACTAGAAACTCCGCAACTAGAAACTCCACAGCTAGAAAATCCAACACTAGAAACTCCACAACTAGCAACTCCACAACTACAGACTCCGCAACTAGAAAACTCCCAAACTAGAAACTCCCAACTTCAAACTCCGCAACTAGGAACTCTACACCTTCAAAATCCACAACTAGAAACTCCACAACTTGAAACTCCAGAACTAGATACTCCAAAACTACAAACTCCACAACTAGAAACTCCACAACTATAAACTCCACAACTTTAAACTCTGCAACTAGAAACTCCATAACTAGAAACTCCACTACTAGAAAACTCCACAACTAGAAAATTTGCAGTTGGAAACTCCACAACTAGAAACTCCACAGCTAGAAACTTCACTACATCAAACACAACTAGATACTCCAAAACTACGAATTCCACTAGAAACTCTACAACTAGAAACTCCGCAACTAGAAACTCCACAACTAGAAACTCCACAACTTGAAACACCACAACTAGATTCTCCACAACTAGAAACTCCACAACTTGAAACTCCGCAACTAGAAACTCCACAACTAGAGACTCCATAACTAAGAACTCCACAACTAGAAACTCCAAAACTGCAGACTCCACAACTACAGACTCCACAACTAGAAACTCCACAACTAGAAACTCCACAAACAGAAACTCCGCAACTAGAAATCCCACAACTAGAGACTCCACAACTAGAGACTTCACAACTAGAAACTCCGCAACTAGAAACTCCACAACTAGAAACTCCACAACCTAAACACCACAACTAGATACTTCACAACTACAAATTCCACAACTAGAAACTCCACAACTTGAAACTCCACAACTTGAAACCCAACAAATAGATACTCCACAACTACGGACTCCACAACTAGAAACTCCAACACTAGAAACTCCACAACCAGAAACTATGAACTAAAAACTCCGCAACTAGAAACTCCACAGCTAGAAAATCCACAGCGAGAAATTCCACAACTAGAAACTCCACAACTACAGACTTCGCAACTAGAAAACTCCGCAACTAGAAACTCCACAGCTAGAAAGTCCGCAACTAGAAACTCCGCCACTGCAATCTTCACAACTGGAAAACTCTGCAACTAGAAACTCCGCAACTACAAACTCCACAGCTAGAAACTCCACAACTACAAACTCCACAACTAGAGAGTCCACAACTAGGAACTCCACAACTAGAGACTCCACAACCAGAAACTCCACAGCTAGAAACTCCACAACTTGAGACTTCGCATTTAGAGATTCGTCAACTAGAAACTCAACAACTAGAAACTCCACAACTAGAAACTCCACAACTAGAAACTCCACAACTTGAAACACCACAACTAGATACTCCTCAACTACAAATTTCACAACTAGAAACTCCACAACTAAAAACTCCGCAACTATAAACTCCGCAACTAGAAACTCCGCAGCTAGAAAGTCCGCAACTAGAACTCCGCCACTGCAATCTTCACAACTGGAAAACTCTGCAACTAGAAACTCTGCAACTATAAACTCCACAGCTAGAAACTCCACAACTACAAACTCCACAACTAGAGACTCCACAACTAGAAACTCCACAACTACGAACTCCACAACTACGAACCCCAAAACTACAAACTCCACAACTACGAACCCCAAAACTACAAACTCCACAACTAGAGGTTCCACAACCAGAAACTCCACAGCTAGAAACTCCACAACTAGAGATTTACAGTTAGAAACTCCGCAACTAGAAACTCCACAACTAGAAACTCCACAGCTAGAAACTACAAAACTTGAATTACCACAACTAGATACTACACAACTACAAATTCCACAACTAGAAACTCCACAACTAGAAAACTCCACAACTAGAAACTCCACAGCTAGAAACTTCACTACTTGAAACACTACAACTAGATACTCCGAAACTACGAATTCCACAACTTGAAACACCACAACTAGATACTCTAGAAACTCCACAACTAGAAACTCCACAACTTGAAACTCCGCAACTACATATTCCACAACTAGAAACTCCACAACTTGAAACCCAACAAATAGATACTCCACAACTAGGGACTCCAAAACTAGAAACTCCAACACTAGAAACTCCACTACCAGAAACTCCGACCTAAAAACTCCGCAACTAGAAACTCCACAACTACAAACTCCACAACTAGAGACTCCACAACAAGAAACTCCACAACTAGAAACTCCACAACTTGAAACTCCACAACTAATAAACTCCGCAACTAGAAAATCTGCAACTAGAAACTCCACAGTTAGATACTTCACAACTAGAAACTCCACAACTAAAAACTCCGCAACTATTACCTCGGCAACTAGAAACTCCACAGCTAGAAAGTCCGCAACTAGAAACTCTGCAACTAGAAACTCCGCAACTAGAAACTCTACAGCTAGAAAATCCACCACTAGAAACTCCACAACTAGCAACGCCACAACTACAGACTCCGCAACTAGAAAACTCCGCAACTAGAAACTCCCAACCAGACACTCCGCAACTAGGAACTCTACAACTTCAAAATCCACAACTAGAAACTCCCCAACTTGAAACTCCGCAACTAGATACTCCACAACTACAAACTCCACAACTAGAAACTCCACAACTAGGAACTCCACAACTAGAAACTACAAAACTTGAATTACCACACTAGATACTACACAACTACAAATTCCACAACTAGAAACTCCACAACTAGAAAACTCCACAACTAGAAACTCCACAGCTAGAAACTTCACTACTTGAAACACTACAACTAGATACTCCGAAACTACGAATTCCACAACTTGAAACACCACAACTAGATACCCTAGAAACTCCACAACTAGAAACTCCACAACTTGAAACTCCGCAACTACATATTCCACAACTAGAAACTCCACAACTTGAAACCCAACAAATAGATACTCCACAACTACGGACTCCAAAACTAGAAACTCCAACACTAGAAACTCCACTACCAGAAACTCCGACCTAAAAACTCCGCAACTAGAAACTCCACAACTACAAACTCCACAACTAGAAACTCCACAACTAGAAACTCCACAACTTGAAACTCCACAACTAATAAACTCCGCAACTAGAAAATCTGCAACTAGAAACTCTGCAACTAGAAACTCCACAGCTAGAAACTTCACTACTTGAAACACCACAACTAGATACTCCACAACTACGAATTCCACAACTAGAAACTCCTCAGCTAGAAGGTTCGCAACTAGAAACTCTGCAACTAGAAACTGCACAGCTAGAAAATCTCCCACTATAAACTCCACGACTACAGACTCCACAACTACAGACTTCACAACAAGAAACTCCGCAACTAGAAACTCCCCAACTGGAAATCCCACAACTAGAGACTCCACAACTAGAGACTTCACAACTAGAAACTCCGCAACTAGAAATTCCATAACTAGAAACTGCACAACTTGAAACTCAACAAATAGGTACTCCACTACTATAGACTCCACAACTAGAAACTCTAACACTAGAAACTCCACAACCAGAAACTCCGCAACTAAAAACTCCGCAACTAGAAACTCCACAGCTAGAAAACCCACAGCTAGAAATTCCACAACGAGAAACTTCACAACTATAAACTCCACAACTTGAAACTCTGCAACTAGAAACTCCATAACTAGAAACACCACTACTAGAAAACTCCACAACTAGAAACTCTGCAACTGGAAACTCCGCCACTAGAAACTCCACAGCTAGAAACTTCACTACATGAAACACAACTAGATACTCCAAAACTACGAATTCCACAACTAGAAACTCCACAACTAGAAACTCGGCAACTAGAAACTCCACAGCTAGAAACTCCACAAGTTGAGACTTTGCAACTAGAAACTCGGCAACTAGAAACCCAACAACTAGAAACTCCACAACTAGAAACTCTTCAAATAGAAACTCCACAACTAATAAATACTCCACAACTACGAATTCCACAACTAGAAACTCCACAACTAGAAACTCCGCAACTAGAAACTCCGCAACTAGAAACTCCACAGCTAGAAACTCCACAACTTGAGATTTTGCAACTAGAAACTCGGCAACTAGAAACCCAACAACTAGAAACTCCACAACTAGAAACTCCACAACTAGAAACTCCGCAACTGGAAACTCCGCAACTAGAAACTCCATAACCAGAAACCCCACAACCAGAAACTCGGCAACAAGAAAATCCGCAACTAGAAACTCCACAACTTGAAACTTCGCAACTAGAAACTCCACAACTAGAAACTCCACAACTAGAGACTGCACAACTAGAAACTCCAAAGCTAGAAAATCCACCACTAGAAACTCCACAACTTGAAACTCCGCCGCTAGAAACTCCACAACTAGAGACTCTTAAAACTAGGAACTCCACAACTGGAAACTCCACAACTACAGACTCCACAACTACAGACTCCACAACTAGAAACTCCACAACTAGAAACTCCACAACCAGTAACTCCGCAACTAGAAACTCCGCAACTAGAGACTCCACAACTAGAGACTTAACAACTAGAAACTTCACAACTAGAAACTCCCCAACTAGAAAACTCCGCAACTATAAACTCCACAACTAGACAATCCGCAACTAGGAACTCTACAACTTCAAAATCCACAATTAAAAACTCCACAACTTGAAACTCCACAACTAGATACTCCACAACTAGAAACTCCACAACTTGAAACTCCGCAACTAGAAACTTCGCCACTACAATCTCCATAACTGGAAAACTCTGCAACTAGAAACTCTGCAACTAGAAACTCCTCAACTAGAAACTCCACAGCTAGAAACTCCACAGCTAGAAAATCCACCACTAGAAACTCCACAACTAGCAACTCCACAAATACAGACTCCGCAATTAGAAAACTCCGCATCTAGAAACTCCCAACCAGACACTCTGCAACTAGGAACTCTACAACTTCAAAATCCACAACTAGAAACTCCCCAACTTGAAACTCCACAACTAGATACTCCACAACTACAAACTCCGCAACTAGAAACTCCAAAACTAGAAACTCCCAACTAGACTTTCCGCAACAAGAAACTCCGACTCTAGAAACTCCACAACTTGAGACTTCGCAACTAGATCTCCACAACTAGAAACTCCAAAACTAGAAACTCCACAATTAGAAACTCCAAAACTAGAAACTCCACAACTAGAAACTCCAAAACTAGAAACTCCACAACTAGAAACACCGCAACTAGAAACTCCACTGCCAGAAAGTCCGCAACTAGAAACTCTGCAACTAGAAACTCCGCAACTAGAAACTCCACAGCTAGAAAATCCAACACTAGAAACTCCACAACTAGCAACTCCACAACTACAGACTCCGCAACTAGAAAACTCCCGAACTAGAAACTCCCAACTTCAAACTCCGCAACTAGGAACTCTACACCTTCAAAATCCACTAGAAACTCCACAGCTTGAAACTCCAGAACTAGATACTCCACAACTACAAACTCCACAACTAAAAACTCCACAACTATAAACTCCGCAACTTGAAACTCTGCAACTAGAAACTCCATAACTAGAAACTCCACTACTAGAAAACTCCACAACTAGAAACTCTGCAACTGGAAACTCCGCAACTAGAAACTCCACAGCTAGAAACTTCACCACATGAAACACAACTAGATACTCCAAAACTACGAATTCCACAACTAGAAACTTCGCAACTAGAAACTCCACAACTAGAAACTCCACAACTTGAAACACCACAACTAGATACTTCACAACTACCAATTCCACATCTAGAAACTCCACAACTTGAAACTCCCCAACTTGAAACCAAACAAATAGATACTCCACAACTACGGACTCTACAACTAGAAACTCAAACACTAGAAACTCCACAACCAGAAACTATGAACTAAAAACTCTGCAACTAGAAACTCCACAGCTAGAAAATCCACAGCTAGAAATTCCACAACTAGAAAACTCCGCAACTAGAAAACTCCATACTAGACAATCTGCAACTAGCAACTCTACAACTTCAAAATCCACAACTAAAAACTCCACAACTTGAAACTCCACAACAAGATACTCCACAACTACGAACTCCACAGCTGGAAACTCCACAACTTGAAACTCCGCAACTAGAAACTCCACCACTACATTTTCCACAACTGGAAAACTCTGCAATTAGAAACTCTGCAACTAGAAACTACGCAACTAGAAACTCCGCAGCTAGAAACTCCACAACTACAAACTCCACAACTTGAGACTCCACAACTAGAAACTCCACAACTAGATACTTCACAACTACCAATTCCACAACTAGAAACTCCACAACTTGAAACTCCCCAACTTGAAACCAAACAAATAGATACTCCACAACTACGGACTCTACAACTAGAAACTCCAACACTAGAAACTCCACAACCAGAAACTATGAACTAAAAACTCTGCAACTAGAAACTCCACAGCTAGAAAATCCACAGCTAGAAATTCCACAACTAGAAAACTCCGCAACTAGAAAACTACATACTAGACAATCTGCAACTAGGAACTCTACAACTTCAAAATCCACAACTAAAAACTCCACAACTTGAAACTCCACAACAAGATACTCCACAACTACAAACTCCACAGCTGGAAACTCCACAACTTGAAACTCCGCCACTAGAAACTCCACCACTACATTTTCCACAACTGGAAAACTCTGCAATTAGAAACTCTGCAACTAGAAACTACGCAACTAGAAACTCCACAGCTAGAAACTCCACAACTACAAACTCCACAACTTGAGACTCCACAACTAGAAACTCCACAACTTTAGTCTTCGCAACTAGAAACTCCACAACTAGGAACTCCACAACTAGAAACTCAACAACCATAAACTCCACAGCTAGAAACTCCACAACTTGAGACTTCGCATTTAGAGATTCGGCAACTAGAAACTCAACAACTAGAAACTCCACAAATAGAAACTCCACAACTAGAATTTCCACAACTTGAAACACCACAACTAGATACTCCACAGCTACAAATTTCACAACTAGAAACTCCACAACTAAAAACTCCGCAACTATAAACTCCGCAACTAGAAACTCCACAGCTAGAAAGTCCGCAACTAGAAACTCTGCAACTAGAAATTCCGCAACTAGAAACTCCACAGCTAGAAAATCCACCACTAGAAACTCCACAACTAGCAACTCCACAACTACAGACTCCGTCACTAGAAAACTCCGCAACTAGAAACTCCCAACCAGACACTCTGCAACTAGGAACTCCACAACTTCAAAATCCACAACTAGAAACTCCCCAACTTGAAACTCCACAACTAGATACTCCACAACTGCAAACTCCGCAACTTTAAACTCCACAACTAGAAACTCCACAACTAGAAACTCTGCAACTAAAAACTCCGCAACTAGAAACTCCACGGCTAGAAAATCCACCACTAGAAACTCCGCAACTAGCAACTCCACAACTACAGACTCCGAGACTAGAAAACTCCGCAACTAGAAACTCCCAGCTAGACACTCCGCAACTAGGAACTCTACAACTTCAAAATCCACAACTAGAAATTCCACTACTAGAAAACTCCGCAACTAGAAACTTTTCAACTAGAAACTCCGCAACTAGAAACTCCACAGCTAGAAACTTCACTACTTAAAACACCACAACTAGATACTCCCAAACTACGAATTCCACAACTAGAAACTCCACAACTAGAAACTCCGCAACTAGAAACTCCGCAACTAGAAACTCCACAGCTAGAAACTCCACAACTAGAAACACCGCAACTAGAAACTCCACAGCTAGAAAGTCCGCAACTAGAAACTCTGCAACTAGAAACTCCGCAACTAGAAACTCCACAGCTAGAAAATCCAACACTAGAAACTCCACAACTAGCAACTCCACAACTACAGACTCCGCAACTAGAAAACTCCAAAACTAGAAACTCCCAACTTCAAACTCCGCAACTAGGAACTCTACACCTTCAAAATCCACAACTAGAAACTCCACAACTTGAAACTCCAGAACTAGATACTCCAAAACTACAAACTCCACAACTAGAAACTCCACAACTATAAACTCCACAACTTTAAACTCTGCAACTAGAAACTCCATAACTAGAAACTCCACTACTAGAAAACTCCACAACTAGAAAATTTGCAGTTGGAAACTCCACAACTAGAAACTCCACAGCTAGAAACTTCACTACATCAAACACAACTAGATACTCCAAAACTACGAATTCCACAACTAGAAACTCTACAACTAGAAACTCCGCAACTAGAAACTCCACAACTAGAAACTCCACAACTTGAAACACCACAACTAGATTCTCCACAACTAGAAACTCCACAACTTGAAACTCCGCAACTAGAAACTCCACAACTAGAGACTCCATAACTAAGAACTCCACAACTAGAAACTCCAAAACTGCAGACTCCACAACTACAGACTCCACAACTAGAAACTCCACAACTAGAAACTCCACAACCAGAAACTCCGCAACTAGAAATCCCACAACTAGAGACTCCACAACTAGAGACTTCACAACTAGAAACTCCGCAACTAGAAACTCCACAACTAGAAACTCCACAACCTGAAACACCACAACTAGATACTTCACAACTACAAATTCCACAACTAGAAACTCCACAACTTGAAACTCCACAACTTGAAACCCAACAAATAGATACTCCACAACTACGGACTCCACAACTAGAAACTCCAACACTAGAAACTCCACAACCAGAAACTATGAACTAAAAACTCCGCAACTAGAAACTCCACAGCTAGAAAATCCACAGCGAGAAATTCCACAACTAGAAACTCCACAACTACAGACTTCGCAACTAGAAAACTCCGCAACTAGAAACTCCACAGCTAGAAAGTCCGCAACTAGAAACTCCGCCACTGCAATCTTCACAACTGGAAAACTCTGCAACTAGAAACTCCGCAACTACAAACTCCACAGCTAGAAACTCCACAACTACAAACTCCACAACTAGAGACTCCACAACTAGGAACTCCACAACTAGAGACTCCACAACCAGAAACTCCACAGCTAGAAACTCCACAACGTGAGACTTCGCATTTAGAGATTCGTCAACTAGAAACTCAACAACTAGAAACTCCACAACTAGAAACTGCACAACTAGAAACTCCACAACTTGAAACGCCACAACTAGATACTCCACAACTACAAATTTCACAACTAGAAACTCCACAACTAAAAACTCCGCAACTATAATCTCCGCAACTAGAAACTCCGCAGCTAGAGAGTCCGCAACTAGAACTCCGCCACTGCAATCTTCACAACTGGAAAACTCTGCAACTAGAAACTCTGCAACTATAAACTCCACAGCTAGAAACTCCACAACTACAAACTCCACAACTAGAGACTCCACAACTAGAAACTCCACAACTACGAACTCCACAACTACGAACTCCACAACTACGAACCCCAAAACTACAAACTCCACAACTAGAGACTCCACAACTAGGAACTCCACAACTAGAGGTTCCACAACCAGAAACTCCACAGCTAGAAACTCCACAACTAGAGATTTAAAACTAGAAACTCCGCAACTAGAAACTCCACAACTAGAAACTCCACAGCTAGAAACTACAAAGTTTGAATTACCACAACTAGATACTACACAACTACAAATTCCACAACTAGAAACTCCACAACTTGAAACTCCATAACTAGAAACTCCACTACTAGAAAACTCCACAACTAGAAACTCCGCAGCTAGAAACTTCACTACTTGAAACACTACAACTAGATATTCCGAAACTACGAATTCCACAACAATAAACTCCAACACTAGAAACTCCGCAACTAGAAACTCCACAACTAGAAACTCCTCAACTAGAAACTCCACAACTTGAAACACCACAACTAGATACTCTAGAAACTCCAAAACTAGAAACTCCACAACTTGAAACTCCGCAACTACATATTCCACAACTAGAAACTCCACAACTTGAAACCCAACAAATAGATACTCCACAACTACGGACTCCAAAACTAGAAACTCCAACACTAGAAACTCCACAACCAGAAACTCCGACCTAAAAACTCCGCAACTAGAAACTCCACAACTACAAACTCCACAACTAGAGACTCCACAACAAGAAACTCCACAACTAGAAACTCCACAACTTGAAACTCCACAACTAATAAACTCCGCAACTAGAAAATCTGCAACTAGAAACTCCACTGTTAGATACTTCACAACTAGAAACTCCACAACTAAAAACTCCGCAACTATAAACTCCGCAACTAGAAACTCCACAGCTAGAAAGTCCGCAACTAGAAACTCTGCAACTAGAAACTCCGCAACTAGAAACTCAACAGCTAGAAAATCCACCACTAGAAACTCCACAACTAGCAACGCCACAACTACAGACTCCGCAACTAGAAAACTCCGCAACTAGAAACTCCCAACCAGACACTCCGCAACTAGGAACTCTACAACTTCAAAATCCACAACTAGAAACTCCCCAACTTGAAACTCCGCAACTAGATACTCCACAACTACAAACTCCACAACTAGAAACTCCACAACTAGAAACTCCTCAACTACAGACTCCGCAACTAGAAAACTCCGCAACTATAAACTCCATACTAGACAATCCGCAACTGGGAACTCTACAACTTCAAAATCCACAACTAAAAAGTCCACAACTTGAAACTCCACAACTAGATACTCCACATTTAGAAACTCCACAACTTGAAACTCCGCAACTACAAACTCCGCCACTACAATCTCCACAACTGGAAAACTCTGCAACTAGAAACTCTGCAACTAGAAACTCCGCAACTAGAAACTCCACAGCTAGAAACTCCACAGCTAGAAAATCCACCACTAGAAACTCCACAACTAGCAACTCCACAAATACAGAATCCGCAACTAGAAAACTCCGCATCTAGAAACTCCCAACCAGACACTCTTCAACTAGGAACTCTGGAACTTCAAAATCCACAACTAGAAACTCCTCAACTTGAAACTCCACAACTAGATGCTCCAAAACTAGAAACTCCACAACTAGAAACTCCATAACTAGAAACTCCACAACTAGAAACACCGCAACTAGAAACTCCACAGCTAGAAAGTCCGCAACTAGAAACTCTGCAACTAGAAACTCCGCAACTAGAAACTCCACAGCTAGAAAATCCAACACTAGAAACTCCACAACTAGCAACTCCACAACTACAGACTCCGCAACTAGAAAACTCCCAAACTAGAAACTCCCAACTTCAAACTCCGCAACAAGGAACTCTACACCTTCAAAATCCACAACTAGAAACTCCACAACTTGAAACTTCAGAACTAGATACTCCACAACTACAAACTCCACAACTAGAAACTCCACAACTATAAACTCCACAACTTTAAACTCTGCAACTAGAAACTCCATAACTAGAAACTCCACTACTAGAAAACTCCACAACTAGAAAATTTGCAGTTGGAAACTCCACAACTAGAAACTCCACAGCTAGAAACTTCACTACATCAAACAAAACTAGATACTCCAAAACTACGAATTCCACAACTAGAAACTCTACAACTAGAAACTCCGCAACTAGAAACTCCACAACTAGAAACTCCACAACTTGAAACACCACAACTAGATACTCCACAACTAGAAACTCCACAACTTGAAACTCCGCAACTAGAAACTCCACAACTAGAGACTCCATAACTAGGAACTCCACAACTAGAAACTCCAAAACTGCAGACTCCACAACTACAGAGTCCACAACTAGAAACTCCACAACTAGAAACTCCACAACCAGAAACTCCGCAACTAGAAATCCCACAACTAGAGACTCCAAAACTAGAGACTTCACAACTAGAAACTCCGCAACTAGAAACTCCACAACTAGAAACTCCACAACCTGAAACACCACAACTAGATACTTCACAACTACATGTTCCACAACTAGAAACTCCACAACTTGAAACTCCACAACTTGAAACCCAACAAATAGATACTCCACAACTACGGACTCCACAACTAGAAACTCCAACACTAGAAACTCCACAACCAGAAACTATGAACTAAAAACTCCGCAACTAGAAACTCCACAGCTAGAAAATCCACAGCGAGAAACTCCACAACTAGAAACTCCACAACTACAGACTTCGCAACTAGAAAACTCCGCAACTAGAAGCTCCACAGCTAGAAAGTCCGCAACTAGAAACTCCGCCACTGCAATCTTCACAGCTGGAAAACTCTGCAACTAGAAACTCCGCAACTACAAACTCCACAGCTAGAAACTCCACAACTACAAACTCCACAACTAGAGACTCCACAACTAGGAACTCCACAACTAGAGACTCCACAACCAGAAACTCCACAGCTAGAAACTCCACAACTTGAGACTTCGCATTTAGAGATTCGTCAACTAGAAACTCAACAATTAGAAACTCCACAACTAGAAACTGCACAACTAGAAACTCCACAACTTGAAACGCCACAACTAGATACTCCACAACTACAAATTTCACAACTAGAAACTCCACAACTAAAAACTCCGCAACTATAATCTCCGCAACTAGAAACTCCGCAGCTAGAAAGTCCGAAACTAGAACTCCGCCACTGCAATCTTCACAACTGGAAAACTCTGCAACTAGAAACACTGCAACTATAAACTCCACAGCTAGAAACTCCACAACTACAAACTCCACAACTAGAGACTCCACAACTAGAAACTCCACAACTACGAACTCCACAACTACGAACCCCAAAACTACAAACTCCACAACTAGAGACTCCACAACTAGGAACTCCACAACTAGAGGTTTCACAACCAGAAACTCCACAGCTAGAAACTCCACAACTAGAGATTTACAACTAGAAACTCCGCAACTAGAAACTCCACAACTAGAAACTCCACAGCTAGAAACTACAAAACTTGAATTACCACAACTAGATACTACACAACTACAAATTCCACAACTAGAAACTCCACAACTTGAAACTCCATAACTAGAAACTCCACTACTAGAAAACTCCACAACTAGAAACTCCACAGCTAGAAACTTCACTACTTGAAACACTACAACTAGATACTCCTAAACTACGAATTCCACAACAATAAACTCCAACACTAGAAACTCCGCAACTAGAAACTCCACAACTAGAAACTCCTCAACTAGAAACTCCACAACTTGAAACACCACAACTAGATACTCTAGAAACTCCAAAACTAGAAACTCCACAACTTGAAACTCCGCAACTACATATTCCACAACTAGAAACTCCACAACTTGAAACCCAACAAATAGATACTCCACAACTACGGACTCCAAAACTAGAAACTCCAACACTAGAAACTCCACAACCAGAAACTCCGACCTAAAAACTCCGCAACTAGAAACTCCACAACTACAAACTCCACAACTAGAGACTCCACAACAAGAAACTCCACAACTAGAAACTCCACAACTTGAAACTCCACAACTAATAAACTCCGCAACTAGAAAATCTGCAACTAGAAACTCCACAGTTAGATACTTCACAACTAGAAACTCCACAACTAAAAACTCCGCAACTATAAACTCCGCAACTACAAACTCCACAGCTAGAAACTCCACAACTACAAACTCCACAACTAGAGACTCCACAACTAGGAACTCCACAACTAGAGACTCCACAACCAGAAACTCCACAGCTAGAAACTCCACAACTTGAGACTTCGCATTTAGAGATTCGTCAACTAGAAACTCAACAACTAGAAACTCCACAATTAGAAACTCCACAACTAGAAACTCCACAACTTGAAACACCACAACTAGATACTCCACAACTACAAATTTCACAACTAGAAACTCCACAACTAAAAACTCCGCAACTATAAACTCCGCAACTAGAAACTCCGCAGCTAGAAAGTCCGCAACTAGAACTTCGCCACTGCGATCTTCACAACTGGAAAACTCTGCAACTAGAAACTCTGCAACTATAAACTCCACAGCTAGAAACTCCACAACTACAAACTCCACAACTAGACCCTCCACAACTATAAACTCCACAACTACGAACTCCACAACTACGAACCCCAAAACTACAAACTCCACAACTACGAACCCCAAAACTACAAACTCCACAACTAGAGGTTCCACAACCAGAAACTCCACAGCTAGAAACTCCACAACTAGGGATTTACAACTAGAAACTCCGCAACTAGAAACTCCACAACTAGAAGCTCCACAGCTAGAAACTACAAAACTTGAATTACCACAAATAGATACTACACAACTACAAATTCCACAACTAGAAACTCCACAACTAGAAAACTCCACAACTAGAAACTCCACTGCTAGAAACTTCACTACTTGAAACACTACAACTAGATACTCCGAAACTACGAATTCCACAACTTGAAACACCACAACTAGATACTCTAGAAACTCCACAACTAGAAACTCCACAACTTGAAACTCCGCAACTACATATTCCACAACTAGAAACTCCACAACTTGAAACCCAACAAATAGATACTCCACAACTACGGACTCCAAAACTAGAAACTCCAACACTAGAAACTCCACTACCAGAAACTCCGACCTAAAAACTCCGCAACTAGAAACTCCACAACTACAAACTCCACAACTAGAGACTCCACAACAAGAAACTCCACAACTAGAAACTCCACAACTTGAAACTCCACAACTAATAAACTCCGCAACTAGAAAATCTGCAACTAGAAACTCCACAGTTAGATACTTCACAACTAGAAACTCCACAACTAAAACTCCGCAACTATTAACTCCGCAACTAGAAACTCCACAGCTAGAAAGTCCGCAACTAGAAACTCTGCAACTAGAAACTCCGCAACTAGAAACTCCACAGCTAGAAAATCCACCACTAGAAACTCCACAACTAGCAACGCCACAACTACAGACTCCGCAACTAGAAAACTCCGCAACTAGAAACTCCCAACCAGACACTCCGCAACTAGGAACTCTACAACTTCGAAATCCACAACTAGAAACTCCCCAACTTGAAACTCCGCAACTAGATACTCCACAACTACAAACTCCACAACTAGAAACTCCACAACTAGAAACTCCACAACTTGAAACTCCACAACTAATAAACTCCGCAACTAGAAAATCTGCAACTAGAAACTCTGCAACTAGAAACTCCACAGCTAGAAACTTCACTACTTGAAACACCACAACTAGATACTCCACAACTACGAATTCCACAACTAGAAACTCCTCAGCTAGAAAGTTCGCAACTAGAAACTCTGCAACTAGAAACTGCACAGCTAGAAAATCTCCCACTATAAACTCCACGACTACAGACTCCACAACTACAGACTTCACAACAAGAAACTCCACAACTAGAAACTCCACAACCAGAAACTCCGCAACTAGAAACTCCCCAACTGGAAATCCCACAACTAGAGACTCCACAACTAGAGACTTCACAACTAGAAACTCCGCAACTAGAAATTCCATAACTAGAAACTGCACAACTTGAAACTCAACAAATAGGTACTCCACTACTATAGACTCCACAACTAGAAACTCTAACACTAGAAACTCCACAACCAGAAACTCCGCAACTAAAAACTCCGCAACTAGAAACTCCACAGCTAGAAAACCCACAGTTAGAAATTCCACAATGAGAAACTTCACAACTATAAACTCCACAACTTGAAACTCTGCAACTAGAAACTCCATAACTAGAAACTCCACTACTAGAAAACTCCACAACTAGAAACTCTGCAACTGGAAACTCCGCCACTAGAAACTCCACAGCTAGAAACTTCACTACATGAAACACAACTAGATACTCCAAAACTACGAATTCCACAACTAGAAACTCCACAACTAGAAACTCCGCAACTAGAAACTCCACAGCTAGAAACTCCACAAGTTGAGACTTTGCAACTAGAAACTCGGCAACTAGAAACCCAACAACTAGAAACTCCACAACTAGAAACTCCGCAACTGGAAACTCCGCAACTAGAAACTCCATAACCAGAAACCCCACAACCAGAAACTCGGCAACAAGAAAATCCGCAACTAGAAACTCCACAACTTGAAACTTCGCAACTAGAAACTCCACAACTAGAAACTCCACAACTAGAGACTGCACAACTAGAAACTCCAAAGCTAGAAAATCCACCACTAGAAACTCCACAACTTGAAACTCCGCCGCTAGAAACTCCACAACTAGAGACTCCAAAACTAGGAACTCCACAACTGGAAACTCCACAACTACAGACTCCACAACTACAGACTCCACAACTAGAATCTCCACAACTGGAAAACTCTGCAACTAGAAACTCTGCAACTAGAAACTCCGCAACTAGAAACTCCACAGCTAGAAACTCCACAGCTAGAAAATCCACCACTAGAAACTCCACAACTAGCAACTCCACAAATACAGACTCCGCAACTAGAAAACTCCGCATCTAGAAACTCCCAACCAGACACTCTTCAACTAGGAACTCTGCAACTTCAAAATCCACAACTAGAAACTCCTAAACTTGAAACTCCACAACTAGATGCTCCAAAACTAGAAACACCGCAACTAGAAACTCCACAGCTAGAAAGTCCGCAACTAGAAACTCTGCAACTAGAAACTCCGCAACTAGAAACTCCACAGCTAGAAAATCCAACACTAGAAACTCCACAACTAGCAACTCCACAACTACAGACTCCGCAACTAGAAAACTCCCAAACTAGAAACTCCCAACTTCAAACTCCGCAACTAGGAACTCTACACCTTCAAAATCCACACTAGAAACTCCACAACTTGAAACTCCAGAACTAGATACTCCACAACTACAAACTCCACAACTAGAAACTCCACAACTATAAACTCCACAACTTTAAACTCTGCAACTAGAAACTCCATAACTAGAAACTCCACTACTAGAAAACTCCACAACTAGAAAATTTGCAGTTGGAAACTCCGCAACTAGAAACTCCACAGCTAGAAACTTCACTACATGAAACACAACTAGATACTCCAAAACTACGAATTCCACAACTAGAAACTCTACAACTAGAAACTCCGCAACTAGAAACTCCACAACTAGAAACTCCACAACTTGAAACACCACAACTAGATACTCCACAACTACAAACTCCACAACTAGAAACTCCACAACTTGAAACTCCGCAACTAGAAACTCCACAACTAGAGACTCCATAACTAGGAACTCCACAACTAAAAACTCCAAAACTGCAGACTCCACAACTACAGACTCCACAACTAGAAACTCCACAACTAGAAACTCCACAACCAGAAACTCCGCAACTAGAAATCCCACAACTAGAGACTCCACAACTAGAGACTTCACAACTAGAAACTCCGCAACTAGAAACTCCACAACTAGAAACTCCACAACCTGAAACACCACAACTAGATACTTCACAACTACAAATTCCACAACTAGAAACTCCACAACTTGAAACTCCACAACTTGAAACCCAACAAATAGATACTCCACAACTACGGACTCCACAACTAGAAACTATGAACTAAAAACTCCGCAACTAGAAACTCCACAGCTAGAAAATCCACAGCGAGAAATTCCACAACTAGAAACTCCACAACTACAGACTTCGCAACTAGAAAACTCCGCAACTAGAAACTCCACAGCTAGAAAGTCCGCAACTAGAAACTCCGCCACTGCAATCTTCACAACTGGAAAACTCTGCAACTAGAAACTCCGCAACTACAAACTCCACAGCTAGAAACTCCACAACTACAAACTCCACAACTAGAGACTCCACAACTAGGAACTCAACAACTAGAGACTCCACAACCAGAAACTCCACAGCTAGAAACTCCACAACTTGAGACTTCGCATTTAGAGATTCGTCAACTAGAAACTCAACAACTAGAAACTCCACAACTAGAAACTCCACAACTAGAAACTCCACAACTTGAAACGCCACAACTAGATACTCCACAACTACAAATTTCACAACTAGAAACTCCACAACTAAAAACTCCGCCTCTATAATCTCCGCAACTAGAAACTCCGCAGCTAGAAAGTCCGCAACTAGAACTCCGCCACTGCAATCTTCACAACTGGAAAACTCCGCAACTAGAAACTCTGCAACTATAAACTCCACAGCTAGAAACTCCACAACTACAAACTCCACAACTAGAGACTCCACAACTAGAAACTCCACAACTACGAACTCCACAACTACGAACCCCAAAACTACAAACTCCACAACTAGAGACTCCACAACTAGGAACTCCACAACTAGAGGTTCCACAACCAGAAACTCCACAGCTAGAAACTCCACAACTAGAGATTTACAACTAGAAACTCCGCAACTAGAAACTCCACAACTAGAAACTCCACAGCTAGAAACTACAAAACTTGAATTACCACAACTAGATACTACACAACTACAAATTCCACAACTAGAAACTCCACAACTTGAAACTCCATAACTAGAAACTCCACTACTAGAAAACTCCACAACTAGAAACTCCACAGCTAGAAACTTCACTACTTGAAACACTACAACTAGATACTCCGAAACTACGAATTCCACAACAATAAACTCCAACACTAGAAACTCCGCAACTACAAACTCCACAACTAGAAACTACTCAACTAGAAACTCCACAACTTGAAACACCACAACTAGATACTCTAGAAACTCCACAACTAGAAACTCCACAACTTGAAACTCCGCAACTACATATTCCACAACTAGAAACTCCACAACTTGAAACCCAACAAATAGATACTCCACAACTACGGACTCCAAAACTAGAAACTCCAACACTAGAAACTCCACAACCAGAAACTCCGACCTAAAAACTCCGCAACTAGAAACTCCACAACTACAAACTCCACAACTAGAGACTCCACAACAAGAAACTCCACAACTAGAAACTCCACAACTTGAAACTCCACAACTAATAAACTCCGCAACTAGAAAATCTGCAACTAGAAACTCCACAGTTAGATACTTCACAACTAGAAACTCCACAACTAAAAACTCCGCAACTATAAACTCCGCAACTAGAAACTCCACAGCTAGAAAGTCCGCAACTAGAAACTCTGCAACTAGAAACTCCGCAACTAGAAACTCCGCAACTAGAAACTCCACAGCTAGAAAATCCACAACTAGCAACGCCACAACTACAGACTCCGCAACTAGAAAACTCCGCAACTAGAAACTCCCAACCAGACACTCCGCAACTAGGAACTCTACAACTTCAAAATCCACAACTAGAAACTCCCCAACTTGAAACTCCGCAACTAGATACTCCACAACTACAAACTCCACAACTAGAAACTCCACAACTAGAAACTCCACAACTTGAAACTCCACAACTAATAAACTCCGCAACTAGAAAATCTGCAACTAGAAACTCTGCAACTAGAAACTCCACAGCTAGAAACTTCACTACTTGAAACACCACAACTAGATACTCCACAACTACGAATTCCACAACTAGAAACTCCACAGCTAGAAAGTTCGCAACTAGAAACTCTGCAACTAGAAACTCTACAACTAGAAGCTGCACAGCTAGAAAATCTCCCACTAGAAACTCCACGACTACAGACTCCACAACTACAGACTTCACAACAAGAAACTCCACAACTAGAAACTCCTCAACCAGAAACTCCGCAACTAGAAACTCCACTGCTAGAAAGTCCGCAACTAGAAACTCTGCAACTAGAAACTCCGCAACTAGAAACTCCACAGCTAGAAAATCCAACACTAGAAACTCCACAACTAGCAACTCCACAACTACAGACTCTGCAACTAGAAAACTCCCGAACTAGAAACTCCCAACTTCAAACTCCGCAACTAGGAACTCTACACCTTCAAAATCCACTAGAAACTCCACAGCTTGAAACTCCAGAACTAGATACTCCACAACTACAAACTCCACAACTAAAAACTCCACAACTATAAACTCCGCCACTTGAAACTCTGCAACTAGAAACTCCATAACTAGAAACTCCACTACTAGAAAACTCCACAACTAGAAACTCTGCAACTGGAAACTCCGCAACTAGAAACTCCACAGCTAGAAACTTCACCACATGAAACACAACTAGATACTCCAAAACTACGAATTCCACAACTAGAAACTCCGCAACTAGAAACTCCACAACTAGAAACTCCACAACTTGAAACACCACAACTAGATACTTCACAACTACCAATTCCACAACTAGAAACTCCACAACTTGAAACTCTCCAACTTGAAACCAAACAAATAGATACTCCACAACTACGGACTCTACAACTAGAAACTCCAACACTAGAAACTCCACAACCAGAAACTATGAACTAAAAACTCTGCAACTAGAAACTCCACAGCTAGAAAATCCACAGCTAGAAATTCCACAACTAGAAAACTCCGCAACTAGAAAACTCCATACTAGACAATCTGCCACTAGGAACTCTACAAGTTCAAAATCCACAACTAAAAACTCCACAACTTGAAACTCCACAACAAGATACTCCACAACTACAAACTCCACAGCTAGAAACTCCACAACTTGAAACTCCGCAACTAGAAACTCCACCACTACATTTTCCACAGCTGGAAAACTCTGCAATTAGAAACTCTGCAACTAGAAACTCCGCAACTAGAAACTCCACAGCTAGAAACTCCACAACTACAAACTCCACAACTTGAGACTCCACAACTAGAAACTCCACAACTTTAGTCTTCGCAACTAGAAACTCCACAACTAGAGACTCCACAACTAGGAACTCCACAACTAGAAACTCAACAACCATAAACTCCACAGCTAGAAACTCCACAACTTGAGACTTCGCATTTAGAGACTCGGCAACTAGAAACTCAACAACTAGAAACTCCACAAATAGAAACTCCACAACTAGAATTTCCACAACTTGAAACACCACAACTAGATACTCCACAGCTACAAATTTCACAACTAGAAACTCCACAACTAAGAACTCCGCAACTATAAACACCGCAACTAGAAACTCCACAGCTAGAAAGTCCGCAACTAGAAACTCTGCAACTAGAAATTCCGCAACTAGAAACTCCACAGCTAGAAAATCCACCACTAGAAACTCCCCAACTTGAAACTCCACCACTAGATACTCCACAACTGCAAACTCCGCAACTAGAAACTCCACAACTAGAAACTCCACAACTAGAAACTCTGCAACTAAAAACTCCGCAACTAGAAACTCCACGGCTAGAAAATCCACCACTAGAAACTCCACAACTAGCAACTCCACAACTACAGACTCCGAGACTAGAAAACTCCGCAACTAGAAACTCCCAGCTAGACACTCCGCAACTAGGAACTCTACAACTTCAAAATCCACAACTAGAAATTCCACTACTAGAAAACTCCGCAACTAGAAACTTTTCAACTAGAAACTCCGCAACTAGAAACTCCACAGCTAGAAACTTCACTACTTAAAACACCACAACTAGATACTCCCAAACTACGAATTCCACAACTAGAAACTCCACAACTAGAAACTCCGCAACTAGAAACTCCGCAACCAGAAACTCCACAGCTAGAAACTCCACAACTTGAGACTTTGCAACTAGAAACTCGGCAACTAGAAACCCAACAACTAGAAACTCCACAACTAGAAACTCTTCAACTAGAAACTCTACAACTAATAGATACTCCACAACTACGAATTCCGCAACTAGAAACTCCACAACTAGAAACTCCGCAACTAAAAACTCCGCAACTAGAAGCTCCACAGCTAGAAACTCCACAACTTGATATTTTGCAACTAGAAACTCGGCAACTAGAAACCCAACAACTAGACACTCCACAACTAGAAACTCCACAAATAGAAACTCCGCAACTAGAAACTCCGCAACTAGAAACTCCATCACCAGAAACCCCACAACCAGAAACTCGGCAAAGGGAAACTCCGCAAGTAGAAACTCCACAACTTGAAACTTCGCAACTAGAAACTCCACAACTAGAAACACCACAACCAGAAACTCCGCAACTAGAAACTCCAAAGCTAGAAAATCCACCACTAGAAACTCCACAACTTGAAACTCCGCCACTAGAAACTCCACAACTAGAGAATCCATAACTAGGAACTCCACAACTGGAAACTCCACAACTAGAATCTTCACAACTACAAGTTCCACAACTAGAAACTCCACGACTTGAAACTCCACAACTTCAAACCCACCAAATAGATACTCCACAACTATGGACTCCACAACTAGAAACTCCAACACTAGAAACTCCACAACCAGAAACTCCGCAACTAAAAACTCCGCCACTAGAAACTCCACAAATAGAAAATCCACAGCTAGAAATTCCACAACTAGAAACTCCTCAACTACAGACTCCGCAACTAGAAAACTCCGCAACTATAAACTCCATACTAGACAATCCGCAACTGGGAACTCTACAACTTCAAAATCCACAACTAAAAACTCCACAACTTGAAACGCCACAACTAGATACTCCAAATTTAGAAACTCCACAACTTGAAACTCCGCAACTAGAAACTCCGCCACTACAATCTCCACAACTAGAAAACTCTGCAACTAGAAACTCTGCAACTAGAAACTCCGCAACTAGAAACTCCACAGCTAGAAACTCCACAGCTAGAAAATCCACCACTAGAAACTCCACAACTAGCAACTCCACAAATACAGACTCCGCAACTAGAAAACTCCGCATCTAGAAACTCCCAACCAGACACTCTTCAACTAGGAACTCTGCAACTTCAAAATCCACAACTAGAAACTCCTCAACTTGAAACTCCACAACTAGATGCTCCAAAACTAGAAACTCCACAACTAGAAACTCCATAACTAGAAACTCCACAACTAGAAACACCGCAACTAGAAACTCCACAGCTAGAAAGTCCGCAACTAGAAACTCTGCAACTAGAAACTCCGCAACTAGAAACTCCACAGCTAGAAAATCCAACACTAGAAACTCCGCAACTAGCAACTCCACAACTACAGACTCCGCAACTAGAAAACTCCCAAACTAGAAACTCCCAACTTCAAACTCCGCAACTAGGAACTCTACACCTTCAAAATCCACAACTAGAAACTCCACAACTTGAAACTCCAGAACTAGATACTCTACAACTACAAACTCCACAACTAGAAACTCCCCAACTATAAACTCCACAACTTTAAACTCTGCAACTAGAAACTCCATAACTAGAAACTCCACTACTAGAAAACTCCACAACTAGAAAATTTGCAGTTGGAAACTCCGCAACTAGAAACTCCACAGCTAGAAACTTCACTACATGAAACACAACTAGATACTCCAAAACTACGAATTCCACAACTAGAAACTCTACAACTAGAAACTCCGCAACTAGAAACTCCACAACTAGAAACTCCACAACTTGAAACACCACAACTAGATACTCCACAACTACAAACTCCACAACTAGAAACTCCACAACTTGAAACTCCGCAACTAGAAACTCCACAACTAGAGACTCCATAACTAGGAACTCCACAACTAGAAACTCCAAAACTGCAGACTCCACAACTACAGACTCCACAACTAGAAACTCCACAACTAGAAACTCCACAACCAGAAACTCCGCAACTAGAAATCCCACAACTAGAGACTCCACAACTAGAGACTTCACAACTAGAAACTCCGCAACTAGAAACTCCACAACTAGAAACTCCACAACCCGAAACACCACAACTAGATACTTCACAACTACAAATTCCACAACTAGAAACTCCACAACTTGAAACTCCACAACTTGAAACCCAACAAATAGATACTCCACAACTACGGACTCCACAACTAGAAACACCAACACTAGAAACTCCACAACCAAAAACTATGAACTAAAAACTCCGCAACTAGAAACTCCACAGCTAGAAAATCCACAGCGAGAAATTCCGCAACTAGAAACTCCACAACTACAGACTTCGCAACTAGAAAACTCCGCAACTAGAAACTCCACAGCTAGAAAGTCCGCAACTAGAAACTCCGCCACTGCAATCTTCACAACTGGAAAACTCTGCAACTAGAAACTCCGCAACTACAAACTCCACAGCTAGAAACTCCACAACTACAAACTCCACAACTAGAGACTCCACAACTAGGAACTCCACAACTAGAGACTCCACAACCAGAAACTCCACAGCTAGAAACTCCACAACTTGAGACTTCGCATTTAGAGATTCGTCAACTAGAAAATCAACAACTAGAAACTCCACAACTAGAAACTCCACAACTAGAAACTCCACAACTTGAAACGCCACAACTAGATACTCCACAACTACAAATTTCACAACTAGAAACTCCACAACTAAAAACTCCGCAACTATAAACTCCGCAACTAGAAACTCCGCAGCTAGAAAGTCCGCAACTAGAACTCCGCCACTGCAATCTTCACAACTGGAAAACTCTGCAACTAGAAACTCTGCAACTATAAACTCCACAGCTAGAAACTCCACAACTACAAACTCCACAACTAGAGACTCCACAACTAGAAACTCCACAACTACGAACTCCACAACTACGAACCCCAAAACTACAAACTCCACAACTAGAGACTCCACAACTAGGAACTCCACAACTAGAGGTTCCACAACCAGAAACTCCACAGCTAGAAACTCCACAACTAGAGATTTACAACTAGAAACTCCGCAACTAGAAACTCCACAACTAGAAACTCCACAGCTAGAAACTACAAAACTTGAATTACCACAACTAGATACTACACAACTACAAATTCCACAACTAGAAACTCCACAACTTGAAACTCCATAACTAGAAACTCCACTACTAGAACACTCCACAACTAGAAACTCCACAGCTAGAAACTTCACTACTTGAAACACTACAACTAGATACTCCGAAACTACGAATTCCACAACAATAAACTCCAACACTAGAAACTCCGCAACTAGAAACTCCACAACTAGAAACTCCTCAACTAGAAACTCCACAACTTGAAACACCACAACTAGATACTCTAGAAACTCCACAACTAGAAACTCCACAACTTGAAACTCCGCAACTACATATTCCACAACTAGAAACTCCACAACTTGAAACCCAACAAATAGATACTCCACAACTACGGACTCAAAAACTAGAAACTCCAACACTAGAAACTCCACAACCAGAAACTCCGACCTAAAAACTCCGCAACTAGAAACTCCACAACTACAAACTCCACAACTAGAGACTCCACAACAAGAAACTCCACAACTAGAAACTCCACAACTTGAAACTCCACAACTAATAAACTCCGCAACTAGAAAATCTGCAACTAGAAACTCCACAGTTAGATACTTCACAACTAGAAACTCCACAACTAAAAACTCCGCAACTATAAACTCCGCAACTAGAAACTCCACAGCTAGAAAGTCCGCAACTAGAAACTCTGCAAATAGAAACTCCGCAACTAGAAACTCCACAGCTAGAAAATCCACCACTAGAAACTCCACAACTAGCAACGCCACAACTACAGACTCCGCAACTAGAAAACTCCGCAACTAGAAACTCCCAACCAGACACTCCGCAACTAGGAACTCTACAACTTCAAAATCCACAACTAGAAACTCCCCAACTTGAAACTCCGCAACTAGATACTCCACAACTACAAACTCCACAACTAGAAACTCCACAACTAGAAACTCCACAACTTGAAACTCCACAACTAATAAACTCCGCAACTAGAAAATCTGCAACTAGAAACTCTGCAACTAGAAACTCCACAGCTAGAAACTTCACTACTTGAAACACCACAACTAGATACTCCACAACTACGAATTCCACAACTAGAAACTCCACAGCTAGAAAGTTCGCAACTAGAAACTCTGCAACTAGAAACTCTACAACTAGAAGCTGCACAGCTAGAAAATCTCCCACTAGAAACTCCACGACTACAGACTCCACAACTACAGACTTCACAACAAGAAACTCCACAACTAGAAACTCCTCAACCAGAAACTCCGCAACTAGAAACTCCACTGCTAGAAAGTCCGCAACTAGAAACTCTGCAACTAGAAACTCCGCAACTAGAAACTCCACAGCTAGAAAATCCAACACTAGAAACTCCACAACTAGCAACTCCACAACTACAGACTCTGCAACTAGAAAACTCCCGAACTAGAAACTCCCAACTTCAAACTCCGCAACTAGGAACTCTACACCTTCAAAATCCACTAGAAACTCCACAGCTTGAAACTCCAGAACTAGATACTCCACAACTACAAACTCCACAACTAAAAACTCCACAACTATAAACTCCGCAACTTCAAACTCTGCAACTAGAGACTTCACAACTAGAAACTCCGCAACTAGAAATTCCATAACTAAAAACTCCACAACTTGAAACTCAACAAATAGATACTCCACAAACATAGACTCCACAACTAGAAACTCTAACACTAGAAACTCCACAACCAGAAACTCCGCAACTAAAAACTCCGCAACTAGAAACTCCACAGGTAGAAAACCCACAGCTAGAAAATCTGCAACTAGAAACTCCACAACTAGAAACTCCACAGCTAGAAACTTCACTACTTGAAACACCACAACTAGATACTCCACAACTAAGAATTCCACAACTAGAAACTCCACAGCTAGGAAGTCCGCAACTAGAAACTCTGCAACTAGAAACTCCACAACTAGAAACTGCACAGCTAGAAAATCCACCACTAAAAACTCCACAACTAGCTACTCCACAACTAAAGACTACGGAACTAGAAAACTGCGCAACTAGAAACTCCCAACTAGACTTTCCGCAACAAGAAACTCCGCAACTAGAAACTCCACAACTTGATACTTCGAAACTACAAACTCCACAACTAGAAACTCCACAACTAGAAACTCCACAACTAGAAACTCCACAACTAGAAACTCCGCAACTAGAAACTCCACAGCTAGAAAGTCCGCAACTAGAAACTCTTCAACTAGAAACTCCGCAACTAGAAACTCCACAGCTAGAAAATCCACCACTAGAAACTACACAACTAGCAACTCCCATCTAGACACTCCGCAACTAGGAACTCTACAACTTCAAAATCCACAACTACAAACTCCACAACTAGAAACTCCTCAACTAGAAACTCCACAACTTGAAACACCACAACTAGATACTCCACAACTACAAACTTCACAACTGGAAACTCCACAACTAAAACTTCCACAACTAGAAACTCCACAACTTGAAACTCCATAACTAGAAACTCCACTACTAGAAAACTCCACAACTAGAAACTCTGCAAGTAGAAACTGCGCAACTAGAAACTCCACAGCTAGAAACTTCACTACTTGAAACACTACAACTAGATACTCCAAAACTACGAATTCCACAACAATGAACTCCAACACTACAAACTCCACAACTAGAAACTCCACAACTAGAAACTCCTCAACTAGAAACTCCACAACTTGAAACACCACAACTAGATTCTCTAGAAACTCCACAACTTGAAACTCTGCAACTACAAATTCCACAACTAGAAACTCCACAACTTGAAACCCAACAAATAGATACTCCACAACTACGGACTCCACAACTAGAAACTCCAACACTAGAAACTCCACAACCAGAAACTCCGGAACTAAAAACTCCGCAACTAGAAACTCAACAGCTAAAAAATCCACAGCTAGAAATTGCACAACTAGAAACTCCACAACTACAGATTCCGCAACTAGAAAACTCCGCAACTATAAACTCCACAACTAGACAATCAGCCACTAGGAACTCTACAACTTCAAAATCCACAACTAAAAACTTCACAACTTGAAACTCCACAACTAGATACTCAACAACTACAAACTCCACAACTAGAAACTCCACAACTTGAAACTCCGCTACTAGAAACTCCGCCACTACAATCTCCACAACTGGAAAACTCTTCAACTAGAAACTCTGCAACTAGACACTCCGCAACTAGAAACTCCAGAGCTAGAAACTCCAGAGCTAGAAACTCAAAACAACTACAAACTCCACAACTAGAGACTCCACAACTAGAAACTCCACAACTACGAGTACCACAACTACGAACCCCACAACTACAAACTCAACAACTAGAAATTCCACAACTACGAACTCCGCAACTAGAAACTCCACAGCTAGAAACTCCACAGCTAGAAACTCCACAACTACAAACTCCACAACTAGAGACTCCACAACTAGAAAGTCCGCAACTAGAAACTCTGCAACTAGAAACTCCGCAACTAGAAAGAAACTCCACAGCTTGAAAATCCACCACTAGAAACTCCACAACTAGCAACTCCACAACTACAGACTCCGCAATAAGAAAACTCCGCAACTAGAAACTCCCAACTTGACACTCCGCAACTAGGGATTCTACAACTTCAAAATCCACAACTAGAAACTCCACAACTAGGAACTCCACAACTAGAGACTCCACAACCAGAAACTCCACAGCTAGAAACTCCACAACTTGAGACTTCGCATTTAGAGATTCGGCAACTAGAAACTCAACAACTAGAAACTCCACAACTAGAAACTCCACAACTAGAAACTCCACAACTTGAAACACCACAACTAGATACTCCACAACTACAAATTTCACAACAAGAAACTCCACAACTAAAAACTCCGCAACTAGAAACTCCGCAACTAGAAACTCCACAGCTAGAAAGTCCGCCACTAGAACTCCGCCACTGCAATCTTCACAACTGGAAAACTCTGCAACTAGAAACTCCGCAACTATAAACTCCACAGCTAGAAACTCCACAACTACAAACTCCACAACTAGAGACTCCACAACTAGAAACTCCACAACTACGAACTCCACAACTACGAACCCCAAAACTACAAACTCCACAACTAGAGACTCCACAACTAGGAACTCCACAACTAGAGGTTCCACAACCAGAAACTCCACAGCTATAAACTCCACAACTAGAGATTTACAACTAGAAACTCCGCAACTAGAAACTCCACAACTAGAAACTCCACAGCTAGAAACTACAAAACTTGAATTACCACAACTAGATACTACACAACTACAAATTCCACAACTAGAAACTCCACAACTTGAAACTCTATAACTAGAAACTCCACTACTAGAAAACTCCACAACTAGAAACTCCACAGCTAGAAACTTCACTACTTGAAACACTACAACTAGATACTCCGAAACTACGAATTCCACAACAATAAACTCCAACACTAGAAACTCCGCAACTAGAAACTCCACAACTAGAAACTCCTCAACTAGAAACTCCACAACTTGAAACAACACAACTAGATACTCTAGAAACTTCACAACTAGAAACTCCACAACTTGAAACTCCGCAACTACATATTCCACAACTAGAAACTCCACAACTTGAAACCCAACAAATAGATACTCCACAACTACGGACTCCAAAACTAGAAACTCCAACACTAGAAACTCCACAACCAGAAACTAGTTTTTGATGTGGAGTCCCTGGTTGTGGAGTCTGCAGTTGTGGAGTTTCTAGTTGTGGAGTTTTTAGTTATGGAGTCTCTCGTTGTGGAGTTTCTAGTTGCGAAGTTTCTAGTTGCCGAGTTTCTAGTTGCAGAGTCTAAAGTTGTGGAGTTTCGAGCTGTGGAGTTTCTAGTTGCGGAGTTTCTAGTTGTGGAGTTTCTAGTTGTGGAGTTTCTAGTTGTGGAATTTTTAGTTGTGGAGTATCTAGTTGGGGTGTTTCAAGTTGTGGAGTTTCTAGTTATGGAGTTTCTAGTTGCGGAGTTTCTAGTTGGTGAGTTTCTTGTTGCCGTGTTTCTAAATGCGAAGTCTCAAGTTGTGGTGTTTCTATCTGTGGAGTTTCTAGTTGTAGAGTCTCTAGTTGTGGAGTTCCTAGTTGTGGAGTTTCTAGTTGTGGAGTGTCTAGTTGTGGAGTTTCTGGTTTTGGAGTTTCTAGGTGTTGAGTTTCTAGTTGTAGTTTTAGTTTTCGAGTTTCTAGTTGTAGATTTTCTAGTTGCAGAGTTTCTAGTTGTGGAGTTTCTAGTTGTGGGGTTTCTAGTTGTTGAAATTCTAGCTGTGGAGTTTCTACTTATGGAATCTCTAGTCATGGAGTTTCTAGTTGTGGAGTTTTTAGTTGTGGAGTTTTTAGTTTTGGAGTTTCCTGTTGTGGAGTTTCTAGTTGTGAAGTTTCTATTTGCGGATTTTCTAGTTGCGGAGTTTCTAGTTGCGGAGCTTCTAGTTGTGTAACTTCTAGTTGGGAAGTTTCTACTTGAGTTTATATTTGTGGATTTTCTAGTTGCAGAGTTTCGTGTTGCAGAGTTTCTAGTTGTGGAGTTTCTAGCTGTGGAGTTTCTAGTTGCAGAGTCTCTAGTTGTGCAGGCTCTAGTTGTGGAGTCTCTAGTTCTGAAGTTTCTAGTTGTGGAGTTTATAGTTGTGGAGTTTCTAGCTGTGGAGTTCCTAGTTGCGGAGTTTCTAGTTGCAGAGTTTATAGTTGTGGAGTTTCTAGCTGTGGAGTTTCTATTTGCAGAGTTTCTATTTGCGGAGTTTCTGGTCATGGAGTTTCTAGTTGTGGAGTTAGTAGTTGCGGAGTTTCTAGTTGGGGAATTTGTAGTTGTGGAGTATCTAGTTGCAGAGTTTCTAGTTTTGTAGTTTCTTGTTGGGAAGATTCTACTTGATTTTACAGTTGTGGATTTTTTAGTTGCAGAGTTTCGTGTTGCAGAGTTTCAAGAGTTGGAGTTTCTAGTTGCGGAGTTTATAGTTGTGGAGTTTTTAGTTGTGGAGTTTCTAGCTGTGGAGTTTCTAGTTGCAGAGTCTCTAGTTGTGCAGGCTCTAGTTGTGGAGTCTTTAGTTCTGGAGTTTCTAGTTGTGGAGTTTCTAGTTGCTGAGTTTTTGATGTGGAGTCCCTGGTTGTGGAGTCTGCAGTTGTGGAGTTTCTAGTTGTGGAGTTTTTAGTTAAGGAGTATCGTTGTGGAGTTTCTAGTTGCGAAGTTTCTAGTCGTGGAATTTCTAGTTGCAGAGTCTCTAGTTGTGCAGGCTCTAGTTGTGGAGTCTCTAGTTCTGAAGTTTCTAGTTGTGGAGTTTATAGTTGTGGAGTTTCTAGCTGTGGTGTTTCTATTTGCGGAGTTTCTAGTTGCAGAGTTTCTAGTTGTGGAGTTTCTAGTTGTGGAGTTTCTAGTTGCGGAGTTTTCTAGTTGCGGAGTCTGTAGTTGTGGAGTTTCTAGTTGTGCAGTTTCTATTTGTGGATTTTCTAGCTGTGGAGTTTCTAGTTGCGGAGTTTTTAGTTGCAGAGTTTCTAGTTGCGGAATTTCTAGCTGTGGAGTTTCTAGTTGCGGAGTTTCTAGTTGCAGACTTTCTAGTTGTGGAGTTTCTAGTTGTAGAGTTTCTAGTTGTGGAGTTTCTAGTTGTGGAGTTTCAAGATGCGGAATTGATAGGTGTGGAGTTTCTAGTTGTGGAGTTTCGAGTTGTGGAGTTTCTAGTTGCGGAGTTTTTGATGTGAAGTCCCTGGTTGTGGAGTCTGCAGTTGTGGAGTTTCTAGTTGTCGAGTTTTTAGTTATGGAGTCTCTCGTTGTGGAGTTTCTAGTTGCCGAGTGTTTAGTTGCAAAGTCTAAAGTTTTGTAGTTTCGAGCTGTGGAGTTTCTAGTTGCGGAGTTTCTAGTTGTGGAGTTTCTAGTTGTGGAGTTTCTAGTTGTGGAATTTGTAGTTGTGGAGTATCTAGTTGGGGTGTTTCAAGTTGTGGAGTTTCTAGTTATGGAGTTTCTAGTTGCGGCGTTTTTAGTTGGTGAGTTTCTAGTTGCCGTGTTTCTAAATGCGAAGTCTCAAGTTGTGGTGTTTCTATCTGTGGAGTTTCTAGTTGTAGAGTCTCTAGTTGTGGAGTTCCTAGTTGTGGAGTTTCTAGTTGTGGAGTGTCTAGTTGTGGAGTTTCTGGTTTTGGAGTTTCTAGGTGTTTAGTTTCTAGCTGTGGAGTTTCTACTTATGGAATCTCTAGTCATGGAGTTTCTAGTTGTGGAGTTTTTAGTTGTGGAGTTTTTAGTTGTGGAGTTTCTAGTGTTGAAGTTTCTATTTGCGGATTTTCGAGTTGCGGAGTTTCTAGTTGCGGAGCTTCTAGTTGTGTAGTTTCTAGTTGGGAAGTTTCTACTTGAGTTTATATTTGTGGATTTTCTAGTTGCAGAGTTTCGTGTTGCAGAGTTTCTAGCTGTGGAGTTTCTAGTTACAGAGTCTCTAGTTGTGCAGGCTCTAGTTGTGGAGTCTCTAGTTCTGAAGTTTCTAGTTGTGGAGTTTATAGTTGTGGAGTTTCTAGCTGTGGAGTTTCTAGTTGCGGAGTTTCTAGTTGCAGAGTTTATAGTTGTGGAGTTTCTAGCTGTGGAGTTTCTATTTGCAGAGTTTCTATTGGCGGAGTTTCTGGTCATGGAGTTTCTAGTTGTGGAGTTAGTAGTTGCGGAGTTTCTAGTTGTGGAATTTGTAGTTGTGGAGTATCTAGTTGCAGAGTTTCTAGTTTTGTAGTTTCTTGTTGGGAAGATTCTACTTGATTTTACAGTTGTGGATTTTTTAGTTGCAGAGTTTCGTGTTGCAGAGTTTCAAGAGTTGGAGTTTCTAGTTGCGGAGTTTATAGTTGTGGAGTTTTTAGTTGTGGAGTTTCTAGCTGTGGAGTTTCTAGTTGCAGAGTCTCTAGTTGTGCAGGCTCTAGTTGTGGAGTCTTTAGTTCTGGAGTTTCTAGTTGTGGAGTTTTGGGTTGCGGAGTTTTTGATGTGGAGTCCCTGGTTGTGGAGTCTGCAGTTGTGGAGTTTCTAGTTGTGGGGTTTTTAGTTATGGAGTCTCTCGTTGTGGAGTTTCTAGTTGCGAAGTTTCTAGTTGCCGAGTTTCTAGTTGCAAAGTCTAAAGTTGTGGAGTTTCGAGCTGTGGAGTTTCTAGTTTCGGAGTTTCTAGTTGTGGAGTTTCTAGTTGTGGAGTTTCTAGTTGTGGAATTTTTAGTTGTGGAGTATCTAGTTGGGGTGTTTCAAGTTGTGGAGTTTCTAGTTATGGAGTTTCTAGTTGCGGAGTTTCTAGTTGGTGAGTTTCTTGTTGCCGTGTTTCTAAATGCTAAGTCTCAAGTTGTGGTGTTTCTATCTGTGGAGTTTCTAGTTGTAGAGTCTCTAGTTGTGGAGTTCCTAGTTGTGGAGTTTCTAGTTGTGGAGTGTCTAGTTGTGGAGTTTCTGGTTTTGGAGTTTCTAGGTGTTGAGTTTCTAGTTGGAGTTTTCGTTTTCGAGTTTCTAGTTGTAGATTTTCTAGTTGCAGAGTTTCTAGTTGTGGAGTTTCTAGTTGTGGGGTTTCTAGTTGTTGAAATTCTAGCTGTGGAGTTTCTACTTATGGAATCTCTAGTCATGGAGTTTCTAGTTGTGGAGTTTTTAGTTGTGGAGTTTCCTGTTGTGGAGTTTCTAGTTGTGAAGTTTCTATTTGCGGATTTTCTAGTTGCGGAGTTTCTAGTTGCGGAGCTTCTAGTTGTGTAACTTCTAGTTGGGAAGTTTCTACTTGAGTTTATATTTGTGGATTTTCTAGTTGCAGAGTTTCGTGTTGCAGAGTTTCTAGTTGTGGAGTTTCTAGCTGTGGAGTTTCTAGTTGCAGAGTCTCTAGTTGTGCAGGCTCTAGTTGTGGAGTCTCTAGTTCTGAAGTTTCTAGTTGTGGAGTTTATAGTTGTGGAGTTTCTAGCTGTGGAGTTCCTAGTTGCGGAGTTTCTAGTTGCAGAGTTTATAGTTGTGGAGTTTCTAGCTGTGGAGTTTCTATTTGCAGAGTTTCTATTTGCGGAGTTTCTGGTCATGGAGTTTCTAGTTGTGGAGTTAGTAGTTGCGGAGTTTCTAGTTGGGGAATTTGTAGTTGTGGAGTATCTAGTTGCAGAGTTTCTAGTTTTGTAGTTTCTTGTTGGGAAGATTCTACTTGATTTTACAGTTGTGGATTTTTTAGTTGCAGAGTTTCGTGTTGCAGAGTTTCAAGAGTTGGAGTTTCTAGTTGCGGAGTTTATAGTTGTGGAGTTTTTAGTTGTGGAGTTTCTAGCTGTGGAGTTTCTAGTTGCAGAGTCTCTAGTTGTGCAGGCTCTAGTTGTGGAGTCTTTAGTTCTGGAGTTTCTAGTTGTGGAGTTTCTAGTTGCTGAGTTTTTGATGTGGAGTCCCTGGTTGTGGAGTCTGCAGTTGTGGAGTTTCTAGTTGTGGAGTTTTTAGTTATGGAGTCTCTCGTTGTGGAGTTTCTAGTTGCGAAGTTTCTAGTTGCCGAGTTTCTAGTTGCAAAGTCTAAAGTTTTGGAGTTTCGAGCTGTGGAGTTTCTAGTTGCGGAGTTTCTAGTTGTGGAGTTTCTAGTTGTGTAGTTTCTAGTTGAGGAATTTGTAGTTGTGGAGTATCTAGTTGTGGTGTTTCAAGTTGTGGAGTTTCTAGTTATGGAGTTTCTAGTTGCGGAGTTTCTAGTTGGTGAGTTTCTAGTTGCCGTGTTTCTAAATGCGAAGTCTCAAGTTGTGGTGTTTCTATCTGTAAAGTTTCTAGTTGTAGAGTCTCTAGTTGTGGAGTTCCTAGTTGTGGAGTTTCTAGTTGTGGAGTGTCTAGTTGTGGAGTTTCTGGTTTTGGAGTTTCTTGGTGTTGAGTTTCTAGTAGGAGTTTTAGTTTTCGAGTTTCTAGTTGTAGATTTTCTAGTTGCAGAGTTTCTAGTTGTGGAGTTACTAGTTGTGGGGTTTTTAGTTGTGGAGTTTCCTGTTGTGGAGTTTTTAGTTGTGAAGTTTCTATTTGCGGATTTTCTAGTTGCGGAGTTTCTAGTTGCGGAGCTTCAAGTTGTGTAACTTCTAGTTGGGAAGTTTCTACTTGAGTTTATAGTTGTGGATTTTCTAGTTGCAGAGTTTTGTGTTGCAGAGTTTCTAGTTGTGGAGTTTCTAGCTGTGGAGTTTCTAGTTGCAGGGTCTCTAGTTGTGCAGGCTCTAGTTGTGGAGTCTCTAGTTCTGAAGTTTCTAGTTGTGGAGTTTATAGTTGTGGAGTTTCTAGCTGTGGAGTTTCTAGTTACGGAGTTTCTAGTTGCAGAGTTTATAGTTGTGGAGTTTCTAGCTGTGGAGTTTCAAGTTGCGGAGTTTCTAGTTGCGGAGCTTCTAGTTGTGTAGTTTCTAGTTGGGAAGTTTCTACTTGAGTTTATATTTGTGGATTTTCTAGTTGCAGAGTTTCGTGTTGCAGAGTTTCTAGTTGTGGAGTTTCTAGCTGTGGAGTTTCTAGTTGCAGAGTCTCTAGTTGTGCAGGCTCTAGTTGTGGGGTCTCTAGTTCTGAAGTTTCTAGTTGTGGAGTTTATAGTTGTGGAGTTTCTAGCTGTGGAGTTTCTAGTTGCGGAGTTTCTAGTTGCAGAGTTTATAGTTGTGGAGTTTCTAGCTGTGGAGTTTCTATTTGCAGAGTTTCTATTTGCGGAGTTTCTGGTCATGGAGTTTCTAGTTGTGGAGTTAGTAGTTGCGGATTTTCTAGTTGGGGAATTTGTAGTTGTGGAGTATCTAGTTGCAGAGTTTCTAGTTTTGTAGTTTCTTGTTGGGAAGATTCTACTTGATTTTACAGTTGTGGATTTTTTAGTTGCAGAGTTTCGTGTTGCATAGTTTCAAGAGTTGGAGTTTCTAGTTGCGGAGTTTCTAGCTGTGGAGTTTCTAGTTGCAGAGTCTCTAGTTGTGCAGGCTCTAGTTGTGGAGTCTTTAGTTCTGGAGTTTCTAGTTGTGGAGTTTCTAGTTGCAGAGTTTTTGATGTGGAGTCCCTGGTTGTGGAGTCTGCAGTTGTGGAGTTTCTAGTTGTGGAGTTTTTAGTTATGGAGTCTCTCGTTGTGGAGTTTCTAGTTGCGAAGTTTCTAGTTGCCGAGTTTCTAGTTGCAAAGTCTAAAGTTGTGGAGCTTCGAGCTGTGGAGTTTCTAGTTGCGGAGTTTCTAGTTGTGGAGTTTCTAGTTGTGGAGTTTCTAGTTTTGGAATTTTTAGTTGTGGAGTATCTAGTTGGGGTGTTTCAAGTTGCAGACTTTCTAGTTGTGAAGTTTCTAGTTGTGGAGTTTCTAGTTGTGGAGTTTCTAGTTGTGGAGTTTCAAGATGCGGAATTGATAGGTGTGGAGTTTCTAGTTGTGGAGTTTATAGTTGCAGAGTTTTGGATGTGGAGTCCCTGGTTGTGGTGTCTGCAGTTGTGGAGTTTCTAGTTGTGGAGTTTTTAGTTATGGAGTCTCTCGTTGTGGAGTTTCTAGTTGCGAAGTTTCTAGTTGCCGAGTTTCTAGTTGCAAAGTCTAAAGTTGTGGAGTTTCGAGCTGTGGAGTTTCTAGTTGCGGAGTTTCTAGTTGTGGAGTTTCTAGTTGTGTAGTTTCTAGTTGAGGACTTTGTAGTTGTGGAGTATCTAGTTGTGGTGTTTCAAGTTGTGGAGTTTCTAGTTATGGAGTTTCTAGTTGCGGAGTTTCTAGTTGTTGAGTTTCTAGTTGCCGTGTTTCTAAATGCGAAGTCTCAAGTTGTGGTGTTTCTATCTGTGGAGTTTCTAGTTGTAGAGTCTCTAGTTGTGGAGTTCCTAGTTGTGGCGTTTCTAGTTGTGGAGTGTCTAGTTGTGGAGTTTCTGGTTTTGGAGTTTCTAGTTGTGGGGTTTCTAGTTGTTGAAATTCTAGCTGTGGAGTTTCAACTTATGGAATCTCTAGTCATGAAGTTTCTAGTTGTGAAGTTTTTAGTTGTGGAGTTTCCTGTTGTGGAGTTTCTAGTTGTGAAGTTTCTATTTGCGGATTTTCTAGTTGCGGAGTTTCTAGTTGCGGAGTTTCTAGTTGCGGAGCTTCTAGTTGTGTAGTTTCTAGTTGTAAAGTTTCTACTTGAGTTTATAGTTGTGGATTTTCTAGTTGCAGAGTTTCGTGTTGCAGAGTTTCAAGTTGTGGAGTTTCTAGTTGCGGAGTCTATGGTTGTGAAGTTTCTAGTTGTGGGGTTTCTAGCTGTGCAGTTTCTAGTTGCAGAGTCTCTAGTTGTGCAGGCTCTAGTTGTGGAGTCTCTAGTTCTGAAGTTTCTAGTTGTGGAGTTTATAGTTGTGGAGTTCCTAGCTGTGGAGTTTCTAGTTGCGGAGTTTCTAGTTGCAGAGTTTATAGTTGTGGAGTTTCTAGCTGTGGAGTTTCTATTTGCGGAGTTTCTATTTGCTGAGTTTCTAGTTGTGGAGTTTCTAGTTGTGGAGTTAGTAATTGCGGAGTTTCTAGTTGTGAAATTTGTAGTTGTGGAGTATCTAGTTGTGGAGTTTCTAGTTGTGGAGTTTCCAGTTGTGGAGTGTCTAGTTGTGGAGTTTCAAGATGCGGAATTGATAGGTGTGGAGTTTCGAGTTGTGGAGTTTCTAGTTGTCGGGTTTCTAGTTGCGGAGTTTTTGTTGTGGAGTCTCTAGTTGTGGAGTCTCTAGTTGTGGAGTTTCTATTTGCAGAGTTTCTAGTTGAGGAGTTTCTAGTTGCGGAGTTTCTAGTTGTGGAATTTGTACTTGCGGAGTTTTTCGATGTGGAGTTTCTAGTTGGGAAGTTTCTATTTGTGGATTTTCTAGTTGCGGAGTTTCTAGTTGTGTAGTTTGTAGTTGGGAAGTTTCTACGTGAGTTTATAGTTGAGGATTTTCTAGTTGCAGTTATAAGAGTTGCAGAGTTTCAAGTTGTGGAGATTCTAGTGGCGGAGTCTCTAGTTGTGGAATTTGTAGTTGTGGAGTATCTAGTTGGGGTGTTTCAAGTTGTGGTGTTTCTATCTGTGGAGTTTCTACTTGTGGAGTCTTTAGTTGTGGAGTCTTTAGTTGTGGAGTCTTTAGTGTTGGAGTTCCTAGTTGTGGAGTTTCTAGTTTTGGAGTGGCTAGTTGAGGAGTTTTTAGTTGTGGAGTTTATAGGTGTGGAGTTTCTAGTTGCTGAGTTTCTAGTTGCAAAGTCTCAATTTGTGGAGTTTCTAGCAGTGGAGTTTCTAGCAGTGGAGTTTCTAGCTGTGGAGTTTCTGGTTGCGGAGTTTCAAGAGTTGGAGTTTCTAGTTGCGGAGTTTATAGTTGTGGAGTTTTTAGCTGTGGAGTTTCTAGCTGTGGAGTTTCTAGTTGCAGAGTCTCTAGTTGTGCAGGCTCTAGTTGTGGAGTCTTTAGTTCTGGAGTTTCTAGTTGTGGAGTTTTGGGTGGCGGAGTTTTTGATGTGGAGTCCCTGGTTGTGGAGTCTGCAGTTGTGGAGTTTCTAGTTGTGGAGTTTTTAGTTATGGAGTCTCTCGTTGTGGAGTTTCTAGTTGCGAAGTTTCTAGTTGCCGAGTTTCAAGTTGCAAAGTCTAAAGTTGTGGAGTTTCGAGCTGTGGAGTTTCTAGTTGCGGAGTTTCTAGTTGTGGAGTTTCTAGTTGTGGAGTTTCTAGGTGTGGAATTTTTAGTTGTGGAGTATCTAGTTGGGGTGTTTCAAGTTGTGGAGTTTCTAGTTGTGGAGTTTCTAGTTGCGGAGTTTCTAGTTGGTGAGTTTCTTGTTGCCGTGTTTCTAAATGCGAAGTCTCAAGTTGTGGTGTTTCTATCTGTGGAGTTTCTAGTTGTAGAGTCTCTAGTTGTGGAGTTCCTAGTTGTGGAGTTTCTAGTTGTGGAGTTTCTAGTTGTGGAGTTTGTAGTTGTGGAGTCTCTAGTTGGGGAGTTTCTAGTTAAGAAGTTTCTAGTCGCGAAGTGTCAAGTTGTGGAGTTTATAGTTGTGGAGTTTCTAGTGTGGAATTCGTAGTTGTGGGGTTCGTAGTTGTCGGGTTTCTAGTTGCGGAGTTTTTGATGTGGAGTCCCTGGTTGTGGAGTCTCTAGTTGTGGAGTTTCTAGTTGCAGATTTTCTAGTTGCGGAGTTTTAGTTGTGGAGTCTGTAGTTGTGGAGTCTGCAGTTGTGGAGTTTCTAGTTGTGGAGTTTTTAGTTAAGGAGTATCGTTGTGGAGTTTCTAGTTGCGAAGTTTCTAGTCGTGGAATTTCTAGTTGCGGAGTTTCTAGTTGCAGAGTTTCTAGTTGTGGAGTTTCTAGTTGTGGAGTATCTAGTTGCGGAGTTTTCTAGTTGCGGAGTCTGTAGTTGTGGAGTTTCTAGTTGTGCAGTTTCTATTTGTGGATTTTCTAGCTGTGGAGTTTCTAGTTGCGGAGTTTTTAGTTGCAGAGTTTCTAGTTGCGGAATTTCTAGCTGTGGAGTTTCTAGTTGCGGAGTTTCTAGTTGCAGACTTTCTAGTTGTGGAGTTTTTAGTTGTAGAGTTTCTAGTTGTGGAGTTTCTAGTTGTGGAGTTTCCAGTTGTGGAGTTTCAAGATGCGGAATTGATAGGTGTGGAGTTTCTAGTTGTGGAGTTTCGAGTTGTGGAGTTTCTAGTTGCGGAGTTTTTGATGTGGAGTCCCTGGTTGTGGAGTCTGCAGTTGTGGAGTTTCTAGTTGTGGAGTTTTTAGTTATGGAGTCTCTCGTTGTGGAGTTTCTAGTTGCCGAATTTTTAGTTGCAAAGTCTAAAGTTGTGTAGTTTCGAGCTGTGGAGTTTCTAGTTGCGGAGTTTCTAGTTGTGGAGTTTCTAGTTGTGGAGTTTCTAGTTGTGGAATTTGTAGTTGTGGAGTATCTAGTTGGGGTGTTTCAAGTTGTGGAGTTTCTAGTTATGGAGTTTCTAGTTGCGGGGTTTTTAGTTGGTGAGTTTCTAGTTGCCGTGTTTCTAAATGCGAAGTCTCAAGTTGTGGTGTTTCTATCTGTGGATTTTCTAGTTGTAGAGTCTCTAGTTGTGGAGTTCCTAGTTGTGGAGTTTCTAGTTGTGGAGTTTCTAGTTGTAGAGTCTCTAGTTGTGGAGTTCCTAGTTGTGGAGTTCCTAGTTGTGGAGTTTCTAGTTGTGGAGTGTCTAGTTGTGGAGTTTCTGGTTTTGGAGTTTCTAGGTGTTGAGTTTTTAGCTGTGGAGTTTCTACTTATGGAATCTCTAGTCATGGAGTTTCTAGTTGTGGAGTTTTTAGTTGTGGAGTTTTTAGTTGTGGAGTTTCCTGTTGTGGAGTTTTTAGTTGTGGAGTTTCCTGTTGTGGAGTTTCTAGTTGTAAAGTTTCCATTTGCGGATTTTCGAGATGCGGAGTTTCTAGTTGCGGAGCTTCTAGTTGTGTAGTTTCTAGTTGGGAAGTTTCTACTTGAGTTTATATTTGTGGATTTTCTAGTTGCAGAGTTTCGTGTTGCAGAGTTTCTAGTTGTGGAGTTTCTAGCTGTGGAGTTTCTAGTTGCAGAGTCTCTAGTTGTGCAGGCTCTAGTTGTGGAGTCTCTAGTTCTGAAGTTTCTAGTTGTGGAGTTTATAGTTGTGGAGTTTCTAGCTGTGGAGTTTCTAGTTGCGGAGTTTCTAGTTGCAGAGTTTATAGTTGTGGAGTTTCTAGCTGTGGAGTTTCTATTTGCAGAGTTTCTATTTGCGGAGTTTCTGGTCATGGAGTTTCTAGTTGTGGAGTTAGTAGTTGCGGAGTTTCTAGTTGTGGAATTTGTAGTTGTGGAGTATCTAGTTGCAGAGTTTCTAGTTTTGTAGTTTCTTGTTGGGAAGATTCTACTTGATTTTACAGTTGTGGATTTTTTAGTTGCAGAGTTTCGTGTTGCAGAGTTTCAAGAGTTGGAGTTTCTAGTTGCGGAGTTTATAGTTGTGGAGTTTTTAGTTGTGGAGTTTCTAGCTGCGGAGTTTCTAGTTGCAGAGTCTCTAGTTGTGCAGGCTCTAGTTGTGGAGTCTTTAGTTCTGGAGTTTCTAGTTGTGGAGTTTTGGGTTGCGGAGTTTTTGATGTGGAGTCCCTGGTTGTGGAGTCTGCAGTTGTGGAGTTTCTAGTTGTGGAGTTTTTAGTTATGGAGTCTCTCGTTGTGGAGTTTCTAATTGCGAAGTTTCTAGTTGCCGAGTTTCTAGTTGCAAAGTCTAAAGTTGTGGAGTTTCGAGCTGTGGAGTTTCTAGTTGCGGAGTTTCTAGTTGTGGAGTTTCTAGTTGTGGAATTTTTAGTTGTGGAGTATCTAGTTGGGGTGTTTCAAGTTGTGGAGTTTCTAGTTATGGAGTTTCTAGTTGTGGGGTTTCTAGTTGGTGAATTCCTTGTTGCCGTGTTTCTAAATGCGAAGTCTCAAGTTGTGGTGTTTCTATCTGTGGAGTTTCTAGTTGTAGAGTCTCTAGTTGTGGAGTTCCTAGTTGTGGAGTTTCTAGTTGTAGAGTGTCTAGTTGTGGAGTTTCTGGTTTTGGAGTTTCTAGGTGTTGAGTTTCTAGTTGGAGTTTTAGTTTTCGAGTTTCTAGTTGTAGATTTTTTAGTTGCAGAGTTTCTAGTTGTGGAGTTTCTAGTTGTGGGGTTTCTAGTTGTTGAAATTCTAGCTGTGGAGTTTCTATTATGGAATCTCTAGTCATGGAGTTTCTAGTTGTGGAGTTTTTAGTTGTGGAGTTTTTAGTTGTGGAGTTTCCTGTTGTGGAGTTTCTAGTTGTGAAGTTTCTATTTGCGGATTTTCTAGTTGCGGAGTTTCTAGTTGCGGAGCTTCTAGTTGTGTAACTTCTAGTTGGGAAGTTTCTACTTGAGTTTATAGTTGTGGATTTTCTAGTTGCAGAGTTTCGTGTTGCAGAGTTTCTAGTTGTGGAGTTTCTAGCTGTGGAGTTTCTAGTTGCAGAGTCTCTAGTTGTGCAGGCTCTAGTTGTGGAGTCTCTAGTTCTGAAGTTTCTAGTTGTGGAGTTTCTAGTTGTGGAGTTTCTAGCTGTGGAGTTTCTAGTTGCGGAGTTTCTAGTTGCAGAGTTAATAGTTGTGGAGTTTCTAGCTGTGGAGTTTCTAGTTGCGGAGTTTCTCCTTGCAGAGCTTCTAGTTGTGTAGTTTCTAGTTGGGAAGTTTCTACTTGAGTTTATATTTGTGGATTTTCTAGTTGCAGAGTTTCGTGTTGCAGAGTTTCTAGTTGTGGAGTTTCTAGCTGTGGAGTTTCTAGTTGCAGAGTCTCTAGTTGTGCAGGCTCTAGTTGTGGAGTCTCTAGTTCTGAAGTTTCTAGTTGTGGAGTTTATAGTTGTGGAGTTTCTAGCTGTGGAGTTTCTAGTTGCGGAGTTTCTAGTTGCAGAGTTTATAGTTGTGGAGTTTCTAGCTGTGGAGTTTCTATTTGCAGAGTTTCTATTAGCGGAGTTTCTGGTCATGGAGTTTCTAGTTGTGGAGTTAGTAGTTGCGGAGTTTCTAGTTGGGGAATTTGTAGTTGTGGAGTATCTAGTTGCAGAGTTTCCAGTTTTGTAGTTTCTTGTTGGGAAGATTCTACTTGATTTTACAGTTGTGGATTTATTAGTTGCAGAGTTTCGTGTTGCAGAGTTTCAAGAGTTGGAGTTTCTAGTTGCGGAGTTTATAGTTGTGGAGTTTTTAGTTGTGGAGTTTCTAGCTGTGGAGTTTCTAGTTGCAGAGTCTCTAGTTGTGCAGTCTCTAGTTGTGGAGTCTTTAGTTGTGGAGTTTCTAGTTGTGGAGTTTCTAGTTGCGGAGTTTTTGATGTGGAGTCCCTGGTTGTGGAGTCTGCAGTTGTGGAGTTTCTAGTTGTGGAGTTTTTAGTTATGGAGTCTCTCGTTGTGGAGTTTCTAGTTGCGAAGTTTCTAGTTGCCGAGTTTCTAGTTGCAAAGTCTAAAGTTGTGGAGTTTCGAGCTGTGGAGTTTCTAGTTGCGGAGTTTCTAGTTGTGGAGTTTCTAGTTGTGGAGTATCTAGTTGTGGAATTTTTAGTTGTGGAGTATCTAGTTGGGGTGTTTCAAGTTGTGGAGTTTCTAGTTATGGAGTTTCTAGTTGCGGAGTTTCTAGTTGGTGAGTTTCTTGTTGCCGTGTTTCTAAATGCGAAGTCTCAAGTTGTGGTGTTTCTATCTGTGGAGTTTCTAGTTGTAGAGTCTCTAGTGGTGGAGTTCCTAGTTGTGGAGTTTCTAGTTGTGGAGTGTCTAGTTGTGGAGTTTCTGGTTTTGGAGTTTCTAGGTGTTGAGTTTCTAGTTGGAGTTTTAGTTTTCGAGTTTCTAGTTGTAGATTTTCTAGTTGCAGAGTTTCTAGTTGTGGAGCTTCTAGTTCTGGGGTTTCTAGTTGTTGAAATTCTAGCTGTGGAGTTTCTACTTATGGAATCTCTAGTCATGGAGTTTCTAGTTGTGGAGTTTTTAGTTGTGAAGTTTTAGTTGTGGAGTTTCCTGTTATGGAGTTTCTAGTTGTGAAGTTTCTATTTGCGGATTTTCTAGTTGCTGAGTTTCTAGTTGCGGAGCTTCTAGTTGTGTAGTTTCTAGTTGGGAAGTTTCTACTTGAGTTTATAGTTGTGGATTTTCTAGTTGCAGAGTTTCGTGTTGCAGAGTTTCTAGTTGTGGAGTTTCTAGCTGTGGAGTTTCTAGTTGCAGAGTCTCTAGTTGTGCAGGCTCTAGTTGTGGAGTCTCTAGTTCTGAAGTTTCTAGTTGTGGAGTTTATAGTTGTGGAGTTTCTAGCTGTGGAGTTTCTAGTTGCGGAGTTTCTAGTTGCAGAGTTTATAGTTGTGGAGTTTCTAGCTGTGGAGTTTCTAGTTGCGGAGTTTCTAGTTGCGGAGCTTCTAGTTGTGTAGTTTCTAGTTGGGAAGTTTCTACTTGGGTTTATATTTGTGGATTTTCTAGTTGCAGAGTTTCGTGTTGCAGAGTTTCTAGTTGTGGAGTTTCTAGCTGTGGAGTTTCTAGTTGCAGAGTCTCTAGTTGTGCAGGCTCTAGTTGTGGAGTCTCTAGTTCTGAAGTTTCTAGTTGTGGAGTTTATATTTGTGGAGTTTCTAGCTGTGGAGTTTCTAGTTGCGGAGTTTCTAGTTGCAGAGTTTATAGTTGTGGAGTTTCTAGCTGTGGAGTTTCTATTTGCAGAGTTTCTATTTGCGGAGTTTCTGGTCATGGAGTTTCTAGTTGTGGAGTTAGTAGTTGCGGAGTTTCTAGTTGTGGAATTTGTAGTTGTGGAGTATCTAGTTGCAGAGTTTCTAGTTTTGTAGTTTCTTGTTGGGAAGATTCTACTTGAGTTTACAGTTGTGGATTTTTTAGTTGCAGAGTTTCTTGTTGCAGAGTTTCAAGAGTTGGAGTTTCTAGTTGCGGAGTTTCTAGTTGCAGAGTTTCTAGTTGCGGAGTTTTCTAGTTGTGGAGATTCTAGTGGTGGAGTTTTCTAGTTGTGGAGATTCTAGTGGCGGAGTTTCTAGTTGTAGAGTCTCTAGTTGTGCAGGCTCTAGTTGTGGAGTCTCTAGTTCTGGAGTTTCTAGTTTTGGAGTTTATGGTTGTGGAGTTTCTAGCTGTGGAGTTTCTAGCTGTGGAGTTTCTAGTCGTGGAGTTTCTAGTTGCAGAGTCTCTAGTTGTGCAGGCTCTAGTTGAGGAGTCTCTAGTTCTGGTGTTTCTAGTTGTGGAGTTTATAGTTGTGAAGTTTCTAGCTGTGGAGTTTCTAGTTGTGGAGTTTCTAGTTGCACAGTTTCTATTTGTGGAGTTTCTAGTTGTGGCGTTTCTGGTTGCAGACTTTCTAGTTGTGGAGTTTCTAGTTGTGGAGTTTGTAGTTGCGGAGTACTAGTTGTGGAGTTTCTAGGGTTGGAGTTTCTAGTTGTGGAGTTTCTAGAGGTGGAGTTTCAAGATGCGGAATTGATAGGTGTGGAGTTTCTAGTTGTGGAGTTTCTAGTTGTCGGGTTTCTAGTTGCGGAGTTTTCGATGTGGAGTCCCTGGTTGTGGAGTCTCTAGTTGTGGAGTTTCTAGTTGCAGAGTTTCTAGTTGCGGAGTTTCTAGTTGTGGAGTCTGTAGTTGTGGAGTCTGCAGTTGTGGAGTTTCTAGTTGTGAAGTTTTTAGTTAAGGAGTCTCTCGTTGTGGAGTTTCTAGTTGCGAAGTTTCTAGTTGCCGAGTTTCTAGTTGGAAAGTCTCAAGTTGCGGAGTTTCTAGCTGTGGAGTTTCCAGTTCCGGAGTTTCTAGTTGTGGAATATCTAGTCATGGAGTTTCTAGTTGTGGAGTTTTTAGTTGTGGAGTTTTTAGTTGTGGAGTTTCCTGTTGTGGAGTTTCTAGTTGTTAAGTTTGTAGTTGTGGAGTCTCTAGTTGTGGAGTTTCTAGTTAAGGAGTTTCTATTTGCGAAATGTCAAGTTGTGAAGTTTATAGTTGTGGAGTTTCTAGTTTGGAATTCGTAGTTGTGGGGTTTGTAGTTGTCGGGTTTCTAGTGGCGGAGTTTCTAGTCGTGGAGTTTCTAGTTGCAGAGTCTCTAGTTGTGCAGGCTCTAGTTTTGGAGTCTCTAGTTCTGGAGTTTCTAGTTGTGGAGTTTATAGCTGTGGAGTTTCTATTGCGGAGTTACTTGATGCAGAGTTTCTAGTTGTGGAGTTTCTAGTTGCAGACTTTCTAGTTGTGGAGTTTCTAGTTGTGGAGTTTCTAGTTTTGGAGTTTCTAGTTGTGGAGTTTCAAGATGCGGAATTGATAGGTGTGGAGTTTCTAGTTGCGGAGTTTTTGATGTGGAGTCCCTGGTTGTGGGGTCTGCAGTTGTGGAGTTTCTAGTTGTGGAGTTTTTAGTTATGGAGTCTCTCGTTGTGGAGTTTCTAGTTGCGAAGTTTCTAGTTTCCGAGTTTCTAGTTGCAAAGTCGGAAGTTGTAGAGTTTCGAGCTGTGGAGTTTCTAGTTGCGGAGTTTCTAGTTGTGGAGTTTCTAGTTGTGGAATTTTTAGTTGTAGAGTATCTAGTTGGGGTGTTTCAAGTTGTGGAGTTTCTAGCTATGGAGTTTCTAGTTGTGGAGTTTCTAGTTGTGGAGTTTCTAGTTGTGGAATTTGTAGTTGTGGAGTATCTAGTTGGGGTGTTTCAAGTTGTGGAGTTTCTAGTTATGGAGTTTCTAGTTGCGGGGTTTTTAGTTGGTGAGTTTCTAGTTGCCGTGTTTCTAAATGCGAAGTCTCAAGTTGTGGTGTTTCTATCTGTGGAGTTTCTAGTTGTAGAGTCTCTAGTTGTGGAGTTCCTAGTTTTGGAGTTTCTAGTTGTGAAGTGTCTAGTTGTGGAGTTTCGGGTTTTGGAGTTTCTAGGTGTTGAGTTTCTAGTTGGAGTTTTAGTTTTCGAGTTTCTAGTTGTAGATTTTCTAGTTGCAGAGTTTCTAGTTGTGGAGTTTCTAGTTGTGGGGTTTCTAGTTGTTGAAATTCTAGCTGTGGAGTTTCCACTTATGGAATCTCTAGTCATGGAGTTTCTAGTTGTGGAGTTTTTAGTTGTGGAGTTTTTAGTTGTGGAGTTTCCTGTTGTGGAGTTTCTAGTTGTGAAGTTTCTATTTGCGGATTTTCTAGTAGTGGAGTTTCTAGTTGCGGAGCTTCTAGTTGTGTAGTTTCTAGTTGGGAAGTTTCTACTTGAGTTTATAGTTGTGGATTTTCTAGTTCCAGAGTTTCGTGTTGCAGAGTTTCTAGTTGTAGAGTTTCTAGCTGTGGAGTTTCTAGTTGCAGAGTCTCTAGTTGTGCAGGCTCTAGTTGTGGAGTCTCTAGTTCTGAAGTTTCTAGTTGTGGAGTTTATAGTTGTGGAGTTTCTAGCTGTGGAGTTTCTAGTTGCGGAGTTACTTGTTGCAGAGTTTCTAGTTGTGGAGTTTCTAGTTGTGGAGTTTCTAGTCTTGGAGTTTCTAGTTGCGGAGTCTGTAGTTGTGCAGTTTCTAGTTGTGGAGTTTCTATTTGTGGATTTTCTAGCTGTGGAGTTTCTAGTTGCAAGAGTTTCTAGTTGCAGACTTTGTAGTTGTGGAGTTTCTAGTTGTGGAGTTTCTAGTTGTGGAGTTTCTAGTGTTGGAGTTTCAAGATGCGGAATTGATAGGTATGGAGTTTCTAGTTGTGGAGTTACTAGTTGTCGGGTTTCTAGTTGCGGAGTTTTTGATGTGGAGTCCGTGGTTGTGGAGTCTGCAGTTGTGGAGTTTCTAGTGGTGGAGTTTTTAGTTATGGAGTCTCTCGTTGTGGAGTTTCTAGTTGCGAAGTTTCTAGTTGCCGAGTTTCTAGTTGCAAAGTCTAAAGTTGTGGAGTTTCGAGCTGCGGAGTTTCTAGTTGCGGAGTTTCTAGTTGTAAAGTTTCTAGTTGTGGAGTTTCTAGTTGTGGAATTTGTAGTTGTGGAGTATCTAGATGTGGTGTTTCAAGTAGTGGAGTTTCTAGTTATGGAGTTTCTAGTTGCGGAGTTTCTAGTTGGTGAGTTTCTAGTTGCCGTGTTTTTAAATGCGAAGTCTCAAGTTGTGGTGTTTCTATCTGTGGAGTTTCTAGTTGCGAAGTTTCTAGTTGCCGAGTTTCTAGTTGGAAAGTCTCAAGTTGCGGTGTTTCTAGCTGTGGAGTTTCCAGTTGCGGAGTTTCTAGTTGTGGAATATCTAGTCATGGTGTTTCCAGTTGTGGAGTTTTTAGTTGTGGAGTTTTTAGTTGTGGAGTTTCCTGTTGTGGAGTTTCTAGTTGTTGAGTTTGTAGTTGTGAAGTCTCTAGTTGTGGAGTTTCTAGTTAAGGAGTTTCTAGTTGCGAAATGTCAAGTTGTGGAGTTTATAGTTGTGGAGTTTCTAGTGTGGAATTCGTAGTTGTGGGGTTTGTAGTTGTCGGGTTTCTAGTTGCGGAGTTTCTAGTCGTGGAGTTTCTAGTTGCAGAGTCTCTAGTTGTGCAGGCTCTAGTTTTGGAGTCTCTAGTTCTGAAGTTTCTAGTTGTGGAGTTTATAGTTGTGGAGTTTCTAGCTGTGGAGTTTCTATTTGCGGAGTTACTTGTTGCAGAGTTTCTAGTTGTGGAGTTTCTAGTTGTGGAGTTTCTAGTTGCGGAGTTTTCTAGATGCGGAGTCTGTAGTTGTGGAGTTTCTAGTTGTGCAGTTTCTATTTGTGGATTTTCTTGCTGTGGAGTTTCTAGTTGCGGAGTTTTTAGTTGCAGAGTTTCTAGTTGCGGAATTTCTGGCTGTGGAGTTTCTAGTTGCGGAGTTTCTAGTTTCAGACTTTCTAGTTGTTGAGTTTCTAGTTGTGGAGTTTCTAGTTGTGGAGTTTCTAGTTGTGGAGTTTCTAGTTGTGGAGTTTCTAGTGGTGGAGTTTCAAGATGCGGATTTGATAGGTGTGGAGTTTCTAGTTGTGGAGTTTCTAGTTGTTGGGTTTCTAGTTGCGGAGTTTTTGAAGTGGAGTCCCTGGTTGTGGAGTCTCTAGTTGTGGAGTTTCTAGTTGCAGAGTTTCTAGTTGCGGAGTTTCTAGTTGTGGAGTCTGTAGTTGTGGAGTCTGCAGTTGTGGAGTTTCTAGTTGTGAAGTTTTTAGTTAAGGAGTCTCTCGTTGTTGAGTTTCTAGTTGCGAAGTTTCGAGTTGCCGAGTTTCTAGTTGGAAAGTCTCAAGTTGTGGAGTTTCTAGCTTTGGAGTTTCCAGTTGCGGAGTTTCTAGTTGTGGAATCTCTAGTCATGGAGTTTCTAGTTGTGGAGTTTTTAGTTGTGGAGTTTTTAGTTGTGGAGTTTCCTGTTGCGGAGTTTCTAGTTGTTGAGTTTGTAGTTGTGGAGTCTCTAGTTGTGGAGTTTCTAGTTAAGGAGTTTCTAGTTGCGAAATGTCAAGTTGTGGAGTTTTTAGTTGCAGAGTTTCTAGTTGCGGAATTTCTAGCTGTGGAGTTTCTAGTTGCGGAGTTTTTGATGTGGAGTCCCTGGTTGTGGAGTCTGCAGTTGTGGAGTTTCTAGTTGTGGAGTTTTTAGTTATGGAGTCTCTCGTTGTGGAGTTTCTAGTTGCCAAGTTTCTAGTTGCCGAGTTTCTAGTTGCAAAGTCCAAAGGTTGGAGTTTCGATCTCTGGAGTTTCTAGTTGCGGAGTTTCTAGTTGTGGAGTTTCTAGTTGTGGAGTTTCTAGTTGTGGAATTTGTAGTTGTGGAGTATCTAGTAGGGGTGTTTCAAGTTGTGGAGTTTCTAGTTATGGAGTTTCTAGTTGCGGAGTTTCTAGTTGGTGAGTTTCTTGTTGCCGTGTTTCTAAATGCAAAGTCTCAAGTTGTGGTGTTTCTATCTGTGGAGTTTCTAGTTGTAGAGTCTCTAGTTGTGGAGTTCCTAGTTGTGGAGTTTCTAGTTGTGGAGTGTCTAGTTGTGGAGTTTCTGGTTTTGGAGTTTCTAGGTGTAGGGTTTCTAGTTGGAATTTATTTTCGAGTTTCTAGTTGTAGATTTTCTAGTTGCAGAGTTTCTAGTTGTGGAGTTTCTAGTTGTGGGGTTTCTAGTTGTTGAAATTCTAGCTGTGGAGTTTCTACTTATGGTATCTCTAGTCATGGAGTTTTTAGTTGTGAAGTTTTTAGTTGTGGAGTTTCCTGTTGTGGAGTTTCTAGTTGTGAAGTTTCTATTTGCGGATTTTCTAGTTGCGGAGTTTCTAGTTGCGGAGCTTCTAGTTGTGTAGTTTCTAGTTGGAAAGTTTCTACTTTAGTTTATAGTTGTGGATTTCCTAGTTGCAGAGTTTCGTGTTGCAGAGTTTCTAGTTGTGGAGTTTCTAGCTGTGGAGTTTCTAGCTGTGGAGTTTCTAGTTGCGGAGTTTTTGATGTGGAGTCCCTGGTTGTGGAGTCTGCAGTTGTGGAGTTTCTAGTTGTGGAGTTTTTAGTTATGGAGTCTCTCGTTGTGAAGTTTCTAGTTGCGAAGTTTCTAGTTGCCGAGTTTCTAGTTGCAAAGTCTAAAGTTGTGGAGTTTCGAGCTGTGGAGTTTCTAGTTGCGGAGTTTCTAGTTGTGGAGTTTCTAGTTGTGGAGTTTCTAGTTGTGGAATTTTTAGTTGTGGAGTATCTAGTTGGGGTGTTTCAAGTTGTGGAGTTTCTAGTTATGGAGTTTCTAGTTGCGGAGTTTCTAGTTGGTGAGTTTCTTGTTGCCGTGTTTCTAAATGCGAAGTCTCAAGTTGTGGTGTTTCTATCTGTGGAGTTTCTAGTTGTAGAGTCTCTAGTGGTGGAGTTCCTAGTTGTGGAGTTTCTAGTTGTGGAGTGTCTAGTTGTGGAGTTTCTGGTTTTGGAGTTTCTAGGTGTTGAGTTTCTAGTTGGAGTTTTAGTTTTCGAGTTTCTAGTTGTAGATTTTCTAGTTGCAGAGTTTCTAGTTGTGGAGCTTCTAGTTCTGGGGTTTCTAGTTGTTGAAATTCTAGCTGTGGAGTTTCTACTTATGGAATCTCTAGTCATGGAGTTTCTAGTTGTGGAGTTTTTAGTTGTGAAGTTTTAGTTGTGGAGTTTCCTGTTATGGAGTTTCTAGTTGTGAAGTTTCTATTTGCGGATTTTCTAGTTGCTGAGTTTCTAGTTGCGGAGCTTCTAGTTGTGTAGTTTCTAGTTGGGAAGTTTCTACTTGAGTTTATAGTTGTGGATTTTCTAGTTGCAGAGTTTCGTGTTGCAGAGTTTCTAGTTGTGGAGTTTCTAGCTGTGGAGTTTCTAGTTGCAGAGTCTCTAGTTGTGCAGGCTCTAGTTGTGGAGTCTCTAGTTCTGAAGTTTCTAGTTGTGGAGTTTATAGTTGTGGAGTTTCTAGCTGTGGAGTTTCTAGTTGCGGAGTTTCTAGTTGCAGAGTTTATAGTTGTGGAGTTTCTAGCTGTGGAGTTTCTAGTTGCGGAGTTTCTAGTTGCGGAGCTTCTAGTTGTGTAGTTTCTAGTTGGGAAGTTTCTACTTGAGTTTATATTTGTGGATTTTCTAGTTGCAGAGTTTCGTGTTGCAGAGTTTCTAGTTGTGGAGTTTCTAGCTGTGGAGTTTCTAGTTGCAGAGTCTCTAGTTGTGCAGGCTCTAGTTGTGGAGTCTCTAGTTCTGAAGTTTCTAGTTGTGGAGTTTATATTTGTGGAGTTTCTAGCTGTGGAGTTTCTAGTTGCGGAGTTTCTAGTTGCAGAGTTTATAGTTGTGGAGTTTCTAGCTGTGGAGTTTCTATTTGCAGAGTTTCTATTTGCGGAGTTTCTGGTCATGGAGTTTCTAGTTGTGGAGTTAGTAGTTGCGGAGTTTCTAGTTGTGGAATTTGTAGTTGTGGAGTATCTAGTTGCAGAGTTTCTAGTTTTGTAGTTTCTTGTTGGGAAGATTCTACTTGAGTTTACAGTTGTGGATTTTTTAGTTGCAGAGTTTCTTGTTGCAGAGTTTCAAGAGTTGGAGTTTCTAGTTGCGGAGTTTCTAGTTGCAGAGTTTCTAGTTGCGGAGTTTTCTAGTTGTGGGATTCTAGTGGTGGAGTTTTCTAGTTGTGGAGATTCTAGTGGCGGAGTTTCTAGTTGTAGAGTCTCTAGTTGTGCAGGCTCTAGTTGTGGAGTCTCTAGTTCTGGAGTTTCTAGTTTTGGAGTTTATGGTTGTGGAGTTTCTAGCTGTGGAGTTTCTAGCTGTGGAGTTTCTAGTCGTGGAGTTTCTAATTGCAGAGTCTCTAGTTGTGCAGGCTCTAGTTGAGGAGTCTCTAGTTCTGGTGTTTCTAGTTGTGGAGTTTATAGTTGTGAAGTTTCTAGCTGTGGAGTTTCTAGTTGTGGAGTTTCTAGTTGCACAGTTTCTATTTGTGGAGTTTCTAGTTGTGGCGTTTCTGGTTGCAGACTTTCTAGTTGTGGAGTTTCTAGTTGTGGAGTTTGTAGTTGCGGAGTACTAGTTGTGGAGTTTCTAGGGTTGGAGTTTCTAGTTGTGGAGTTTCTAGAGGTGGAGTTTCAAGATGCGGAATTGATAGGTGTGGAGTTTCTAGTTGTGGAGTTTCTAGTTGTCGGGTTTCTAGTTGCGGAGTTTTCGATGTGGAGTCCCTGGTTGTGGAGTCTCTAGTTGTGGAGTTTCTAGTTGCAGAGTTTCTAGTTGCGGAGTTTCTAGTTGTGGAGTCTGTAGTTGTGGAGTCTGCAGTTGTGGAGTTTCTAGTTGTGAAGTTTTTAGTTAAGGAGTCTCTCGTTGTGGAGTTTCTAGTTGCGAAGTTTCTAGTTGCCGAGTTTCTAGTTGGAAAGTCTCAAGTTGCGGAGTTTCTAGCTGTGGAGTTTCCAGTTCCGGAGTTTCTAGTTGTGGAATATCTAGTCATGGAGTTTCTAGTTGTGGAGTTTTTAGTTGTGGAGTTTTTAGTTGTGGAGTTTCCTGTTGTGGAGTTTCTAGTTGTTAAGTTTGTAGTTGTGGAGTCTCTAGTTGTGGAGTTTCTAGTTAAGGAGTTTCTAGTTGCGAAATGTCAAGTTGTGAAGTTTATAGTTGTGGAGTTTCTAGTTTGGAATTCGTAGTTGTGGGGTTTGTAGTTGTCGGGTTTCTAGTGGCGGAGTTTCTAGTCGTGGAGTTTCTAGTTGCAGAGTCTCTAGTTGTGCAGGCTCTAGTTTTGGAGTCTCTAGTTCTGGAGTTTCTAGTTGTGGAGTTTATAGCTGTGGAGTTTCTATTGCGGAGTTACTTGATGCAGAGTTTCTAGTTGTGGAGTTTCTAGTTGCAGACTTTCTAGTTGTGGAGTTTCTAGTTGTGGAGTTTCTAGTTTTGGAGTTTCTAGTTGTGGAGTTTCAAGATGCGGAATTGATAGGTGTGGAGTTTCTAGTTGCGGAGTTTTTGATGTGGAGTCCCTGGTTGTGGGGTCTGCAGTTGTGGAGTTTCTAGTTGTGGAGTTTTTAGTTATGGAGTCTCTCGTTGTGGAGTTTCTAGTTGCGAAGTTTCTAGTTTCCGAGTTTCTAGTTGCAAAGTCGGAAGTTGTAGAGTTTCGAGCTGTGGAGTTTCTAGTTGCGGAGTTTCTAGTTGTGGAGTTTCTAGTTGTGGAATTTTTAGTTGTAGAGTATCTAGTTGGGGTGTTTCAAGTTGTGGAGTTTCTAGCTATGGAGTTTCTAGTTGTGGAGTTTCTAGTTGTGGAGTTTCTAGTTGTGGAATTTGTAGTTGTGGAGTATCTAGTTGGGGTGTTTCAAGTTGTGGAGTTTCTAGTTATGGAGTTTCTAGTTGCGGGGTTTTTAGTTGGTGAGTTTCTAGTTGCCGTGTTTCTAAATGCGAAGTCTCAAGTTGTGGTGTTTCTATCTGTGGAGTTTCTAGTTGTAGAGTCTCTAGTTGTGGAGTTCCTAGTTTTGGAGTTTCTAGTTGTGAAGTGTCTAGTTGTGGAGTTTCGGGTTTTGGAGTTTCTAGGTGTTGAGTTTCTAGTTGGAGTTTTAGTTTTCGAGTTTCTAGTTGTAGATTTTCTAGTTGCAGAGTTTCTAGTTGTGGAGTTTCTAGTTGTGGGGTTTCTAGTTGTTGAAATTCTAGCTGTGGAGTTTCCACTTATGGAATCTCTAGTCATGGAGTTTCTAGTTGTGGAGTTTTTAGTTGTGGAGTTTTTAGTTGTGGAGTTTCCTGTTGTGGAGTTTCTAGTTGTGAAGTTTCTATTTGCGGATTTTCTAGTAGTGGAGTTTCTAGTTGCGGAGCTTCTAGTTGTGTAGTTTCTAGCTGGGAAGTTTCTACTTGAGTTTATAGTTGTGGATTTTCTAGTTGCAGAGTTTCGTGTTGCAGAGTTTCTAGTTGTAGAGTTTCTAGCTGTGGAGTTTCTAGTTGCAGAGTCTCTAGTTGTGCAGGCTCTAGTTGTGGAGTCTCTAGTTCTGAAGTTTCTAGTTGTGGAGTTTATAGTTGTGGAGTTTCTAGCTGTGGAGTTTCTAGTTGCGGAGTTACTTGTTGCAGAGTTTCTAGTTGTGGAGTTTCTAGTTGTGGAGTTTCTAGTCTTGGAGTTTCTAGTTGCGGAGTCTGTAGTTGTGCAGTTTCTAGTTGTGGAGTTTCTATTTGTGGATTTTCTAGCTGTGGAGTTTCTAGTTGCAAGAGTTTCTAGTTGCAGACTTTGTAGTTGTGGAGTTTCTAGTTGTGGAGTTTCTAGTTGTGGAGTTTCTAGTGTTGGAGTTTCAAGATGCGGAATTGATAGGTATGGAGTTTCTAGTTGTGGAGTTACTAGTTGTCGGGTTTCTAGTTGCGGAGTTTTTGATGTGGAGTCCGTGGTTGTGGAGTCTGCAGTTGTGGAGTTTCTAGTGGTGGAGTTTTTAGTTATGGAGTCTCTCGTTGTGGAGTTTCTAGTTGCGAAGTTTCTAGTTGCCGAGTTTCTAGTTGCAAAGTCTAAAGTTGTGGAGTTTCGAGCTGCGGAGTTTCTAGTTGCGGAGTTTCTAGTTGTAAAGTTTCTAGTTGTGGAGTTTCTAGTTGTGGAATTTGTAGTTGTGGAGTATCTAGATGTGGTGTTTCAAGTAGTGGAGTTTCTAGTTATGGAGTTTCTAGTTGCGGAGTTTCTAGTTGGTGAGTTTCTAGTTGCCGTGTTTTTAAATGCGAAGTCTCAAGTTGTGGTGTTTCTATCTGTGGAGTTTCTAGTTGCGAAGTTTCTAGTTGCCGAGTTTCTAGTTGGAAAGTCTCAAGTTGCGGTGTTTCTAGCTGTGGAGTTTCCAGTTGCGGAGTTTCTAGTTGTGGAATATCTAGTCATGGTGTTTCCAGTTGTGGAGTTTTTAGTTGTGGAGTTTTTAGTTGTGGAGTTTCCTGTTGTGGAGTTTCTAGTTGTTGAGTTTGTAGTTGTGAAGTCTCTAGTTGTGGAGTTTCTAGTTAAGGAGTTTCTAGTTGCGAAATGTCAAGTTGTGGAGTTTATAGTTGTGGAGTTTCTAGTGTGGAATTCGTAGTTGTGGGGTTTGTAGTTGTCGGGTTTCTAGTTGCGGAGTTTCTAGTCGTGGAGTTTCTAGTTGCAGAGTCTCTAGTTGTGCAAGCTCTAGTTTTGGAGTCTCTAGTTCTGGAGTTTCTAGTTGTGGAGTTTATAGTTGTGGAGTTTCTAGCTGTGGAGTTTCTATTTGCGGAGTTACTTGTTGCAGAGTTTCTAGTTGTGGAGTTTCTAGTTGTGGAGTTTCTAGTTGCGGAGTTTTCTAGATGCGGAGTCTGTAGTTGTGGAGTTTCTGGTTGTGCAGTTTCTATTTGTGGATTTTCTTGCTGTGGAGTTTCTAGTTGCGGAGTTTTTAGTTGCAGAGTTTCTAGTTGCGGAATTTCTGGCTGTGGAGTTTCTAGTTGCGGAGTTTCTAGTTTCAGACTTTCTAGTTGTTGAGTTTCTAGTTGTGGAGTTTGTAGTTGCGGAGTACTAGTTGTGGAGTTTCTAGTTGTGTAGTTTCTAGTTGTGGAGTTTCTAGTTGTGGAGTTTCTAGTTGTGGAGTTTCTAGTGGTGGAGTTTCAAGATGCGGATTTGATAGGTGTGGAGTTTCTAGTTGTGGAGTTTCTAGTTGTTGGGTTTCTAGTTGCGGAGTTTTTGAAGTGGAGTCCCTGGTTGTGGAGTCTCTAGTTGTGGAGTTTCTAGTTGCAGAGTTTCTAGTTGCGGAGTTTCTAGTTGTGGAGTCTGTAGTTGTGGAGTCTGCAGTTGTGGAGTTTCTAGTTGTGAAGTTTTTAGTTAAGGAGTCTCTCGTTGTTGAGTTTCTAGTTGCGAAGTTTCGAGTTGCCGAGTTTCTAGTTGGAAAGTCTCAAGTTGTGGAGTTTCTAGCTTTGGAGTTTCCAGTTGCGGAGTTTCTAGTTGTGGAATCTCTAGTCATGGAGTTTCTAGTTGTGGAGTTTTTAGTTGTGGAGTTTTTAGTTGTGGAGTTTCCTGTTGCGGAGTTTCTAGTTGTTGAGTTTGTAGTTGTGGAGTCTCTAGTTGTGGAGTTTCTAGTTAAGGAGTTTCTAGTTGCGAAATGTCAAGTTGTGGAGTTTTTAGTTGCAGAGTTTCTAGTTGCGGAATTTCTAGCTGTGGAGTTTCTAGTTGCGGAGTTTTTGATGTGGAGTCCCTGGTTGTGGAGTCTGCAGTTGTGGAGTTTCTAGTTGTGGAGTTTTTAGTTATGGAGTCTCTCGTTGTGGAGTTTCTAGTTGCCAACTTTCTAGTTGCCGAGTTTCTAGTTGCAAAGTCCAAAGGTTGGAGTTTCGATCTCTGGAGTTTCTAGTTGCGGAGTTTCTAGTTGTGGAGTTTCTAGTTGTGGAGTTTCTAGTTGTGGAATTTGTAGTTGTGGAGTATCTAGTAGGGGTGTTTCAAGTTGTGGAGTTTCTAGTTATGGAGTTTCTAGTTGCGGAGTTTCTAGTTGGTGAGTTTCTTGTTGCCGTGTTTCTAAATGCAAAGTCTCAAGTTGTGGTGTTTCTATCTGTGGAGTTTCTAGTTGTAGAGTCTCTAGTTGTGGAGTTCCTAGTTGTGGAGTTTCTAGTTGTGGAGTGTCTAGTTGTGGAGTTTCTGGTTTTGGAGTTTCTAGGTGTAGGGTTTCTAGTTGGAATTTATTTTCGAGTTTCTAGTTGTAGATTTTCTAGTTGCAGAGTTTCTAGTTGTGGAGTTTCTAGTTGTGGGGTTTCTAGTTGTTGAAATTCTAGCTGTGGAGTTTCTACTTATGGTATCTCTAGTCATGGAGTTTTTAGTTGTGAAGTTTTTAGTTGTGGAGTTTCCTGTTGTGGAGTTTCTAGTTGTGAAGTTTCTATTTGCGGATTTTCTAGTTGCGGAGTTTCTAGTTGCGGAGCTTCTAGTTGTGTAGTTTCTAGTTGGAAAGTTTCTACTTTAGTTTATAGTTGTGGATTTCCTAGTTGCAGAGTTTCGTGTTGCAGAGTTTCTAGTTGTGGAGTTTCTAGCTGTGGAGTTTCTAGCTGTGGAGTTTCTAGTTGCGGAGTTTCTAGTTGCAGAGTTTATAGTTGTGGAGTTTCTAGCTGTGGAGTTTCTATTTGCGGAGTTTCTATTTGCGGAGTTTCTAGTCGTGGAGTTCCCAGTTGTGGAGTTAGTAGTTGCGGAGTTTCTAGTTGTATAGTTTCTAGTTGGGAAGATTCTACTTGAGTTTACAGTTGTGGATTTTTAGTTGCAGAGTTTCGTGTTGCAGAGTTTCAAGAGTTGGAGTTTCTAGTTGCGGAGTCTATAGTTGTGGAGTTTTTAGTTGCGGAGTTTCTAGCTGTGGAGTTTCTAGTTGCAGAGTCTATAGTTGTGCAGGCTCTAGTTGTGGAGTCTCTAGTTCTGGAGTTTCTAGTTGTGGAGTTTATGGTTGTGCAGTTTCTAGCTGTGGAGTTTCTAGCTGTGGAGTTTCTAGTCGTGGAGTTTCTAGTTGCAGAGTCTCTAGTTGTGCAGGCTCTAGTTGTGGAGTCTCTAGTTCTGGTGTTTCTAGTTGTGGAGTTTATAGTTGTGGAGTTTCTAGCTGTGGAGTTTCTAGTTGTGGAGTTTCTAGTTGCAGAGTTTCTAGTTGTGGAGTTTCTAGTTGTGGAGTTTCTAGTTGCGGAGTTTTCTAGTTGCGGAGTCTGTAGTTGTGGAGTTTCTAGTTGCGGATTTTCTAGTTGCATAGTTTCTAGTTGCGGAATTTCTAGCTGTGGAGTTTCTAGTTGCGGAGTTTCTAGTTGCAGACTTTCTAGTTGTGGAATTTGTAGTTGTGGAGTATCTAGTTGCAGAGTTTCTAGTTGTGTAGTTTCTAGTTGGGAAGACTCTACTTGAGTTTACAGTTGTGGATTTTTTAGTTGCAGAGTTTTGTGTTGCAGATTTTCAAGAGTTGGAGTTTGTAGTTGCAGAGTACTAGTTGTGGAGTTTCTAGTTGTGGAGTTTCTAGTTGTCGGGTTTTTAGTTGCGGAGTTTTTGATGTGGAGTCCCTGGTTGTGGAGTCTGTAGTTGTGGAGTTTCTAGTTGCAGAGTTTCTAGTTGCGGAGTTTCTAGTTGTGGAGTCTGTAGTTGTGGAGTCTGCAGTTGTGGAGTTTCTAGTTGTGGAGTTTCTAGTTGTTGAGTTTCTGGTTGCCGAGTTTCTAGTTGCAAAGTCTCAAGTTGTGGAGTTTCTAGCTGTGGAATTTCCAGTTGCGGAGTTTCTAGTTGTGTAGTTTCTAGTTGTGGAGTTTGTAGTTGTCGAGTCTCTAGTTTGGAGTTTCTAGTTAAGGAGTTTCTATTTGCGAAGTGTAAAGTTGTGCAGTTTCTAGTTGTGGAGTTTCTATTTGTGGATTTCCTAGCTGTGGAGTTTCTAGTTGCAAGAGTTTCTAGTTGCAGACTTTGTAGTTGTGGAGTTTCTAGTTGTGGAGTTTCTAGTGTTGGAGTTTCAAGATGCGGAATTGATAGGTATGGAGTTTCTAGTTGTGGAGTTACTAGTTGTCGGGTTTCTAGTTGCGGAGTTTTTGATGTGGAGTCCCTGGTTGTGGAGTCTGCAGTTGTGGAGTTTCTAGTGGTGGAGTTTTTAGTTATGGGGTCTCTCGTTGTGGAGATTCTAGTTGCGAAGTTTCTAGTTGCCGAGTTTCGAGTTGCAAAGTCTAAAGTTGTGGAGTTTCGAGCTGCGGAGTTTCTAGTTGCGGAGTTTCTAGTTGTAAAGTTTCTAGTTGTGGAGTTTCTAGTTGTGGAATTTGTAGTTGTGGAGTATCTAGTTGTGGTGTTTCAAGTTGTGGAGTTTCTAGTTATGGAGTTTCTAGTTGCGGAGTTTCTAGTTGGTGAGTTTCTAGTTGCCGTGTTTTTAAATGCGAAGTCTCAAGTTGTGGTGTTTCTATCTGTGGAGTTTCTAGTTGCGAAGTTTCTAGTTGCCGAGTTTCTAGTTGGAAAGTCTCAAGTTGCGGAGTTTCTAGCTGTGGAGTTTCCAGTTGCGGAGTTTCTAGTTGTGGAATATCTAGTCATGGTGTTTCCAGTTGTGGAGTTTTTAGTTGTGGAGTTTTTAGTTGTGGAGTTTCCTGTTGTGGAGTTTCTAGTTGTTGAGTTTGTAGTTGTGGAGTCTCTAGTTGTGGAGTTTCTAGTTAAGGAGTTTCTAGTTGCGAAATGTCAAGTTGTGGAGTTTATAGTTGTGGAGTTTCTAGTGTGGAATTCGTAGTTGTGGGGTTTGTAGTTGTCGGGTTTCTAGTTGCAGAGTTTCTAGTCGTGGAGTTGCTAGTTGCAGAGTCTCTAGTTGTGCAGGCTCTAGTTTTGGAGTCTCTAGTTCTGGAGTTTCTAGTTGTGGAGTTTATAGTTGTGGAGTTTCTACCTGTGGAGTTTCTATTTGCGGAGTTACTTGTTGCAGAGTTTCTAGTTGTGGAGTTTCTAGTTGTGGAGTTTCTAGTTGCGGAGTTTTCTAGTTGCGGAGTCTGTAGTTGTGGAGTTTCTAGTTGTGCAGTTTCTATTTGTGGATTTTCTTGCTGTGGAGTTTATAGTTGCAGAGTTTTTAGTTGCAGAGTTTCTAGTTGCGGAATATCTAGCTGTGGAGTTTCTAGTTGTGGAGTTTCTAGTTGCAGACTTTCTAGTTGTGGAGTTTCTAGTTGTGGAGTTTCTAGTTGTGGAGTTTCAATATGCGGAATTGATAGGTGTGGAGTTTCTAGTTGTGGAGTTTCTAGTTGCGGAGTTTTTGATGTGGAGTCCCTGGTTGTGGAGTCTGCAGTTGTGGAGTTTCTAGTTGTGGAGTTTTTAGTTATGGAGTCTCTCGTTGTGGAGTTTCTAGTTGCGAAGTTTCTAGTTGCCGAGTTTCTAGCTGCAAAGTCTAAAGTTGTGGAGTTTCGAGCTGTGGAGTTTCTAGTTGCGGAGTTTCTAGTTGTGGAGTTTCTAGTTGTGGAGTTTCTAGTTGTGGAATTTGAAGTTGTGGAATATCTAGTTGGGGTGTTTCAAGTTGTGGAGGTTCTAGTTATGGAGTTTATAGTTGCGGAGTTTTTAGTTGGTGAGTTTCTAGTTGCCGTGTTTCTAAATGCGAAGTCTCAAGTTTTTGTGTTTCTATCTGTGGAGTTTCTAGTTGTGGAGTGTCTAGTTGTGGAGTTTCTGGTTTTGGAGTTTCTAGGTGTTGAGTTTCTAGTTGGAGTTTTAGTTTTCGAGTTTCTAGTTGTAGAGGTTCTAGTTGCAGAGTTTCTAGTTGTGGAGTTTCTAGTTGTGGGGTTTCTAGTTGTTGAAAATCTAGCTGTGGAGTTTCTACTTATGGAATCTCTAGTCATGGAGTTTCTAGTTGTGGAGTTTCTAGTTGTGGAGTTTTTAGTTGTGGAGTTTCCTGTTGTGGAGTTTCTAGTTGTGAAGTTTCTATTTGCGGATTTTCTAGTTGCGGAGTTTCTAGTTGCGGAGCTTCTAGTTGTGTAGTATCTAGTTGGGAAGTTTCTACTTGAGTTTATAGTTGTGGATTTTCTAGTTGCAGAGTTTCGTGTTGCAGAGATTCTAGTTGTGGAGTTTCTAGCTGTGGAGTTTCTAGTTGCAGAGTCTCTAGTTGTGCAGGCTCTAGTTGTGGAGTCTCTAGTTCTGAAGTTTCTAGTTGCAGAGTTTATAGTTGTGGAGTTTCTAGCTGTGGAGTTTCTATTTGCGGAGTTTCTGGTCGTGGAGTTTCTAGTTGTGGAGTTAGTAGTTGCGGAGTTTCTAGTTGTGGAATTTGTAGTTGTGGAGTATCTAGTTGCAGAGTTTTTAGTTTTGTAGTTTGTTGGGAAGATTCTACTTGAGTTTACAGTTGTGGATTTTTTAGTTGCAGAGTTTCGTGTTGCAGAGTTTCAAGAGTTGGAGTTTCTAGTTGCGGAGTTTATAGTTGTGGAGTTTTTAGTTGTGGAGTTTCTAGCTGTGGAGTTCCTAGTTGCAGTCTCTAGTTGTGCAGGCTCTAGTTGTGGAGTCTCTAGTTCTGGTGTTTCTAGTTGTGGAGTTTATAGTTGTGGAGTTTCTAGCTGTGGAGTTTCTAGTTGTGGAGTTTCTAGTTGCACAGTTTCTAGTTGTGGAGTTTCTAGTTGTGGAGTTTCTAGTTGCGGAGTTTTCTAGTTGCGGAGTCTGTAGTTGTGAAGTTTCTAGTTGTGGAGTTTCTATTTGTGGATTTTCTAGCTGTGGAGTTTCTAGTTGCGGAGTTTCTAGTTGCGGAGTTTCTAGTTGCGGAATTTCTAGCTGTGGAGTTTCTAGTTGCGGAGTTTCTAGTTGCAGACTTTCTAGTTGTGGAGTTTCTAGTTGTGGAGTTTGTAGTTGCGGAGTACTAGTTGTGGAGTTTCTAGTTGTGGAGTTTCTAGTTGTGGAGTTTCTAGTGGTGGAGTTTCAAGATGCGGAATTGATAGGTGTGGAGTTTCTATTTGTGGAGTTTCTAGTTGTCGGGTTTCTAGTTGCGGAGTTTTTTATGTGGAGTCCCTGGTTGTGGAGTCTCTAGTTGTGGAGTGTCTAGTTGCAGAGTTTCTAGTTGCGGAGTTTCTAGTTGTGGAGTCCGTAGTTGTGGAGTCTGCAGTTGTGGAGTTTCTAGTTGCGAAGTTTCTAGTTGCCGAGTTTCTAGTTGGAAAGTCTCAAGTTGTGGAGTTTCTAGCTGTGGAGTTTCCAGTTGCGGAGTTTCTAGTTGTGGAATCTCTAGTCATGGAGTTTCTAGTTGTGGAGTTTTCAGTTGTGGAGTTTTTAGTTGTGGAGTTTCCTGTTGTGGAGTTTCTAGTTGTTGAGTTTGTAGTTGTGGAGTCTCTAGTTGTGGAGTTTCTAGTTAAGGAGTTTCTAGTTGCGAAATGTCAAGTTGTGGAGTTTAGAGTTGTGGAGTTTCTAGTGTGGAATTCGTAGTTGTGGGGTTCGTAGTTTTCGGGTTTCTAGTTGCGGAGTTTCAACTCGTGGAGTTTCTAGTTTCAGAGTCTCTAGTTGTGCAGGCTCTAGTTTTGGAGTCTCTAGTTCTGGAGTTTCTAGTTGTGGAGTTTATAGTTGTGGAGTTTCTAGCTATGGAGTTTCTATTTGCGGAGTTTCTTGTTGCAGAGTTTCTAGTTGTGGAGTTTCTAGTTGTGGAGTTTCTAGTTGCGGAGTTTTCTAGTTGCGGAGTCTGTAGTTGTGGAGTTTCTAGTAGTGCAGTTTCTATTTGTGAATTTTCTAGCTGTGGAGTTTCTAGTTGCGGAGTTTTTAGCTGCTGAGTTTCTAGTTGCGGAATTTCTAGCTGTGGAGTTTCTAGTTGTGGAGTTTCTAGTCAGACTTTCTAGTTGTGGAGTTTCTAGCTGTGGAGTTTCTAGTTGTGGAGTTTCTAGTTGTGGAGTTTCAAGATGCGGAATTGATAGGTGTGGAGTTTCTAGTTGTGGAGTTTCTAGTTGCGGAGTTTTTGATGTGGAGTCCCTGGTTATGGAGTCTCTCGTTGTGGAGTTTCTAGTTGCGAAGTTTCTAGTTGCCAAGTTTCTAGTTGCAAAGTCTAAAGTTGTGGAGTTTCGAGCTGTGGAGTTTCTAGTTGCGGAGTTTCTAGTTGTGTAGTTTCTAGTTGTAGAGTTTCTAGTTGTGGAATTTTTAGTTGTGGAGTATCTAGTTGTGGAGTTTCTAGTTATGGAGTTTCTAGTTGCGGAGTTTCTAGTTGGTGAGTTTCTTGTTGACGTGTTTCTAAATGCGAAGTCTCAAGTTGTGGTGTTTCTATCTGTGGAGTTTCTAGTTGTAGAGTCTCTAGTTGTGGAGTTCCTAGTTGTGGAGTTTCTAGTTGTGGAGTGTCTAGTTGTGGAGTTTCTGGTTTTGGAGTTTCTAGGTGTTGAGTTTCCAGTTGGAGTTTTAGTTTTCGAGTTTCTAGTTGTAGATTTTCTAGTTGCAGAGTTTCTAGTTGTGGAGTTTCTAGTTGTGGGGTTTCTAGTTGTTGAAAATCTAGCTGTGGAGTTTCTACTTATGGAATCTCTAGTCATGGAGTTTCTAGTTGTGGAGTTTCTAGTTGTGGAGTTTTTAGTTGTGGAGTTTCCTGTTGTGGAGTTTCTAGTTGTGAAGTTTCTATTTGCGGATTTTCTAGTTGCGGAGTTTCTAGTTGCGGAGCTTCTAGTTGTGTAGTATCTAGTTGGGAAGTTTCTACTTGAGTTTATAGTTGTGGATTTTCTAGTTGCAGAGTTTCGTGTTGCAGAGTTTCTAGTTGTGGAGTTTCTAGCTGTGGAGTTTCTAGTTGCAGAGTCTCTAGTTGTGCAGGCTCTAGTTGTGGAGTCTCTAGTTCTGAAGTTTCTAGTTGCAGAGTTTATAGTTGTGGAGTTTCTAGCTGTGGAGTTTCTATTTGCGGAGTTTCTATTTGCGGAGTTTCTGGTCGTGGAGTTTCTAGTTGTGGAGTTAGTAGTTGCGGAGTTTCTAGTTGTGGAATTTGTAGTTGTGGAGTATCTAGTTGCAGAGTTTTTAGTTTTGTAGTTTGTTGGGAAGATTCTACTTGAGTTTACAGTTGTGGATTTTTTAGTTGCAGAGTTTCGTGTTGCAGAGTTTCAAGAGTTGGAGTTTTTAGTTGCGGAGTTTATAGTTGTGGAGTTTTTAGTTGTGGAGTTTCTAGCTGTGGAGTTCCTAGTTGCAGTCTCTAGTTGTGCAGGCTCTAGTTGTGGAGTCTCTAGTTCTGGTGTTTCTAGTTGTGGAGTTTCTAGTTGTGGAGTTTCTAGCTGTGGAGTTTCTAGTTGTGGAGTTTCTAGTTGCACAGTTTCTAGTTGTGGAGTTTCTAGTTGTGGAGTTTCTAGCTGTGGAGTTTCTAGTTGCGGAGTTTCTAGTTGCAGAGTTTCTAGTTGCGGAATTTCTAGCTGTGGAGTTTCTAGTTGCGGAGTTTCTAGTTGCAGACTTTCTAGTTGTGGAGTTTCTAGTTGTGGAGTTTGTAGTTGCGGAGTACTAGTTGTGGAGTTTCTAGTTGTGGAGTTTCTAGTTGTGGAGTTTCTAGTGGTGGAGTTTCAAGATGCGGAATTGATAGGTGTGGAGTTTCTAGTTGTGGAGTTTCTAGTTGTCGGGTTTCTAGTTGCGGAGTTTTTTATGTGGAGTCCCTGGTTGTGGAGTCTCTAGTTGTGGAGTTTCTAGTTGCAGAGTTTCTAGTTGCGGAGTTTCTAGTTGTGGAGTCCGTAGTTGTGGAGTCTGCAGTTGTGGAGTTTCTAGTTGCGAAGTTTCTAGTTGCCGAGTTTCTAGTTGGAAAGTCTCAAGTTGTGGAATTTCTAGCTGTGGAGTTTCCAGTTGCGGAGTTTCTAGTTGTGGAATCTCTAGTCATGGAGTTTCTAGTTGTGGAGTTTTCAGTTGTGGAGTTTTTAGTTGTGGAGTTTCCTGTTGTCGAGTTTCTAGTTGTTGAGTTTGTAGTTGTGGAGTCTCTAGTTGTGGAGTTTCTAGTTAAGGAGTTTCTAGTTGCGAAATGTCAAGTTGTGGAGTTTAGAGTTGTGGAGTTTCTAGTGTGGAATTCGTAGTTGTGGGGTTCGTAGTTGTCGGGTTTCTAGTTGCGGAGTTTCAACTCGTGGAGTTTCTAGTTCCAGAGTCTCTAGTTGTGCAGGCTCTAGTTTTGGAGTCTCTAGTTCTGGAGTTTCTAGTCGTGGAGTTTATAGCTGTGGAGTTTCTAGCTGTGGAGTTTCTATTTGCGGAGTTTCTTGTTGCAGAGTTTCTAGTTGTGGAGTTTCTAGTTGTGGAGTTTCTAGTTGCGGAGTTTTCTAGTTGCGGAGTCTGTAGTTGTGGAGTTTCTAGTAGTGCAGTTTCTATTTGTGAATTTTCTAGCTGTGGAGTTTCTAGTTGCGGAGTTTTTAGCTGCTGAGTTTCTAGTTGCGGAATTTCTAGCTGTGGAGTTTCTAGTTGTGGAGTTTCTAGTCGAACTTTCTAGTTGTGGAGTTTCTAGCTGTGGAGTTTCTAGTTGTGGAGTTTCTAGTTGTGGAGTTTCAAGATGCGGAATTGATAGGTGTGGAGTTTCTAGTTGTGGAGTTTCTAGTTGCGGAGTTTTTGATGTGGAGTCCCTGGTTATGGAGTCTCTCGTTGTGGAGTTTCTAGTTGCGAAGTTTCTAGTTGCCAAGTTTCTAGTTGCAAAGTCTAAAGTTGTGGAGTTTCGAGCTGTGGAGTTTCTAGTTGCGGAGTTTCTAGTTGTGGAGTTTCTAGTTGTAGAGTTTCTAGTTGTGGAATTTTTAGTTGTGGAGTATCCAGTTGGGGTGTTTCAAGTTGTGGAGTTTCTAGTTATGGAGTTTCTAGTTGCGGAGTTTCTAGTTGGTGAGTTTCTTGTTGCCGTGTTTCTAAATGCGAAGTCTCAAGTTGTGGTGTTTCTATCTGTGGAGTTTCTAGTTGTAGAGTCTCTAGTTGTGGAGTTCCTAGTTGTGGAGTTTCTAGTTGTGGAGTGTCTAGTTGTGGAGTTTCTGGTTTTGGAGTTTCTAGGTGTTGAGTTTCCAGTTGGAGTTTTAGTTTTCGAGTTTCTAGTTGTAGATTTTCTAGTTGCAGAGTTTCTAGTTGTGGAGTTTCTAGTTGTGGGGTTTCTAGTTGTTGAAAATCTAGCTGTGGAGTTTCTACTTATGGAATCTCTAGTCATGGAGTTTCTAGTTGTGGAGTTTCTAGTTGTGGAGTTTTTAGTTGTGGAGTTTCCTGTTGTGGAGTTTCTAGTTGTGAAGTTTCTATTTGCGGATTTTCTAGTTGCGGAGTTTCTAGTTGCGGAGCTTCTAGTTTCTAGTATCTAGTTGGGAAGTTTCTACTTGAGTTTATAGTTGTGGATTTTCTAGTTGCAGAGTTTCGTGTTGCAGAGTTTCTAGTTGTGGAGTTTCTAGCTGTGGAGTTTCTAGTTGCAGAGTCTCTAGTTGTGCAGGCTCTAGTTGTGGAGTCTCTAGTTCTGAAGTTTCTAGTTGCAGAGTTTATAGTTGTGGAGTTTCTAGCTGTGGAGTTTCTATTTGCGGAGTTTCTATTTGCGGAGTTTCTATTTGCGGAGTTTCTGGTCGTGGAGTTTCTAGTTGTGGAGTTAGTAGTTGCGGAGTTTCTAGTTGTGGAATTTGTAGTTGTGGAGTATCTAGTTGCAGAGTTTCTAGTTTTGTAGTTTCTTGTTGGGAAGATTCTACTTGAGTTTACAGTTGTGGATTTTTTAGTTGCAGAGTTTCGTGTTGCAGAGTTTCAAGAGTTGGAGTTTCTAGTTGCGGAGTTTATAGTTGTGGAGTTTTTAGTTGTGGAGTTTCTAGCTGTGGAGTTCCTAGTTGCAGTCTCTAGTTGTGCAGGCTCAAGTTGTGGAGTCTCTAGTTCTGGTGTTTCTTGTTGTGGAGTTTATAGTGTTGGAGTTTCTAGCTGTGGAGTTTCTAGTTGTGGAGTTTCTAGTTGCACAGTTTCTAGTTGTGGAGTTTCTAGTTGTGGAGTTTCTAGTTGCGGAGTTTTCTAGTTGCGGAGTCTGTAGTTGTGAAGTTTCTAGTTGTGGAGTTTCTATTTGTGGATTTTCTAGCTGTGGAGTTTCTAGTTGCGGAGTTTCTAGTTGCAGAGTTTCTAGTTGCGGAATTTCTAGCTGTGGAGTTTCTAGTTGTGGAGTTTCTAGTTGCAGAGTTTCTAGTTGTGGAGTTTCTAGTTGTGGAGTTTCTAGTTGCGGAGTTTTCTAGTTGCGGAGTCTGTAGTTGTGGAGTTTCTAGTTGCGGAGTTTCTAGTTGCATATTTTCTAGTTGCGGAATTTCTAGCTGTGGAGTTTCTAGTTGCGGAGTTTCTAGTTGCAGACTTTCTAGTTGTGGAATTTGTAGTTGTGGAGTATCTAGTTGCAGAGTTTCTAGTTGTGTAGTTTCTAGTTGGGAAGATTCTACTTGAGTTTACAGTTGTGGATTTTTTAGTTGCAGAGTTTTGTGTTGCAGATTTTCAAGAGTTGGAGTTTGTAGTTGCGGAGTTTCTAGTTGTGGAGTTTCTAGTTGCGGAGTTTTCTAGTTGCGGAGTCTGTAGTTGTGGAGTTTCTAGTAGTGCAGTTTCTATTTGTGAATTTTCTAGCTGTGGAGTTTCTAGTTGCGGAGTTTTTAGCTGCTGAGTTTCTAGCTGTGGAGTTTCTAGTTGTGGAGTTTCTAGTTGTGGAGTTTCAAGATGCGGAATTGATAGGTGTGGAGTTTCTAGTTGTGGAGCTTCTAGTTGCGGAGTTTTTGATGTGGAGTCCCTGGTTATGGAGTCTCTCGTTGTGGAGTTTCTAGTTGCGAAGTTTCTAGTTGCCAAGTTTCTAGTTGCAAAGTCTAAAGTTGTGGAGTTTCGAGCTGTGGAGTTTCTAGTTGCGGAGTTTCTAGTTGTGTAGTTTCTAGTTGTAGAGTTTCTAGTTGTGGAATTTTTAGTTGTGGAGTATCTAGTTGTGGAGTTTCTAGTTATGGAGTTTCTAGTTGCGGAGTTTCTAGTTGGTGAGTTTCTTGTTGACGTGTTTCTAAATGCGAAGTCTCAAGTTGTGGTGTTTCTATCTGTGGAGTTTCTAGTTGTAGAGTCTCTAGTTGTGGAGTTCCTAGTTGTGGAGTTTCTAGTTGTGGAGTGTCTAGTTGTGGAGTTTCTGGTTTTGGAGTTTCTAGGTGTTGAGTTTCCAGTTGGAGTTTTAGTTTTCGAGTTTCTAGTTGTAGATTTTCTAGTTGCAGAGTTTCTAGTTGTGGAGTTTCTAGTTGTGGGGTTTCTAGTTGTTGAAAATCTAGCTGTGGAGTTTCTACTTATGGAATCTCTAGTCATGGAGTTTCTAGTTGTGGAGTTTCTAGTTGTGGAGTTTTTAGTTGTGGAGTTTCCTGTTGTGGAGTTTCTAGTTGCCGTGTTTCTAAATGCGAAGTCTCAAGTTTTTGTGTTTCTATCTGTGGAGTTTCTAGTTGTGGAGTGTCTAGTTGTGGAGTTTCTGGTTTTGGAGTTTCTAGGTGTTGAGTTTCTAGTTGGAGTTTTAGTTTTCGAGTTTCTAGTTGTAGAGGTTCTAGTTGCAGAGTTTCTAGTTGTGGAGTTTCTAGTTGTGGGGTTTCTAGTTGTTGAAAATCTAGCTGTGGAGTTTCTACTTATGGAATCTCTAGTCATGGAGTTTCTAGTTGTGGAGTTTCTAGTTGTGGAGTTTTTAGTTGTGGAGTTTCCTGTTGTGGAGTTTCTAGTTGTGAAGTTTCTATTTGCGGATTTTCTAGTTGCGGAGTTTCTAGTTGCGGAGCTTCTAGTTGTGTAGTATCTAGTTGGGAAGTTTCTACTTGAGTTTATAGTTGTGGATTTTCTAGTTGCAGAGTTTCGTGTTGCAGAGATTCTAGTTGTGGAGTTTCTAGCTGTGGAGTTTCTAGTTGCAGAGTCTCTAGTTGTGCAGGCTCTAGTTGTGGAGTCTCTAGTTCTGAAGTTTCTAGTTGCAGAGTTTATAGTTGTGGAGTTTCTAGCTGTGGAGTTTCTATTTGCGGAGTTTCTGGTCGTGGAGTTTCTAGTTGTGGAGTTAGTAGTTGCGGAGTTTCTAGTTGTGGAATTTGTAGTTGTGGAGTATCTAGTTGCAGAGTTTTTAGTTTTGTAGTTTGTTGGGAAGATTCTACTTGAGTTTACAGTTGTGGATTTTTTAGTTGCAGAGTTTCGTGTTGCAGAGTTTCAAGAGTTGGAGTTTCTAGTTGCGGAGTTTATAGTTGTGGAGTTTTTAGTTGTGGAGTTTCTAGCTGTGGAGTTCCTAGTTGCAGTCTCTAGTTGTGCAGGCTCTAGTTGTGGAGTCTCTAGTTCTGGTGTTTCTAGTTGTGGAGTTTATAGTTGTGGAGTTTCTAGCTGTGGAGTTTCTAGTTGTGGAGTTTCTAGTTGCACAGTTTCTAGTTGTGGAGTTTCTAGTTGTGGAGTTTCTAGTTGCGGAGTTTTCTAGTTGCGGAGTCTGTAGTTGTGAAGTTTCTAGTTGTGGAGTTTCTATTTGTGGATTTTCTAGCTGTGGAGTTTCTAGTTGCGGAGTTTCTAGTTGCGGAGTTTCTAGTTGCGGAATTTCTAGCTGTGGAGTTTCTAGTTGCGGAGTTTCTAGTTGCAGACTTTCTAGTTGTGGAGTTTCTAGTTGTGGAGTTTGTAGTTGCGGAGTACTAGTTGTGGAGTTTCTAGTTGTGGAGTTTCTAGTTGTGGAGTTTCTAGTGGTGGAGTTTCAAGATGCGGAATTGATAGGTGTGGAGTTTCTATTTGTGGAGTTTCTAGTTGTCGGGTTTCTAGTTGCGGAGTTTTTTATGTGGAGTCCCTGGTTGTGGAGTCTCTAGTTGTGGAGTGTCTAGTTGCAGAGTTTCTAGTTGCGGAGTTTCTAGTTGTGGAGTCCGTAGTTGTGGAGTCTGCAGTTGTGGAGTTTCTAGTTGCGAAGTTTCTAGTTGCCGAGTTTCTAGTTGGAAAGTCTCAAGTTGTGGAGTTTCTAGCTGTGGAGTTTCCAGTTGCGGAGTTTCTAGTTGTGGAATCTCTAGTCATGGAGTTTCTAGTTGTGGAGTTTTCAGTTGTGGAGTTTTTAGTTGTGGAGTTTCCTGTTGTGGAGTTTCTAGTTGTTGAGTTTGTAGTTGTGGAGTCTCTAGTTGTGGAGTTTCTAGTTAAGGAGTTTCTAGTTGCGAAATGTCAAGTTGTGGAGTTTAGAGTTGTGGAGTTTCTAGTGTGGAATTCGTAGTTGTGGGGTTCGTAGTTTTCGGGTTTCTAGTTGCGGAGTTTCAACTCGTGGAGTTTCTAGTTTCAGAGTCTCTAGTTGTGCAGGCTCTAGTTTTGGAGTCTCTAGTTCTGGAGTTTCTAGTTGTGGAGTTTATAGTTGTGGAGTTTCTAGCTATGGAGTTTCTATTTGCGGAGTTTCTTGTTGCAGAGTTTCTAGTTGTGGAGTTTCTAGTTGTGGAGTTTCTAGTTGCGGAGTTTTCTAGTTGCGGAGTCTGTAGTTGTGGAGTTTCTAGTAGTGCAGTTTCTATTTGTGAATTTTCTAGCTGTGGAGTTTCTAGTTGCGGAGTTTTTAGCTGCTGAGTTTCTAGTTGCGGAATTTCTAGCTGTGGAGTTTCTAGTTGTGGAGTTTCTAGTCAGACTTTCTAGTTGTGGAGTTTCTAGCTGTGGAGTTTCTAGTTGTGGAGTTTCTAGTTGTGGAGTTTCAAGATGCGGAATTGATAGGTGTGGAGTTTCTAGTTGTGGAGTTTCTAGTTGCGGAGTTTTTGATGTGGAGTCCCTGGTTATGGAGTCTCTCGTTGTGGAGTTTCTAGTTGCGAAGTTTCTAGTTGCCAAGTTTCTAGTTGCAAAGTCTAAAGTTGTGGAGTTTCGAGCTGTGGAGTTTCTAGTTGCGGAGTTTCTAGTTGTGTAGTTTCTAGTTGTAGAGTTTCTAGTTGTGGAATTTTTAGTTGTGGAGTATCTAGTTGTGGAGTTTCTAGTTATGGAGTTTCTAGTTGCGGAGTTTCTAGTTGGTGAGTTTCTTGTTGACGTGTTTCTAAATGCGAAGTCTCAAGTTGTGGTGTTTCTATCTGTGGAGTTTCTAGTTGTAGAGTCTCTAGTTGTGGAGTTCCTAGTTGTGGAGTTTCTAGTTGTGGAGTGTCTAGTTGTGGAGTTTCTGGTTTTGGAGTTTCTAGGTGTTGAGTTTCCAGTTGGAGTTTTAGTTTTCGAGTTTCTAGTTGTAGATTTTCTAGTTGCAGAGTTTCTAGTTGTGGAGTTTCTAGTTGTGGGGTTTCTAGTTGTTGAAAATCTAGCTGTGGAGTTTCTACTTATGGAATCTCTAGTCATGGAGTTTCTAGTTGTGGAGTTTCTAGTTGTGGAGTTTTTAGTTGTGGAGTTTCCTGTTGTGGAGTTTCTAGTTGTGAAGTTTCTATTTGCGGATTTTCTAGTTGCGGAGTTTCTAGTTGCGGAGCTTCTAGTTGTGTAGTATCTAGTTGGGAAGTTTCTACTTGAGTTTATAGTTGTGGATTTTCTAGTTGCAGAGTTTCGTGTTGCAGAGTTTCTAGTTGTGGAGTTTCTAGCTGTGGAGTTTCTAGTTGCAGAGTCTCTAGTTGTGCAGGCTCTAGTTGTGGAGTCTCTAGTTCTGAAGTTTCTAGTTGCAGAGTTTATAGTTGTGGAGTTTCTAGCTGTGGAGTTTCTATTTGCGGAGTTTCTATTTGCGGAGTTTCTGGTCGTGGAGTTTCTAGTTGTGGAGTTAGTAGTTGCGGAGTTTCTAGTTGTGGAATTTGTAGTTGTGGAGTATCTAGTTGCAGAGTTTTTAGTTTTGTAGTTTGTTGGGAAGATTCTACTTGAGTTTACAGTTGTGGATTTTTTAGTTGCAGAGTTTCGTGTTGCAGAGTTTCAAGAGTTGGAGTTTTTAGTTGCGGAGTTTATAGTTGTGGAGTTTTTAGTTGTGGAGTTTCTAGCTGTGGAGTTCCTAGTTGCAGTCTCTAGTTGTGCAGGCTCTAGTTGTGGAGTCTCTAGTTCTGGTGTTTCTAGTTGTGGAGTTTCTAGTTGTGGAGTTTCTAGCTGTGGAGTTTCTAGTTGTGGAGTTTCTAGTTGCACAGTTTCTAGTTGTGGAGTTTCTAGTTGTGGATTTTCTAGCTGTGGAGTTTCTAGTTGCGGAGTTTCTAGTTGCGGAGTTTCTAGTTGCGGAATTTCTAGCTGTGGAGTTTCTAGTTGCGGAGTTTCTAGTTGCAGACTTTCTAGTTGTGGAGTTTCTAGTTGTGGAGTTTGTAGTTGCGGAGTACTAGTTGTGGAGTTTCTAGTTGTGGAGTTTCTAGTTGTGGAGTTTCTAGTGGTGGAGTTTCAAGATGCGGAATTGATAGGTGTGGAGTTTCTATTTGTGGAGTTTCTAGTTGTCGGGTTTCTAGTTGCGGAGTTTTTTATGTGGAGTCCCTGGTTGTGGAGTCTCTAGTTGTGGAGTGTCTAGTTGCAGAGTTTCTAGTTGCGGAGTTTCTAGTTGTGGAGTCCGTAGTTGTGGAGTCTGCAGTTGTGGAGTTTCTAGTTGCGAAGTTTCTAGTTGCCGAGTTTCTAGTTGGAAAGTCTCAAGTTGTGGAGTTTCTAGCTGTGGAGTTTCCAGTTGCGGAGTTTCTAGTTGTGGAATCTCTAGTCATGGAGTTTCTAGTTGTGGAGTTTTCAGTTGTGGAGTTTTTAGTTGTGGAGTTTCCTGTTGTGGAGTTTCTAGTTGTTGAGTTTGTAGTTGTGGAGTCTCTAGTTGTGGAGTTTCTAGTTAAGGAGTTTCTAGTTGCGAAATGTCAAGTTGTGGAGTTTAGAGTTGTGGAGTTTCTAGTGTGGAATTCGTAGTTGTGGGGTTCGTAGTTTTCGGGTTTCTAGTTGCGGAGTTTCAACTCGTGGAGTTTCTAGTTTCAGAGTCTCTAGTTGTGCAGGCTCTAGTTTTGGAGTCTCTAGTTCTGGAGTTTCTAGTTGTGGAGTTTATAGTTGTGGAGTTTCTAGCTATGGAGTTTCTATTTGCGGAGTTTCTTGTTGCAGAGTTTCTAGTTGTGGAGTTTCTAGTTGTGGAGTTTCTAGTTGCGGAGTTTTCTAGTTGCGGAGTCTGTAGTTGTGGAGTTTCTAGTAGTGCAGTTTCTATTTGTGAATTTTCTAGCTGTGGAGTTTCTAGTTGCGGAGTTTTTAGCTGCTGAGTTTCTAGTTGCGGAATTTCTAGCTGTGGAGTTTCTAGTTGTGGAGTTTCTAGTCAGACTTTCTAGTTGTGGAGTTTCTAGCTGTGGAGTTTCTAGTTGTGGAGTTTCTAGTTGTGGAGTTTCAAGATGCGGAATTGATAGGTGTGGAGTTTCTAGTTGTGGAGTTTCTAGTTGCGGAGTTTTTGATGTGGAGTCCCTGGTTATGGAGTCTCTCGTTGTGGAGTTTCTAGTTGCGAAGTTTCTAGTTGCCAAGTTTCTAGTTGCAAAGTCTAAAGTTGTGGAGTTTCGAGCTGTGGAGTTTCTAGTTGCGGAGTTTCTAGTTGTGTAGTTTCTAGTTGTAGAGTTTCTAGTTGTGGAATTTTTAGTTGTGGAGTATCTAGTTGTGGAGTTTCTAGTTATGGAGTTTCTAGTTGCGGAGTTTCTAGTTGGTGAGTTTCTTGTTGACGTGTTTCTAAATGCGAAGTCTCAAGTTGTGGTGTTTCTATCTGTGGAGTTTCTAGTTGTAGAGTCTCTAGTTGTGGAGTTCCTAGTTGTGGAGTTTCTAGTTGTGGAGTGTCTAGTTGTGGAGTTTCTGGTTTTGGAGTTTCTAGGTGTTGAGTTTCCAGTTGGAGTTTTAGTTTTCGAGTTTCTAGTTGTAGATTTTCTAGTTGCAGAGTTTCTAGTTGTGGAGTTTCTAGTTGTGGGGTTTCTAGTTGTTGAAAATCTAGCTGTGGAGTTTCTACTTATGGAATCTCTAGTCATGGAGTTTCTAGTTGTGGAGTTTCTAGTTGTGGAGTTTTTAGTTGTGGAGTTTCCTGTTGTGGAGTTTCTAGTTGTGAAGTTTCTATTTGCGGATTTTCTAGTTGCGGAGTTTCTAGTTGCGGAGCTTCTAGTTGTGTAGTATCTAGTTGGGAAGTTTCTACTTGAGTTTATAGTTGTGGATTTTCTAGTTGCAGAGTTTCGTGTTGCAGAGTTTCTAGTTGTGGAGTTTCTAGCTGTGGAGTTTCTAGTTGCAGAGTCTCTAGTTGTGCAGGCTCTAGTTGTGGAGTCTCTAGTTCTGAAGTTTCTAGTTGCAGAGTTTATAGTTGTGGAGTTTCTAGCTGTGGAGTTTCTATTTGCGGAGTTTCTATTTGCGGAGTTTCTGGTCGTGGAGTTTCTAGTTGTGGAGTTAGTAGTTGCGGAGTTTCTAGTTGTGGAATTTGTAGTTGTGGAGTATCTAGTTGCAGAGTTTTTAGTTTTGTAGTTTGTTGGGAAGATTCTACTTGAGTTTACAGTTGTGGATTTTTTAGTTGCAGAGTTTCGTGTTGCAGAGTTTCAAGAGTTGGAGTTTTTAGTTGCGGAGTTTATAGTTGTGGAGTTTTTAGTTGTGGAGTTTCTAGCTGTGGAGTTCCTAGTTGCAGTCTCTAGTTGTGCAGGCTCTAGTTGTGGAGTCTCTAGTTCTGGTGTTTCTAGTTGTGGAGTTTCTAGTTGTGGAGTTTCTAGCTGTGGAGTTTCTAGTTGTGGAGTTTCTAGTTGCACAGTTTCTAGTTGTGGAGTTTCTAGTTGTGGAGTTTCTAGCTGTGGAGTTTCTAGTTGCGGAGTTTCTAGTTGCAGAGTTTCTAGTTGCGGAATTTCTAGCTGTGGAGTTTCTAGTTGCGGAGTTTCTAGTTGCAGACTTTCTAGTTGTGGAGTTTCTAGTTGTGGAGTTTGTAGTTGCGGAGTACTAGTTGTGGAGTTTCTAGTTGTGGAGTTTCTAGTTGTGGAGTTTCTAGTGGTGGAGTTTCAAGATGCGGAATTGATAGGTGTGGAGTTTCTAGTTGTGGAGTTTCTAGTTGTCGGGTTTCTAGTTGCGGAGTTTTTTATGTGGAGTCCCTGGTTGTGGAGTCTCTAGTTGTGGAGTTTCTAGTTGCAGAGTTTCTAGTTGCGGAGTTTCTAGTTGTGGAGTCCGTAGTTGTGGAGTCTGCAGTTGTGGAGTTTCTAGTTGCGAAGTTTCTAGTTGCCGAGTTTCTAGTTGGAAAGTCTCAAGTTGTGGAATTTCTAGCTGTGGAGTTTCCAGTTGCGGAGTTTCTAGTTGTGGAATCTCTAGTCATGGAGTTTCTAGTTGTGGAGTTTTCAGTTGTGGAGTTTTTAGTTGTGGAGTTTCCTGTTGTCGAGTTTCTAGTTGTTGAGTTTGTAGTTGTGGAGTCTCTAGTTGTGGAGTTTCTAGTTAAGGAGTTTCTAGTTGCGAAATGTCAAGTTGTGGAGTTTAGAGTTGTGGAGTTTCTAGTGTGGAATTCGTAGTTGTGGGGTTCGTAGTTGTCGGGTTTCTAGTTGCGGAGTTTCAACTCGTGGAGTTTCTAGTTCCAGAGTCTCTAGTTGTGCAGGCTCTAGTTTTGGAGTCTCTAGTTCTGGAGTTTCTAGTCGTGGAGTTTATAGCTGTGGAGTTTCTAGCTGTGGAGTTTCTATTTGCGGAGTTTCTTGTTGCAGAGTTTCTAGTTGTGGAGTTTCTAGTTGTGGAGTTTCTAGTTGCGGAGTTTTCTAGTTGCGGAGTCTGTAGTTGTGGAGTTTCTAGTAGTGCAGTTTCTATTTGTGAATTTTCTAGCTGTGGAGTTTCTAGTTGCGGAGTTTTTAGCTGCTGAGTTTCTAGTTGCGGAATTTCTAGCTGTGGAGTTTCTAGTTGTGGAGTTTCTAGTCGAACTTTCTAGTTGTGGAGTTTCTAGCTGTGGAGTTTCTAGTTGTGGAGTTTCTAGTTGTGGAGTTTCAAGATGCGGAATTGATAGGTGTGGAGTTTCTAGTTGTGGAGTTTCTAGTTGCGGAGTTTTTGATGTGGAGTCCCTGGTTATGGAGTCTCTCGTTGTGGAGTTTCTAGTTGCGAAGTTTCTAGTTGCCAAGTTTCTAGTTGCAAAGTCTAAAGTTGTGGAGTTTCGAGCTGTGGAGTTTCTAGTTGCGGAGTTTCTAGTTGTGGAGTTTCTAGTTGTAGAGTTTCTAGTTGTGGAATTTTTAGTTGTGGAGTATCCAGTTGGGGTGTTTCAAGTTGTGGAGTTTCTAGTTATGGAGTTTCTAGTTGCGGAGTTTCTAGTTGGTGAGTTTCTTGTTGCCGTGTTTCTAAATGCGAAGTCTCAAGTTGTGGTGTTTCTATCTGTGGAGTTTCTAGTTGTAGAGTCTCTAGTTGTGGAGTTCCTAGTTGTGGAGTTTCTAGTTGTGGAGTGTCTAGTTGTGGAGTTTCTGGTTTTGGAGTTTCTAGGTGTTGAGTTTCCAGTTGGAGTTTTAGTTTTCGAGTTTCTAGTTGTAGATTTTCTAGTTGCAGAGTTTCTAGTTGTGGAGTTTCTAGTTGTGGGGTTTCTAGTTGTTGAAAATCTAGCTGTGGAGTTTCTACTTATGGAATCTCTAGTCATGGAGTTTCTAGTTGTGGAGTTTCTAGTTGTGGAGTTTTTAGTTGTGGAGTTTCCTGTTGTGGAGTTTCTAGTTGTGAAGTTTCTATTTGCGGATTTTCTAGTTGCGGAGTTTCTAGTTGCGGAGCTTCTAGTTTCTAGTATCTAGTTGGGAAGTTTCTACTTGAGTTTATAGTTGTGGATTTTCTAGTTGCAGAGTTTCGTGTTGCAGAGTTTCTAGTTGTGGAGTTTCTAGCTGTGGAGTTTCTAGTTGCAGAGTCTCTAGTTGTGCAGGCTCTAGTTGTGGAGTCTCTAGTTCTGAAGTTTCTAGTTGCAGAGTTTATAGTTGTGGAGTTTCTAGCTGTGGAGTTTCTATTTGCGGAGTTTCTATTTGCGGAGTTTCTATTTGCGGAGTTTCTGGTCGTGGAGTTTCTAGTTGTGGAGTTAGTAGTTGCGGAGTTTCTAGTTGTGGAATTTGTAGTTGTGGAGTATCTAGTTGCAGAGTTTCTAGTTTTGTAGTTTCTTGTTGGGAAGATTCTACTTGAGTTTACAGTTGTGGATTTTTTAGTTGCAGAGTTTCGTGTTGCAGAGTTTCAAGAGTTGGAGTTTCTAGTTGCGGAGTTTATAGTTGTGGAGTTTTTAGTTGTGGAGTTTCTAGCTGTGGAGTTCCTAGTTGCAGTCTCTAGTTGTGCAGGCTCAAGTTGTGGAGTCTCTAGTTCTGGTGTTTCTTGTTGTGGAGTTTATAGTGTTGGAGTTTCTAGCTGTGGAGTTTCTAGTTGTGGAGTTTCTAGTTGCACAGTTTCTAGTTGTGGAGTTTCTAGTTGTGGAGTTTCTAGTTGCGGAGTTTTCTAGTTGCGGAGTCTGTAGTTGTGAAGTTTCTAGTTGTGGAGTTTCTATTTGTGGATTTTCTAGCTGTGGAGTTTCTAGTTGCGGAGTTTCTAGTTGCAGAGTTTCTAGTTGCGGAATTTCTAGCTGTGGAGTTTCTAGTTGTGGAGTTTCTAGTTGCAGAGTTTCTAGTTGTGGAGTTTCTAGTTGTGGAGTTTCTAGTTGCGGAGTTTTCTAGTTGCGGAGTCTGTAGTTGTGGAGTTTCTAGTTGCGGAGTTTCTAGTTGCATATTTTCTAGTTGCGGAATTTCTAGCTGTGGAGTTTCTAGTTGCGGAGTTTCTAGTTGCAGACTTTCTAGTTGTGGAATTTGTAGTTGTGGAGTATCTAGTTGCAGAGTTTCTAGTTGTGTAGTTTCTAGTTGGGAAGATTCTACTTGAGTTTACAGTTGTGGATTTTTTAGTTGCAGAGTTTTGTGTTGCAGATTTTCAAGAGTTGGAGTTTGTAGTTGCAGAGTACTAGTTGTGGAGTTTCTAGTTGTGGAGTTTCTAGTTGTCGGGTTTCTAGTTGCGGAGTTTTTGATGTGGAGTCCCTGGTTGTGGAGTCTCTAGTTGTGGAGTTTCTAGTTGCAGAGTTTCTAGTTGCGGAGTTTCTAGTTGTGGAGTCTGTAGTTGTGGAGTCTGCAGTTGTGGAGTTTCTAGTTGTGGAGTTTCTAGTTGTTGAGTTTCTGGTTGCCGAGTTTCTAGTTGCAAAGTCTCAAGTTGTGGAGTTTCTAGCTGTGGAGTTTCCAGTTGCGGAGTTTCTAGTTGTGTAGTTTCTAGTTGTGGAGTTTTCAGTTATGGAGTCTCTCGTTGTGGAGTTTCTAGTTTCCAAGTTTCTAGTTGCCGAGTTTCTAGTTGCAAAGTCCAAAGGTTGGAGTTTCGAGCTCTGGAGTTTCTAGTTGCGGAGTTTCTAGTTGTGGAGTTTCTAGTTGTGGAGTTTCTAGTTGTGGAATTTGTAGTTGTGGAGTATCTAGTAGGGGTGTTTCAAGTTGTGGAGTTTCTAGTTATGGAGTTTCTAGTTGCGGAGTTTCTAGTTGGTGAGTTTCTTGTTGCCGTGTTTCTAAATGCAAAGTCTCAAGTTGTGGTGTTTCTATCTGTGGAGTTTCTACTTGTAGAGTCTCTAGTTGTGGAGTTCCTAGTTGTGGAGTTTCTAGTTGTGGAGTGTCTAGTTGTGGAGTTTCTGGTTTTGGAGTTTCTAGGTGTAGAGTTTCTAGTTGGAGTTTTAATTTTCGAGTTTCTAGTTGTAGATTTTCTAGTTGCAGAGTTTCTAGTTGTGGAGATTCTAGTTGTGGGGTTTCTAGTGGTTGAAATTCTAGCTGTGGAGTTTCTACTTATGGTATCTCTAGTCATGGAGTTTTTAGTTGTGAAGTTTTTAGTTGTGGAGTTTCCTGTTGTGGAGTTTCTAGTTGTGAAGTTTCTATTTGCGGATTTTCTAGTTGCGGAGTTTCTAGTTGCGGAGCTTCTAGTTGTGTAGTTTCTAGTTGGGAAGTTTCTACTTGAGTTTATAGTTGTGGATTTCCTAGTTGCAGAGTTTCGTGTTGCAGAGTTTCTAGTTGTGGAGTTTCTAGCTGTGGAGTTTCTAGCTGTGGAGTTTCTAGTTGCGGAGTTTCTAGTTGCAGAGTTTATAGTTGTGGAGTTTCTAGCTGTGGAGTTTCTATTTGCGGAGTTTCTATTTGCGGAGTTTCTAGTCGTGGAGTTTCCAGTTGTTGAGTTAGTAGTTGCAGAGTTTCTAGTTGTGGAATTTGTAGTTGTGGAGTATCTAGTTGCAGAGTTTCTAGTTGTGTAGTTTCTAGTTGGGAAGATTCTACTTGAGTTTACAGTTGTGGATTTTTTAGTTGCAGAGTTTCGTGTTGCAGAGTTTCAAGAGTTGGAGTTTCTAGTTGCGGAGTCTATAGTTGTGGAGTTTTTAGTTGCGGAGTTTCTAGCTGTGGAGTTTCTAGTTGCAGAGTCTCTAGTTGTGCAGGCTCTAGTTGTGGAGTCTCTAGTTCTGGAGTTTCTAGTTGTGGAGTTTATGGTTGTGGAGTTTCTAGCTGTGGAGTTTCTAGCTGTGGAGTTTCTAGTCGTGGAGTTTCTAGTTGCAGAGTCTTTAGTTGTGCAGGCTCTAGTTGTGGAGTCTCTAGTTCTGGTGTTTCTAGTTGTGGAGTTTATAGTTGTGGAGTTTCTAGCTGTGGAGTTTCTAGTTGTGGAGTTTCTAGTTGCAGAGTTTCTAGTTGTGGACTTTCTAGTTGTGGAGTTTCTAGTTGCGGAGTTTTCTAGTTGCGGAGTCTGTAGTTGTGGAGTTTCTAGTTGCGGAGTTTCTAGTTGCATAGTTTCTAGTTGCGGAATTTCTAGCTGTGGAGTTTCTAGTTGCGGAGTTTCTAGTTGCAGACTTTCTAGTTGTGGAATTTGTAGTTGTGGAGTATCTAGTTGCAGAGTTTCTAGTTGTGTAGTTTCTAGTTGGGAAGATTCTACTTGAGTTTACAGTTGTGGATTTTTTAGTTGCAGAGTTTTGTGTTGCAGATTTTCAAGAGTTGGAGTTTGTAGTTGCAGAGTACTAGTTGTGGAGTTTCTAGTTGTGGAGTTTCTAGTTGTCGGGTTTCTAGTTGCGGAGTTTTTGATGTGGAGTCCCTGGTTGTGGAGTCTCTAGCTGTGGAGTTTCTAGTTGCAGAGTTTCTAGTTGCGGAGTTTCTAGTTGTGGAGTCTGTAGTTGTGGAGTCTGCAGTTGTGGAGTTTCTAGTTGTGGAGTTTCTAGTTGTTGAGTTTCTGGTTGCCGAGTTTCTAGTTGCAAAGTCTCAAGTTGTGGAGTTTCTAGCTGTGGAGTTTCCAGTTGCGGAGTTTCTAGTTGTGTAGTTTCTAGTTGTGGAGTTTGTAGTTGTCGAGTCTCTAGTTGTGGAGTTTCTAGTTAAGGAGTTTCTATTTGCGAAGTGTCAAGTTGTGGAGTTTGTAGTTGTGGAGTTTCTAGTCTTCGAGTTTCTAGTTGCGGAGTCTGTAGTTGTGCAGTTTCTAGTTGTGGAGTTTCTATTTGTGGATTTTCTAGCTGTGGAGTTTCTAGTTGCAAGAGTTTCTAGTTGCAGACTTTGTAGTTGTGGAGTTTCTAGTTGTGGAGTTTCTAGTGTTGGAGTTTCAAGATGCGGAATTGATAGGTATGGAGTTTCTAGTTGTGGAGTTACTAGTTGTCGGGTTTCTAGTTGCGGAGTTTTTGATGTGGAGTCCCTGGTTGTGGAGTCTGCAGTTGTGGAGTTTCTAGTGGTGGAGTTTTTAGTTATGGAGTCTCTCGTTGTGGAGTTTCTAGTTGCGAAGTTTCTAGTTGCCGAGTTTCTAGTTGCAAAGTCTAAAGTTGTGGAGTTTCGAGCTGCGGAGTTTCTAGTTGCGGAGTTTCTAGTTGTAAAGTTTCTAGTTGTGGAGTTTCTAGTTGTGGAATTTGTAGTTGTGGAGTATCTAGTTGTGGTGTTTCAAGTTGTGGAGTTTCTAGTTATGGAGTTTCTAGTTGCGGAGTTTCTAGTTGGTGAGTTTCTAGTTGCCGTGTTTTTAAATGCGAAGTCTCAAGTTGTGGTGTTTCTATCTGTGGAGTTTCTAGTTGCGAAATGTCAAGTTGTGGAGTTTAGAGTTGTGGAGTTTCTAGTGTGGAATTCGTAGTTGTGGGGTTCGTAGTTGTCGGGTTTCTAGTTGCGGAGTTTCTAGTCGTAGAGTTTCTAGTTGCAGAGTCTCTGGTTGTGCAGGCTCTAGTTTTGGAGTCTCTAGTTCTTGAGTTTCTAGTTGTGGAGTTTATAGTCGTGGAGTTTCTAGCTGTGGAGTTTCTATTTGCGGAGTTTCTTGTTGCACAGTTTCTAGTTGTGGAGTTTCAAGTTGTGGAGTTTCTAGTGGCGGAGTTTTCTAGTTGCGGAGTCTGTAGTTGTGGAGTTTCTAGCTGTGGAGTTTCTATTTGTGGATTTTCTAGCTGTGGAGTTTCTAGTTGCGGAGTTTCTAGTTGCAGAGTTTCTAGTTGCGGAATTTCTAGCTGTGGAGTTTCTAGTTGCGGAGTTTCTAGTTGCAGACTTTCTAGTTGTGGAGTTTCTAGTTGTGGAGTTTGTAGCTCCGGAGTACTAGTTGTGGAGTTTCTAGTTGTGGAGTTTCTAGTGGTGGAGTTTCAAGATGCGGAATTGATAGGTGTGGAGTTTCTAGTTGTGGAGTTTCTAGTTGTCGGGTTTCTAGTTGCGGAGTTTTTGATGTGGAGTCCCTGGTTGTGGAGTCTCTAGTTGTGGAGTTTCTAGTTGCAGAGTTTCTAGTTGTGGAGTTTCTAGTTGTGGAGTCTGTAGTTGTGGAGTCTGCAGTTGTGAAGTTTCTAGTTGTGAAGTTTTAGTTAAGGAGTCTCTCGTTGTTGAGTTTCTAGTTGCGAAGTTTCTAGTTGCCGAGTTTCTAGTTGGAAAGTCTCAAGTTGTGGAGTTTCTAGCTGTGGAGTTTCCAGTTGCGGAGTTTCTAGTTGTGGAATCTCTAGTCATGGAGTTTCTAGTTGTGGAGTTTTTAGTTGTGGAGTTTTTAGTTGTGGAGTTTCCTGTTGTGGAGTTTCTAATTGTTGAGTTTGTAGTTGTGGAGTCTCTAGTTGTGGAGTTTCTAGTTAAGGAGTTTCTAGTTGCGAAATGTCAAGTTGTGGAGTTTAGAGTTGTGGAGTTTCTAGTGTGGAATTCGTAGTTGTGGGGTTCGTAGTTGTCGGGTTTCTAGTTGCGGAGTTTCAACTCGTGGAGTTTCTAGTTCCAGAGTCTTTAGTTGTGCAGGCTCTAGTTTTGGAGTCTCTAGTTCTGGAGTTTCTAGTTGTGGAGTTTATAGTTGTGGAGTTTCTAGCTGTGGAGTTTCTATTTGCGGAGTTTCTTGTTGCAGAGTTTCTAGTTGTGGAGTTTCTAGTTGTGGAGTTTCTAGTTGCGGAGTTTTCTAGTTGCGGAGTCTGTAGTTGTGGAGTTTCTAGTAGTGCAGTTTCTATTTGTGAATTTTCTAGCTGTGGAGTTTCTAGTTGCGGAGTTTTTAGCTGCTGAGTTTCTAGTTGCGGAATTTCTAGCTGTGGAGTTTCTAGTTGTGGAGTTTCTAGTCAGACTTTCTAGTTGTGGAGTTTCTAGCTGTGGAGTTTCTAGTTGTGGAGTTTCTAGTTGTGGAGTTTCAAGATGCGGAATTGATAGGTGTGGAGTTTCTAGTTGTGGAGTTTCTAGATGCGGAGTTTTTGATGTGGAGTCCCTGGTTATGGAGTCTCTCGTTGTGGAGTTTCTAGTTGCGAAGTTTCTAGTTGCCAAGTTTCTAGTTGTGGAGTTTCTAGTTGCGGAGTTTTTAGTTGCAGAGTTTCTAGTTGCGGAATTTCTAGCTGTGGAGTTTCTAGTTGTGGAGTTTCTAGTCAGACTTTCTAGTTGTGGAGTTTCTAGCTGTGGAGTTTCTAGTTGTGGAGTTTCTAGTTGTGGAGTTTCAAGATGCGGAATTGATAGGTGTGGAGTTTCTAGTTGTGGAGTTTCTAGTTGCGGAGTTTTTGATGTGGAGTCCCTGGTTATGGAGTCTCTCGTTGTGGAGTTTCTAGTTGCGAAGTTTCTAGTTGCCAAGTTTCTAGTTGCAAAGTCTAAAGTTGTGGATTTTCTAGTTGCGGAGTTTCTAGTTGTGGAGTTTCTAGTTGTGGAGTTTCTAGTTGTGGAATTTTTAGTTGTGGAGTATCTAGTTGGGTTGTTTCAAGTTGTGGAGTTTCTAGTTATGGAGTTTCTAGTTGCGGAGTTTCTAGTTGGTGAGTTTCTTGTTGCCGTGTTTCTAAATGCGAAGTCTCAAGTTGTGGTGTTTCTATCTGTGGAGTTTCTAGTTGTAGAGTCTCTAGTTGTGGAGTTCCTAGTTGTGGAGTTTCTAGTTGTGGAGTGTCTAGTTGTGGAGTTTCTGGTTTTGGAGTTTCTAGGTGTTGAGTTTCCAGTTGGAGTTTTAGTTTTCGAGTTTCTAGTTGTAGATTTTCTAGTTGCAGAGTTTCTAGTTGTGGAGTTTCTAGTTGTGGGGTTTCTAGTTGTTTATATTCTAGCTGTGGAGTTTCTACTTATAAAATCTCTAGTCATGGAGTTTCTAGTTGTGGAGTTTTTAGTTGTGGAGTTTTTAGTTGTGAAGTTTCCTGTTGTGGAGTTTCTAGTTGTGAAGTTTTTATTTGTGGAGCTTTAAGTTGTGGAGTTTCTTGATGTGGAGTTTCTAGTCGTGAAGTTTCTAGTTGTGGATTTTCTAGTTAGGGAGTTTCTAGTTGTGTAGTTTCTAGTTGGGAAGTTTCTTCTTGAGTTTATAGTTGTGGATTTTCTAGTTGCAGAGTTTCGAGTTGCAGTGTTTCAAGTGTGAAATTTCTAGTTGTGGAGTTTATAGTTGTGGAGTTTCTAGCTGTGGAGTTTCTAGTTTCGGAGATTATATTTGCAGAGTTTCTAGTTGCGGAGTTTGTAGTTGCGGTGTTTCTAAATGTGGAGTTTTTAGTTGTGCAATTTGTAGTTGTGGAGCATCTAGCTGTGGTGTTTCAAGTTGTGGAGTTTCTAGTTGTGGAGTTTCTAGTTTTGGAGTTTCTAGTTGTTGAGTTTCTGGTTGCCGAGTTTCTAGTTGCAAAGTCTCAAGTTATGGAGTTTCTAGCTGTTGAGTTTAAAGTGTGCAGTTTCCAGTTGTGGATTTTTTAGTAGTTGAGTTTCTGGTTGCTGAGTTTCTAGTTGCAAAGTCTCAAGTTGTGGAGTTTCTAGTTGTGGGGTTTCAAGTTGTTGAAATTCTAGCTGTGGAGTTTCTACTTATAGAATCTCTAGTTGCGAAGTTTTCTAGTTGCGGAGTTTGTAGTTGTGGAGTTTTAGTTGCAGAGTTTCTAGTTGCGGATTTTCTAGCTGTGGAGTTTCTAGTTCCGGAGTTTCTAGTTGCAGAGTTTCTAGGTGTGGCGTTTCTATTTTTGGAGTTTGTAGTTGTCAAGTTTCTAGTTGTGGAGTTTCAAGATGCAGAATTGATAGGTGTGGAGTTTCTAGTTTTCGGGTTTCTAGTTGCGGAGTTTTTGTTGTGGAGTCCCTAGTTGTGGAGTCTCTAGTTGTGGAGTTTCTAGTTGCAGAGTTTCCAGTTGCGTAGTCTCTAGTTGTGTAGTTTCTAGTTGTGTAGTCTGTAGATGTGGAGTCTGCAGTTGTGGAGTCTCTAGTGTTGGAGTTTCCAGTTGCGAAGTTTCTAGTGGCCGAGTTTCTAGTTGCACAGTCTAAAGTTGTTGAGTTTTAGCTGTGGAATTTCTAGTCGTGGAGTTTCTAGTTGTGAAGTTTCTAGTTGTGGAATTTGTAGTTGAGGAGTATCTAAATGTGGTGTTTCAAGTTGTGGAGTTTCTAGTTGTGGAGTTTCCAGTTGCGGAGTTTCTAGTTGGTGAGTTTCTAGTTGCCGTGTTTCTAAATGCGAAGTCTCAAGTTGTGGTGTTTCTATCTGTGGAGTTTCTACTTGTGGAGTCTTTAGTTGTGGAGTACCTAGTTGTGGAGTTTCTTGTTGTGGAGTGTCTAGTTGAGGAGTTTCTAGTTGTGGAGTTTCCAGGTGTGGAGTTCCTAGTTGTGGAGCTTCTAGTTGTGGGCTTTCTAGTTGTTGAAATTCTAGCTGTGGAGTTTCTACTTATAGAATCTCTAGTCGTGGAGTTACTAGTTGTGTAGTTTCTATCTGAGGAGTTTCTAAATGGGAATCTATTTGTGCAGTCTCTAGTTGTGAAGGGTTTAGTTGCGGAGTTTTTAGTTGTGGAGTTTCTTGATGTGGAGTTTCTAGTTGTGTAGTTTCTAGTTGGGAAGTTTCTATTTGAGTTTAGGGTTGTGGATTTTCTAGTTGCAGAGTTTCGAGTTGCAGAGTTTCAAGGTGTTGAGTTTCTAGTTGCGGAGTCTCTAGTTGTGGAGTTTCTAGTTGCGGAGTTTCTAGCTGTGGAGTTTCTTGTTGCAGAGTCTCTAGTTGTGCAGGCTCTAGTTGTGGAATCTCTAGTTCTTTAGTTTCTAGTTGTGGAGTTTCTAGTTGTGGAGTTTCTAGTTGTGGAGTTCCTAGTTATGGAGTCTCTAGTTGTGGAATTTCTAGTTGCGGAGTTTCTAGTTGCGGAGTTTCTAGTTGTGTAGTTTTCAGTTGGAGAGTTTCTACTTGAGTTTATAGTTCTGGGAATTCTAGTTGCAGAGTGTCTAGTTGCAGAAAATCAAGTTGTGGAGTTTCTAGTTGCGGAGTCTCTAGTTGTTTAGTTTCTAGTTGTGAAGTGTCTAGTTGTAGAGTTTCTAGTTGCGGACATTCCAGCTGGGGAGTTTCTAGTTGGAGTTTTAGTTTTCGAGCTTTAGTTGTGGATTTTGAAGTTGTAGAGTTCCTAGTTGTGGAGTGTCTAGTTGTGGAGTTTCTAGTTGCGGAGTTTGTAGTTGTGGAGTTCCTAGTTGTGGAGTTTCTATTTGTGGATTTTCTAGCTGCGGAGTTTCTAGTTGCGGAGTTTTTTGTTGCAGAGTTTCTAATTGCGGACTTTCTAGCTGTGGAGTTTCTAGTTGTGGAGTTTCTAGTTGCAGAGTTTCTAGTTGTTGAGTTTCTAGTTGTGGAGTTTGTAGTTGTGTAGTATCTAGTTGGGGTGTTTCAAGTTGTGGAGTTTCTAGTTATGGAGTTTCTAGTTGCGGAGTTTCTAGTTGGTGAGTTTCTTGTTGCCGTGTTTCTAAATGCAAAGTCTCAAGTTGTGGTGTTTCTATCTGTGGAGTTTCTAGTTGTAGAGTCTCTAGTTGTGGAGTTCCTAGTTGTGGTGTTTCTAGTTGTGGAGTGTCTAGTTGTGGAGTTTCTGGTTTTGGAGTTTCTAGGTGTAGAGTTTCTAGTTGGAGTTTTAGTTTTCGAGTTTCTAGTTTTAGAATTTCTAGTTGCAGAGTTTCTAGTTGTAGAGTTTCAAGTTGTGGGGTTTCTAGTTGTTGAAATTCTAGCTGTGGAGTTTCTACTTATGGAATCTCTAGTCATGGAGTTTTTAGTTGTGGAGTTTTTAGTTGTGGAGTTTCCTGTTGTGGAGTTTCTAGTTGTGAAGTTTCTATTTGCGGATTTTCTAGTTGCGGAGTTTCTAGTGTCGGAGCTTCTAGTTGTGTAGTTTCTAGTTGGGAAGTTTCTACTTGAGTTTATAGTTGTGGATTTCCTAGTTGCAGAGTTTCGTGTTGCAGAGTTTCTAGTTGTGGAGTTTCTAGCTGTGGAGTTTCTAGCTGTGGAGTTTCCAGTTGCGGAGTTTCTAGTTGCAGAGTTTATAGTTGTGGAGTTTCTACCTGTGGAGTTTCTATTTGCGGAGTTTCTATTTGCGGAGTTTCTAGTCGTGGAGTTTCCAGTTGTGGAGTTAGTAGTTGCGGAGTTTCTAGTTGTGGAATTTGTAGTTGTGGAGTATCTAGTTGCAGAGTTTCTAGTTGTGTAGTTTCTAGTTGGGAAGATTCTACTTGAGTTTACAGTTGTGGATTTTTTAGTTGCAGAGTTTCGTGTTGCAGAGTTTCAAGAGTGTGAGTTTCTAGTTGCGGAGTCTATAGTTGTGGAGTTTTTAGTTGCGGAGTTTCTAGCTGTGGAGTTTCTAGTTGCAGAGTCTCTAGTTGTGCAGGCTCTAGTTGTGGGGTCTCTAGTTCTGGAGTTTCTAGTTGTGGAGTTTATGGTTATGGAGTTTCTCGCTGTGGAGTTTCTATTTGCGGAGTTTCTAGTTGCAGAGTTTCTAGTTGCAGAGTTTCTAGTTGTGGAGTCTCTAGTTGTGGAGTTTCTAGTTAAGGAGTTTCTAGTTGCGAAGTGTCAAGTTGTGGAGTTTGTAGTTGTGGAGTTTCTAGTCTTGGAGTTTCTAGTTGCAGAGTCTCTAGTTGTGCAGGCTCTAGTTTTGGAGTCTCTAGTTCTGGAGTTTCTAGTTGTGGAGTTTCTAGTTGTGGAGTTTCTAGTTGCGGAGACTTCTAGTTGCGGAGTCTGTAGTTGTGCAGTTTCTAGTTGTGAAGATTCTATTTGTGGATTTTCTAGCTGTGGAGTTTCTAGTTGCAAGAGTTTCTAGTTGCAGACTTTGTAGTTGTGGAGTTTCTAGTTGTGGAGTTTCTAGTTGTAGAGTTTCTAGTGTTGGAGTTTCAAGATGCGGAATTGATAGGTATAGAGTTTCTAGTTGTGGAGTTTCTAGTTGTGGAGTTTCTAGTTGTCGGGTTTCTAGTTGCGGAGTTTTTCATGTGGAGTCCCTGGTTGTGGAGTCTGCAGTTGTGGAGTTTCTGGTGGTGGAGTTTTTAGTTATGGAGTCTCTCGTTGTGGAGTTTCTAGTTGCGAAGTTTCTAGTTGCCGAGTTTCTAGTTGGAAAGTCTCAAGTTGCGGAGTTTCTAGCTGTGGAGTTTCCAGTTGCGGAGTTTCTAGTTGTGGAATATCTAGTCATGGTGTTTCTAGTTGTGGAGTTTTTAGTTGTGGAGTTTCCTGTTGTGGAGTTTCTAGTTGTTGAGTTTGTAGTTGTGGAGTCTCTAGTTGTGGAGTTTCTAGTCAAGGAGTTTCTAGTTGCGAAATGTCAAGTTGTGGAGTTTATAGTAGTGGAGTTTCTAGTGTGGAATTCGTAGTTGTGGGGTTTGTAGTTGTCGGGTTTCTAGTTGCGGAGTTTCTAGTCGTGGAGTTTCTAGTTGCAGAGTCTCTAGTTGTGCAGGCTCTAGTTTTGGAGTCTCTAGTTCTGGAGTTTCTAGTTGTGGAGTTTATAGTTGTGGAGTTTCTAGCTGTGGAGTTTCTATTTGCCAAGGTACTTGTTGCAGAGTTTCTAGTTGTGGAGTTTCTAGTTGTGGAGTTTCTAGTTGCGGAGTTTTCTAGTTGTGGAGTTTGTAGTTGTGGAGTTTCTAGTTGTGCAGTTTCTATTTGTGGACTTTCTAGCTGTGGAGTTTCTAGTTGCGGAGTTTTTAGTTGCAGAGTTTCTAGTTGCGGAATTTCTAGCTGTGGAGTTTGTAGTTGTGGAGTTTCTAGTTGCAGACTTTCTAGTTGTGGAGTTTCTAGTTGTGGAGTTTCTAGTTGTGGAGTTTCAAGATGCGGAAATGATAGGTGTGGAGTTTCTAGTTGTGGAGTTTCTAGTTGCGGAGTTTTTGATGTGGAGTCCCTGGTTGTGGAGTCTGCAGTTGTGGAGTTTCTAGTTGTGGAGTTTTTAGTTATGGAGTCTCTCGTTGTGGAGTTTCTAGTTGCGAAGTTTCTAGTTGCCGAGTTTCTAGTTGCAAAGTCTAAAGTTGTGGAGTTTCGAGCTGTGGAGTTTCTAGTTGCGGAGTTTCTAGTTGTGGAGTTTCTAGTTTTGGAGTTTCTAGTTGTGGAATTTGTAGTTGTGGAGTATCTATTTGGGGTGTTTCAAGTTGTGGAGGTTCTAGTTATGGAGTTTCTAGTTGCGGAGTTTTTAGTCTGTGAGTTTCTAGTTGCCGTGTTTCTAAATGCGAAGTCTCAAGTTGTGGTGTTTCTATCTGTAGAGTTTCTAGTTGTAGAGTCTCTAGTTGTGGAGTTCCTAGTTGTGGAGTTTCTAGTTGCGGAGTGTCTAGTTGTGGAGTTTCTGGTTTTGGAGTTTCTAGTTGTGGGGTTTCTAGTTGTTGAAAATCTAGCTGGGGAGTTCCTACTTATGGAATCTCTAGTCATGGAGATTCTAGTTGTGGAGTTTCTAGTTGTGGAGTTTTTAGTTGTGGAGTTTCCTGTTGTGGAGTTTCTAGTTGTGAAGTTTCTTTTCTAGTTGCGGAGTTTCTAGTTGCGGAGCTTCTAGTTGTGTAGTATCTAGTTGGGAAGTTTCTACTTGAGTTTATAGTTGTGGATTTTCTAGTTGCAGAGTTTCGTGTTGCAGAGTTTCTAGTTGTGGAGTTTCTAGCTGTGGAGTTTCTAGTTGCAGAGTCTCTAGTTGTGCAGGCTCTAGTTGTGGAGTCTCTAGTTCTGAAGTTTCTAGTTGCAGAGTTTATAGTTGTGGAGTTTCTAGCTGTGGAGTTTCTATTTGCGGAGTTTCTATTTGCGGAGTTTCTATTTGCGGAGTTTCTGGTCGTGGAGTTTCTAGTTGTGGAGTTAGTAGTTGCGGAGTTTCTAGTTGTGGAATTTGTAGTTGTGGAGTATCTAGTTGCAGAGTTTCTAGTTTTGTAGTTTCTTGTTGGGAAGATTCTACTTGAGTTTACAGTTGTGGATTTTTTAGTTGCAGAGTTTCGTGTTGCAGAGTTTCAAGAGTTGGAGTTTCTAGTTGCGGAGTTTATAGTTGTGGAGTTTTTATTTGTGGAGTTTCTAGCTGTGGAGTTCCTAGTTGCAGTCTCTAGTTGTGCAGGCTCTAGTTGTGGAGTCTCTAGTTCTGGTGTTTCTAGTTGTGGAGTTTATAGTGTTGGAGTTTCTAGCTGTGGAGTTTCTAGTTGTGGAGTTTCTAGTTGCACAGTTTCTAGTTGTGGAGTTTCTAGTTGTGGAGTTTCTAGTTGCGGAGTTTTCTAGTTGCGGAGTCTGTAGTTGTGAAGTTTCTAGTTGTGGAGTTTCTATTTGTGGATTTTCTAGCTGTGGAGTTTCTAGTTGCGGAGTTTCTAGTTGCAGAGTTTCTAGTTGCGGAATTTCTAGCTGTGGAGTTTCTAGTTGTGGAGTTTCTAGTTGCAGAGTTTCTAGTTGTGGAGTTTCTAGTTGTGGAGTTTCTAGTTGCGGAGTTTTCTAGTTGCGGAGTCTGTAGTTGTGGAGTTTCTAGTTGCGGAGTTTCTAGTTGCATATTTTCTAGTTGCGGAATTTCTAGCTGTGGAGTTTCTAGTTGCGGAGTTTCTAGTTGCAGACTTTCTAGTTGTGGAATTTGTAGTTGTGGAGTATCTAGTTGCAGAGTTTCTAGTTGTGTAGTTTCTAGTTGGGAAGATTCTACTTGAGTTTACAGTTGTGGATTTTTTAGTTGCAGAGTTTTGTGTTGCAGATTTTCAAGAGTTGGAGTTTGTAGTTGCAGAGTACTAGTTGTGGAGTTTCTAGTTGTGGAGTTTCTAGTTGTCGGGTTTCTAGTTGCGGAGTTTTTGATGTGGAGTCCCTGGTTGTGGAGTCTCTAGTTGTGGAGTTTCTAGTTGCAGAGTTTCTTGTTACGGAGTTTCTAGTTGTGGAGTCTGTAGTTGTGGAGTCTGCAGTTGTGGATTTTCTAGTTGCGAAGTTTCTAGTTGCCGAGTTTCTAGTTGGAAAGTCTCAAGTTGTGGAGTTTCTAGCTGTGGAGTTTCCAGTTGCGGAGTTTCTAGTTGTGGAATCTCTAGTCATGGAGTTTCTAGTTGTGGAGTTTTTAGTTGTGGAGTTTTTAGTTGTGGAGTTTCCTGTTGTGGAGTTTCTAGTTGTTGAGTTTGTAGTTGTGGAGTCTCTAGTTGTGGAGTTTCTAGTTAAGGAGTTTCTAGTTGCGAAATGTCAAGTTGTGGAGTTTAGAGTTGTGGAGTTTCTAGTGTGGAATTCGTAGTTGTGGGGTTCGTAGTTGTCGGGTTTCTAGTTGCGGAGTTTCAACTCGTGGAGTTTCTAGTTCCAGAGTCTCTAGTTGTGCAGGCTCTAGTTTTGGAGTCTCTAGTTCTGGAGTTTCTAGTTGTGGAGTTTATAGTTGTGGAGTTTCTAGTTGCGGAGTTTTCTAGTTGCGGAGTCTGTAGTTGTGGAGTTTCTAGTAGTGCAGTTTCTATTTGTGGATTTTCTAGCTGTGGAGTTTCTAGTTGCGGAGTTTTTAGTTGCAGAGTTTCTAGTTGCGGAATTTCTAGCTGTGGAGTTTCTAGTTGTGGAGTTTCTAGTCAGACTTTCTAGTTGTGGAGTTTCTAGCTGTGGAGTTTCTAGTTGTGGAGTTTCTAGTTGTGGAGTTTCAAGATGCGGAATTGATAGGTGTGGAGTTTCTAGTTGTGGAGTTTCTAGTTGCGGAGTTTTTGATGTGGAGTCCCTGGTTATGGAGTCTCTCGTTGTGGAGTTTCTAGTTGCGAAGTTTCTAGTTGCCAAGTTTCTAGTTGCAAAGTCTAAAGTTGTGGAGTTTCTAGTTGCGGAGTTTCTAGTTGTGGAGTTTCTAGTTGTGGAGTTTCTAGTTGTGGAATTTTTAGTTGTGGAGTATCTAGTTGGGTTGTTTCAAGTTGTGGAGTTTCTAGTTATGGAGTTTCTAGTTGCGGAGTTTCTAGTTGGTGAGTTTCTTGTTGCCGTGTTTCTAAATGCGAAGTCTCAAGTTGTGGTGTTTCTATCTGTGGAGTTTCTAGTTGTAGAGTCTCTAGTTGTGGAGTTCCTAGTTGTGGAGTTTCTAGTTGTGGAGTGTCTAGTTGTGGAGTTTCTGGTTTTGGAGTTTCTAGGTGTTGAGTTTCCAGTTGGAGTTTTAGTTTTCGAGTTTCTAGTTGTAGATTTTCTAGTTGCAGAGTTTCTAGTTGTGGAGTTTCTAGTTGTGGGGTTTCTAGTTGTTTATATTCTAGCTGTGGAGTTTCTACTTATAAAATCTCTAGTCATGGAGTTTCTAGTTGTGGAGTTTTTAGTTGTGGAGTTTTTAGTTGTGAAGTTTCCTGTTGTGGAGTTTCTAGTTGTGAAGTTTTTATTTGTGGAGCTTTAAGTTGTGGAGTTTCTTGATGTGGAGTTTCTAGTCGTGAAGTTTCTAGTTGTGGATTTTCTAGTTGGGGAGTTTCTAGTTGTGTAGTTTCTAGTTGGGAAGTTTCTTCTTGAGTTTATAGTTGTGGATTTTCTAGTTGCAGAGTTTCGAGTTGCAGTGTTTCAAGTGTGAAATTTCTAGTTGTGGAGTTTATAGTTGTGGAGTTTCTAGCTGTGGAGTTTCTAGTTTCGGAGATTATATTTGCAGAGTTTCTAGTTGCGGAGTTTGTAGTTGCGGTGTTTCTAAATGTGGAGTTTTTAGTTGTGGAATTTGTAGTTGTGGAGCATCTAGCTGTGGTGTTTCACGTTGTGGAGTTTCTAGTTGTGGAGTTTCTAGTTTTGGAGTTTCTAGTTGTTGAGTTTCTGGTTGCCGAGTTTCTAGTTGCAAAGTCTCAAGTTATGGAGTTTCTAGCTGTTGAGTTTAAAGTGTGCAGTTTCCAGTTGTGGATTTTTTAGTAGTTGAGTTTCTGGTTGCCGAGTTTCTAGTTGCAAAGTCTCAAGTTGTGGAGTTTCTAGTTGTGGGGTTTCAAGTTGTTGAAATTCTAGCTGTGGAGTTTCTACTTATAGAATCTCTAGTTGCGAAGTTTTCTAGTTGCGGAGTTTGTAGTTGTGGAGTTTTAGTTGCAGAGTTTCTAGTTGCGGATTTTCTAGCTGTGGAGTTTCTAGTTCCGGAGTTTCTAGTTGCAGAGTTTCTAGGTGTGGCGTTTCTATTTTTGGAGTTTGTAGTTGTCAAGTTTCTAGTTGTGGAGTTTCTAGTTGTGGAGTTTCAAGATGCAGAATTGATAGGTGTGGAGTTTCTAGTTTTCGGGTTTCTAGTTGCGGAGTTTTTGTTGTGGAGTCCCTAGTTGTGGAGTCTCTAGTTGTGGAGTTTCTAGTTGCAGAGTTTCCTGTTGCGTAGTCTCTAGTTGTGTAGTTTCTAGTTGTGTAGTCTGTAGATGTGGAGTCTGCAGTTGTGGAGTCTCTAGTGTTGGAGTTTCCAGTTGCGAAGTTTCTAGTGGCCGAGTTTCTAGTTGCACAGTCTAAAGTTGTTGAGTTTTAGCTGTGGAATTTCTAGTCGTGGAGTTTCTAGTTGTGAAGTTTCTAGTTGTGGAATTTGTAGTTGAGGAGTATCTAAATGTGGTGTTTCAAGTTGTGGAGTTTCTAGTTGTGGAGTTTCCAGTTGCGGAGTTTCTAGTTGGTGAGTTTCTAGTTGCCGTGTTTCTAAATGCGAAGTCTCAAGTTGTGGTGTTTCTATCTGTGGAGTTTCTACTTGTGGAGTCTTTAGTTGTGGAGTACCTAGTTGTGGAGTTTCTTGTTGTGGAGTGTCTAGTTGAGGAGTTTCTAGTTGTGGAGTTTCCAGGTGTGGAGTTCCTAGTTGTGGAGCTTCTAGTTGTGGGCTTTCTAGTTGTTGAAATTCTAGCTGTGGAGTTTCTACTTATAGAATCTCTAGTCGTGGAGTTACTAGTTGTGTAGTTTCTATCTGAGGAGTTTCTAAATGGGAATCTATTTGTGCAGTCTCTAGTTGTGAAGGGTTTAGTTGCGGAGTTTTTAGTTGTGGAGTTTCTTGATGTGGAGTTTCTAGTTGTGTAGTTTCTAGTTGGGAAGTTTCTATTTGAGTTTAGGGTTGTGGATTTTCTAGTTGCAGAGTTTCGAGTTGCAGAGTTTCAAGGTGTTGAGTTTCTAGTTGCGGAGTCTCTAGTTGTGGAGTTTCTAGTTGCGGAGTTTCTAGCTGTGGAGTTTCTTGTTGCAGAGTCTCTAGTTGTGCAGGCTCTAGTTGTGGAATCTCTAGTTCTTTAGTTTCTAGTTGTGGAGTTTCTAGTTGTGGAGTTTCTAGTTGTGGAGTTCCTAGTTATGGAGTCTCTAGTTGTGGAATTTCTAGTTGCGGAGTTTCTAGTTGCGGAGTTTCTAGTTGTGTAGTTTTCAGTTGGAGAGTTTCTACTTGAGTTTATAGTTCTGGGAATTCTAGTTGCAGAGTGTCTAGTTGCAGAAAATCAAGTTGTGGAGTTTCTAGTTGCGGAGTCTCTAGTTGTTTAGTTTCTAGTTGTGAAGTGTCTAGTTGTAGAGTTTCTAGTTGCGGACATTCCAGCTGGGGAGTTTCTAGTTGGAGTTTTAGTTTTCGAGCTTTAGTTGTGGATTTTGAAGTTGTAGAGTTCCTAGTTGTGGAGTGTCTAGTTGTGGAGTTTCTAGTTGCGGAGTTTGTAGTTGTGGAGTTCCTAGTTGTGGAGTTTCTATTTGTGGATTTTCTAGCTGCGGAGTTTCTAGTTGCGGAGTTTTTTGTTGCAGAGTTTCTAATTGCGGACTTTCTAGCTGTGGAGTTTCTAGTTGTGGAGTTTCTAGTTGCAGAGTTTCTAGTTGTTGAGTTTCTAGTTGTGGAGTTTGTAGTTGTGTAGTATCTAGTTGGGGTGTTTCAAGTTGTGGAGTTTCTAGTTATGGAGTTTCTAGTTGCGGAGTTTCTAGTTGGTGAGTTTCTTGTTGCCGTGTTTCTAAATGCAAAGTCTCAAGTTGTGGTGTTTCTATCTGTGGAGTTTCTAGTTGTAGAGTCTCTAGTTGTGGAGTTCCTAGTTGTGGTGTTTCTAGTTGTGGAGTGTCTAGTTGTGGAGTTTCTGGTTTTGGAGTTTCTAGGTGTAGAGTTTCTAGTTGGAGTTTTAGTTTTCGAGTTTCTAGTTTTAGATTTTCTAGTTGCAGAGTTTCTAGTTGTAGAGTTTCAAGTTGTGGGGTTTCTAGTTGTTGAAATTCTAGCTGTGGAGTTTCTACTTATGGAATCTCTAGTCATGGAGTTTTTAGTTGTGGAGTTTTTAGTTGTGGAGTTTCCTGTTGCGGAGTTTCTAGTTGTGAAGTTTCTATTTGCGGATTTTCTAGTTGCGGAGTTTCTAGTTGCGGAGCTTCTAGTTGTGTAGTTTCTAGTTGGGAAGTTTCTACTTGAGTTTATAGTTGTGGATTTCCTAGTTGCAGAGTTTCGTGTTGCAGAGTTTCTAGTTGTGGAGTTTCTAGCTGTGGAGTTTCTAGCTGTGGAGTTTCCAGTTGCGGAGTTTCTAGTTGCAGAGTTTATAGTTGTGGAGTTTCTACCTGTGGAGTTTCTATTTGCGGAGTTTCTATTTGCGGAGTTTCTAGTCGTGGAGTTTCCAGTTGTGGAGTTAGTAGTTGCGGAGTTTCTAGTTGTGGAATTTGTAGTTGTGGAGTATCTAGTTGCAGAGTTTCTAGTTGTGTAGTTTCTAGTTGGGAAGATTCTACTTGAGTTTACAGTTGTGGATTTTTTAGTTGCAGAGTTTCGTGTTGCAGAGTTTCAAGAGTGTGAGTTTCTAGTTGCGGAGTCTATAGTTGTGGAGTTTTTAGTTGCGGAGTTTCTAGCTGTGGAGTTTCTAGTTGCAGAGTCTCTAGTTGTGCAGGCTCTAGTTGTGGGGTCTCTAGTTCTGGAGTTTCTAGTTGTGGAGTTTATGGTTATGGAGTTTCTCGCTGTGGAGTTTCTATTTGCGGTGTTTCTAGTTGCAGAGTTTCTAGTTGCAGAGTTTCTAGTTGTGGAGTCTCTAGTTGTGGAGTTTCTAGTTAAGGAGTTTCTAGTTGCGAAGTGTCAAGTTGTGGAGTTTGTAGTTGTGGAGTTTCTAGTCTTGGAGTTTCTAGTTGCAGAGTCTCTAGTTGTGCAGGCTCTAGTTTTGGAGTCTCTAGTTCTGGAGTTTCTAGTTGTGGAGTTTCTAGTTGTGGAGTTTCTAGTTGCGGAGACTTCTAGTTGCGGAGTCTGTAGTTGTGCAGTTTCTAGTTGTGAAGATTCTATTTGTGGATTTTCTAGCTGTGGAGTTTCTAGTTGCAAGAGTTTCTAGTTGCAGACTTTGTAGTTGTGGAGTTTCTAGTTGTGGAGTTTCTAGTTGTAGAGTTTCTAGTGTTGGAGTTTCAAGATGCGGAATTGATAGGTATAGAGTTTCTAGTTGTGGAGTTTCTAGTTGTGGAGTTTCTAGTTGTCGGGTTTCTAGTTGCGGAGTTTTTCATGTGGAGTCCCTGGTTGTGGAGTCTGCAGTTGGGGAGTTTCTGGTGGTGGAGTTTTTAGTTATGGAGTCTCTCGTTGTGGAGTTTCTAGTTGCGAAGTTTCTAGTTGCCGAGTTTCTAGTTGGAAAGTCTCAAGTTGCGGAGTTTCTAGCTGTGGAGTTTCCAGTTGCGGAGTTTCTAGTTGTGGAATATCTAGTCATGGTGTTTCTAGTTGTGGAGTTTTTAGTTGTGGAGTTTCCTGTTGTGGAGTTTCTAGTTGTTGAGTTTGTAGTTGTGGAGTCTCTAGTTGTGGAGTTTCTAGTCAAGGAGTTTCTAGTTGCGAAATGTCAAGTTGTGGAGTTTATAGTAGTGGAGTTTCTAGTGTGGAATTCGTAGTTGTGGGGTTTGTAGTTGTCGGGTTTCTAGTTGCGGAGTTTCTAGTCGTGGAGTTTCTAGTTGCAGAGTCTCTAGTTGTGCAGGCTCTAGTTTTGGAGTCTCTAGTTCTGGAGTTTCTAGTTGTGGAGTTTATAGTTGTGGAGTTTCTAGCTGTGGAGTTTCTATTTGCCAAGGTACTTGTTGCAGAGTTTCTAGTTGTGGAGTTTCTAGTTGTGGACTTTCTAGCTGTGGAGTTTCTAGTTGCGGAGTTTTTAGTTGCAGAGTTTCTAGTTGCGGAATTTCTAGCTGTGGAGTTTGTAGTTGTGGAGTTTCTAGTTGCAGACTTTCTAGTTGTGGAGTTTCTAGTTGTGGAGTTTCTAGTTGTGGAGTTTCAAGATGCGGAAATGATAGGTGTGGAGTTTCTAGTTGTGGAGTTTCTAGTTGCGGAGTTTTTGATGTGGAGTCCCTGGTTGTGGAGTCTGCAGTTGTGGAGTTTCTAGTTGTGGAGTTTTTAGTTATGGAGTCTCTCGTTGTGGAGTTTCTAGTTGCGAAGTTTCTAGTTGCCGAGTTTCTAGTTGCAAAGTCTAAAGTTGTGGAGTTTCGAGCTGTGGAGTTTCTAGTTGCGGAGTTTCTAGTTGTGGAGTTTCTAGTTTTGGAGTTTCTAGTTGTGGAATTTGTAGTTGTGGAGTATCTATTTGGGGTGTTTCAAGTTGTGGAGGTTCTAGTTATGGAGTTTCTAGTTGCGGAGTTTTTAGTCTGTGAGTTTCTAGTTGCCGTGTTTCTAAATGCGAAGTCTCAAGTTGTGGTGTTTCTATCTGTAGAGTTTCTAGTTGTAGAGTCTCTAGTTGTGGAGTTCCTAGTTGTGGAGTTTCTAGTTGCGGAGTGTCTAGTTGTGGAGTTTCTGGTTTTGGAGTTTCTAGGTGTTGAGTTTCTAGTTGGAGTTTTAGTTTTCGAGTTTCTAGTTGTAGAGTTTCTGGTTGCAGAGTTTCTAGTTGTGGAGTTTCTAGTTGTGGGGTTTCTAGTTGTTGAAATTCTAGCTGTGGAGTTTCTACTTATGGAATCTCTAGTCATGGAGTTTCTAGTTGTGGAGTTTCTAGTTGTGGAGTTTTTAGTTGTGGAGTTTTGTGTTGTGGAGTTTCTAGTTGTGAAGTTTCTATTTGCGGATTTTCTAGTTGCGGAGTTTCTAGTTGTGGAGCTTCTAGTTGTGTAGTATCTAGTTGGGAAGTTTCTACTTGAGTTTATAGTTGTGGATTTTCTAGTTGCAGAGTTTCGTGTTGCAGAGTTTCTAGTTGTGGAGTTTCTAGCTGTGGAGTTTCTAGTTGCAGAGTCTCTAGTTGTGCAGGCTCTAGTTGTGGAGTCTCTAGTTCTGAAGTTTCTAGTTGTGGAGTTTATAGTTGTGGAGTTTCTAGTTGCGGAGTTTCTAGTTGCGGAGTTTCTAGTTGCAGATTTTATAGTTGTGGAGTTTCTAGCTGTGGAGTTTCTATTTGCGGAGTTTCTATTTGCGCAGTTTCTGGTCGTGGAGTTTCTAGTTGTGGAGTTAGTAGTTGCGGAGTTTCTAGTTGTGGAATTTGTAGTTGTGGAGTATCTAGTTGCAGAGTTTCTAGTTTTGTAGTTTCTTGTTGGGAAGATTCTACTTGAGTTTACAGTTGTGGATTTTTTAGTTGCAGAGTTTCGTGTTGCAGAGTTTCAAGAGTTGGAGTTTCTAGTTGCGGAGTTTATAGTTGTGGATTTTTTAGTTGTGGAGTTTCTAGCTGTGGAGTTTCTAGTTGCAGAGTCTCTAGTTGTGCAGGCTCTAGTTGTGGAGTCTCTAGTTCTGCAGTTTCTAGTTGTGGAGTTTATGGTTGTAGAGTTTCTAGCTGTGGAGTTTCTAGCTGTGGAGTTTCTAGTCGTGGAGTTCCTAGTTGCAATCTATAGTTGTGCAGGCTCTAGTTGTGGAGTCTCTAGTTCTGGTGTTTCTAGTTGTGGAGTTTATAGTTGTGGAGTTTCTAGCTGTGGAGTTTCTAGTTGTGGAGTTTCTAGTTGCACAGTTTCTAGTTGTGGAGTTTCTAGTTATGGAGTTTCTAGTTGCAGAGTTTTCTAGTTGCGGAGTCTGTAGTTGTGAAGTTTCTAGTTGTGGAGTTTCTATTTGTGGATTTTCTAGCTCTGGAGTTTCTAGTTGTCGGGTTTCTAGTTGCGGAGTTTTTGATGTGGAGTCCCTGGTTGTGGAGTCTCTAGTTGTGGAGTTTCTAGTTGCAGAGTTTCTAGTTGCGGAGTTTCTAGTTGTGGAGTCTGTAGTTGTGGAGTCTGCAGTTGTGGAGTTTCTAGTTGCGAAGTTTCTAGTTGCCGAGTTTCTAGTTGGAAAGTCTCAAGTTGTGGAGTTTCTAGCTGTGGAGTTTCCAGTTGCGGAGTTTCTAGTTGTGGAATCTCTAGTCATGGAGTTTCTAGTTGTGGAGTTTTCAGTTGTGGAGTTTTTAGTTGTGGAGTTTCCTGTTGTGGAGTTTCTAGTTGTTGAGTTTGTAGTTGTGGAGTCTCTAGTTGTGGAGTTTCTAGTTAAGGAGTTTCTTTTTGCGAAATGTCAAGTTGTGGAGTTTAGAGTTGTGGAGTTTCTAGTGTGGAATTCGTAGTTGTGGGGTTCGAAGTTGTCGGGTTTCTAGTTGCGGAGTTTCTAGTCGTGGAGTTTCTAGTTGCAGAGTCTCTAGTTGTGCAGGCTCTAGTTTTGGAGTCTCTAGTTCTGGAGTTTCTAGTTGTGGAGTTTATAGTTGTGGAGTTTCTAGCTGTGGAGTTTCTATTTGCGGAGTTTCTTGTTGCACAGTTTCTAGTTGTGGAGTTTCTAGTTGTGGAGTTTCTAGTGGCGGAGTTTTCTAGTTGCGGAGTCTGTAGTTGTGGAGTTTCTAGTTGTGGAGTTTCTATTTGTAGATTTTCTAGCTGTGGAGTTTCTAGTTGCGGAGTTTCTAGTTGCAGAGTTTCTAGTTGCGGAATTTCTAGCTGTGGAGTTTCTAGTTGCGGAGTTTCTAGTTGCAGACTTTCTAGTTGTGGAGTTTCTAGTTGTGGAATTTTTAGTTGCGGAGTACTAGTTGTGGAGTTTCTTGTTGTGGAGTTTCTAGTGGTGGAGTTTCAAGATGCGGAATTGATAGGTGTGGAGTTTCTTTTTGTGGAGTTTCTAGTTGTCGGGTTTCTAGTTGCGGAGTTTTTGATGTGGAGTTTCAAGTTTGTTTCAAGTTTCAAGTTTATTCAACAACGATGTCAGATTACAGAAAAGTGCGTACAGGATTGGTAATACACACAAGGAGCCCCAAAGTTGGAAACTGTCAGGGGGGCTCCCATACATGATGTTAACGGGAGAAGAAACAAAATATACAACATTCAGTTGTTATGGTATCTTCAGTAAGAAAAAAAAAACTCCACAACTAAAGACTCCACAACCAGGGACTCCACAACCAGGAGTCCCTGGTTGTGGAGTCTCTAGTTGTGGAGTTTCTAGTTGCAGAGTTTCTAGTTGCGGAGTTTCTAGTTGTGAAGTCTGTAGTTGTGGAGTCTGCAGTTGTTGAGTTTCTAGTTGCGAAGTTTCTAGTTGCCGAGTTTCTAGATGGAAAGTCTCAAGTTGTGGAGTTTCTAGCTGTGGAGTTTCCAGTTGTGGAGTTTCTAGTTGTGGAATCTCTAGTCATGGAGTTTCTAGTTGTGGAGTTTTTAGTTGTGGAGTTTTTAGTTGGGGAGTTTCCTGTTGTGGAGTTTCTAGTTGTTGAGTTTGTAGTTGTAAAGTCTCTAGTTGTGGAGTCTCTAGTTGTGGAGTTTCTAGTTAAGGAGTTTCTAGTTGCGAAATGTCAAGTTGTGGACTTTAGAGTTGTGGAGTTTCTAGTGTGGAATTCGTAGTTGTGGGGTTCGTAGTTGTCGGGTTTCTAGTTGCGGAGTTTCAAGTCATGGAGTTTCTAGTTCCAGAGTCTCTAGTTGTGCAGGCTCTAGTTTTGGAGTCTCTAGTTCTGGAGTTTCTAGTTGTGGAGTTTCTAGTTGTGGAGTTTCTAGCTGTGGAGTTTCTATTTGCGGAGTTTCTTGTTGCAGAGTTTCTAGTTGTGGAGTTTCTAGTTGTGGAGTTTCTAGTTGCGGAGTTTTCTAGTTGCGGAGTCTGTAGTTGAGGAGTTTCTAGTTGTGCAGTTTCTATTTGTGGATTTTCTAGCTGTGGAGTTTCTAGTTGCGGAGTTTTTAGTTGCAGAGTTTCTAGTTGCGGAATTTCTAGCTGTGGAGTTTCTAGTTGTGGAGTTTCTAGTCAGACTTTCTAGTTGTGGAGTTTCTAGCTGTGGAGTTTCTAGTTGTGGAGTTTCTAGTTGGGGAGTTTCAAGATGCGGAATTGATAGGTGTGGAGTTTCTAGTTGTGGAGTTTCTAGTTGCGGAGTTTTTGATGTGGAGTCCCTGGTTATGGAGTCTCTAGTTGTGGAGTTTCTAGTTGCAGAGTTTCCAGTTGCGTAGTCTCTAGTTGTGTAGTTTCTAGTTGTGTAGTCTGTAGATGTGGAGTCTGCAGTTGTGGAGTCTCTAGTTGTGGAGTTTCCAGTTGCGAAGTTTCTAGTGGCCGAGTTTCTAGTTGCACAGTCTAAAGTTGTTGAGTTTTAGCTGTGGAATTTCTAGTCGTGGAGTTTCTAGTTATGAAGTTTCTAGTTGTGGAATTTGTAGTTGAGGAGTATCTAAATGTGGTGTTTCAAGTTGTGGAGTTTCTAGTTGTGGAGTTTCCAGTTGCGGAGTTTCTAGTTGGTGAGTTTCTAGTTGCCGTGTTTCTAAATGCGAAGTCTCAAGTTGTGGTGTTTCTATCTGTGGAGTTTCTACTTGTGGAGTCTTTAGTTGTGGAGTACCTAGTTGTGGAGTTTCTTGTTGTGGAGTGTCTAGTTGAGGAGTTTCTAGTTGTGGAGTTTCCAGGTGAGCAGTTCCTAGTTGTGGAGCTTCTAGTTGTGGGGTTTCTAGTTGTTGAAATTCTAGCTGTGGAGTTTCTACTTATAGAATCTCTAGTCGTGGAGTTACTAGTTGTGTAGTTTCTATCTGAGGAGTTTCTAAATGGGAATCTATTTGTGCAGTCTCTAGTTGTAGAGTTTCTAGTTGTGGAGTTTCTAGTTGTGGAGTTTCTAGTTGTGGAGTTCCTAGTTATGGAGTCTCTAGTTGTGGAATTTCTAGTTGCGGAGTTTCTAGTCTTGAAGTTTCTAGTTGTGGAATTTCTAGTTGCGGAGTTTCTAGTTGCGGAGTTTCTAGTTGTGTAGTTTTCAGTTGGAGAGTTTCTACTTGAGTTTATAGTTCTGGGAATTCTAGTTGCAGAGTTTCTAGTTGCAGAAAATCAAGTTGTGGAGTTTCTAGTTGCGGAGTCTCTAGTTGTTTAGTTTCTAGTTGTGAAGTGTCTAGTTGTGGAGTTTCTAGTTGCGGACATTCCAGCTGGGGAGTTTCTAGTTGGAGTTTTAGTTTTCGAGCTTTAGTTGTGGATTTTGAAGTTGTAGAGTTCCTAGTTGTGGAGTGTCTATTTGTGGAGTTTCTAGTTGCGGAGTTTGTAGTTGTGGAGTTTCTAGTTGTGGAGTTTCTATTTGTGGATTTTCTACCTGCAGAGTTTTTTGTTGCAGAGTTTCTAATTGCGGACTTTCTAGCTGTGGAGTTTCTAGTTGTGGAGTTTCTAGTTGCAGAGTTTCTAGTTGTTGAGTTTCTAGTTGTAGAGTTTGTAGTTGCGGAGTTTCTAGTTTTGGGGTTTCTAGTTGTGGAGTTTCTAGTTTTGGAGTTTCAAGATGCGGAACTAATAGATGTGGAGTTTCTATTTGCGGAGTCTCTAGTTGTGGAGTTTCTAGTTGCGGAGTTTTTAGCTGTGGAGTTTCTTGTTGCAGAGTGTCTAGTTGTGCAGGCTCTAGTTGTGGAATGTCTAGTTCTTTAGTGTCAAGTTGTGGAGTTTCTAGTTGTGGAGTTTCTAGCTGTGGAGTTTCTAGTTGTGGAGTTTCTGGTTGCAGAGTTTCTAGTTGTGGACTTTCTAGTTGTCGGGTTTCTAGTTGCGGAAACTCTAGTTGTGGAGTTTCTAGTTTTAGAACTTTTAGTTGAGGAGTCTCTAGTTGTTGAGTCTGTAGTTGTGGAATTTCTAGTTGTGGAGTTTCTAGTTGTGGAGTTCCTAGTTATGGAGTCTCTAGTTGTGGAATTTCTAGTTGCGGAGTTTCTATTTGCGGAGTTTCTAGTTGTGTATATTTCAGTTGGAGAGTTTCTACTTGAGTTTATAGTTCTGGAAATTCTAGTTTCAGAGTTTCTAGTTGCAGAGTATCAAGTTGTGGAGTTTCTAGTTGCGGAGTCTCAAGTTGTTTAGTTTCTAGTTGTGGAGTGTCTAGTTGTGGAGTTTCTAGTTGCGGACATTCTAGCTGGGGAGTTTCTAGTCGGAGTTTTAGTTTTCGAGCTTTAGTTGTGGATTTTGAAGTTGTAGAGTTCCTAGTTGTGGAGTGTCTAGTTGTGGAGTTTCTAGTAGCGGAGTTTGTAGTTGTGGAGTTTCTATTTGTGGATTTTCTAGCTGCGGAGTTTCTAGTTGCGGAGTTTTTTGTTGCAGAGTTTCTAATTGCGGACTTTCTAGCGTTGGAGTTTCTAGTTGTGGAGTTTCTAGTTGCAGAGTTTCTAGTTGTTGAGTTTCTAGTTGTGGAGTTTGTAGTTGCGGAGTTTCTAGTTTTGGAGTTTCTAGTTGTGGAGTTTCTAGTTGTGGAGTTTATAGTTGTGGAGTTTCTAGCTGTGAAGTTTCTAGTTTCGGAGATTCTAGTTCTAGAGTTTCTAGTTGTGGAGTTTATAGTTGGGGAGTTTCTAGTTGCGCAGTTTCTAGTTGTTGAATTTGTAGTTGTGGAGTATCTAGTTGTGGTGTGTCAAGTTGTGGAGTTGCAAATTGTGGAGTTTCTTGTTGTGGAGTTTCTAGTTGTTGAGTTTCTAGTTGCCGAGATTCTAGATGCGGAGTCTGTAGCTGCGGAGTCTCAAGTTGCGGAGTTTCTAGTTATGGAATCTCTAGTTGTTAAGTTTCTAGTTGCGGAGTTTGTAGTTGCGTCGTTTTTAAATGTGGAGTTTCTAGTTGTGGAATTTGTAGTTGTGCAGCATCTAGTTGTGGTGTTTCAAGTTGTGGAGTTTGTAGTTGTGGAGTTTCTAGTTGTGGAGTTTGTAGTTGTTGAGTTTCTGGTTGCCGAGTTTCTAGTTGCAAAGTCTCAAGTTGTGTAGTTTCTAGCTGTGGAGTTTCTAGGTGTGGAGTTTCTAGTTGTGGATTTTTTAGTTGTTGAGTTTCTGGTTGCCGAGTTCCTAGTTGCAAAGTCTCAAGTTGTGGAGTTTCTAGTTGTGGGGTTTCTAGTTGTTGAAATTCTAGCTGTGGAGTTTCTACTTATAGAATCTCTAGTTGCGAAGTTTTCTAGTTGCGGAGTCTGTAGTTGTAGAGTTTCTTGTTGTGGAGTATTATTTTGTGAATTTTCTAGCTGTGGAGTTTCTAGTTGCGGAGTTTCTAGTTGCAGAGTTTCTAATTGCGGATTTTCTAGCTGTGGAGTTTCTAGTTGCGGAGTTTCCAGTTGCAGAGTTTCTAGTTGTGGCGTTTCTATTTGTGGAGTTTGAAGTTGTTGAGTTTCGAGTTGTGGAGTTTCTAGTTGTCGAGTTTCTAGTTGTGGAGTTTCTAGTTGCGGAGTTTCTAGTTGGTGAGTTTCTAGTTGCCATCTTTCTAAATGCGAAGTCTCAAGTTGTGGTGTTTCTATCAGTGGAGTTTCTAGTTGTGGAGTTCCTAGTTGTGGAGTGTGTAGTTGAGGAGTTTCTAGTTGTGGAGTTTCTAGGTGTGGAGTTTCTAGTTGTAGATTTTTTAGTTGCAGAGTTCATAGTTGTGGAGTTTCTAGTTGTGGGGTTTCTAGTTGTTGACATTCTAGCTGTGGAGTTTTTACTTATAGAATCTCTAGTCGTGGAGTTTCTAGTTGTGTAGTTTCTATCTAAGGAGTTTCTAAATGGGAAGTCTCTAGTTGTGCAGTCTCTATTTGTAGAGTTTCTAGTTGTAGAGTTTTTATTTGTGGAGTTTTTAGTTGTGGAGTTTCTTGATGTGGAGTTTCTAGTTGTGAAGTTTCTAGTTGTGAAGTTTCTAGTTGTGGATTTTCTAGTTGGGGAGTTTCTAGTTGTGTAGTTTCTAGTTGGGAAGTTTCTACTTGAGTTTATAGTTGTGGATTTTCTAGTTGCAGTGTTTCAAGTGTTAAGTTTCTAGTTGTGGAGTTTATAGTTGTGGAGTTTCTAGCTGTGGAGTTTCTAGTTTCGGAGATTCTAGTTGCAGAGTTTCTAGTTGCGGAGTTTGTAGTTGCGGTGTTTTTAAATGTGGAGTTTTTAGTTGTGGAATTTGTAGTTGTGGAGCATCTAGTTGTGGTGTTTCAAGTTGTGGAGTTTCTAGTTGTGGAGTTTCTAGTTGTGGAGTTTGTAGTTGTTGAGTTTCTGGTTGCGGAGTTTCTAGTTGCAAAGTCTCAAGTTGTGGAGTTTCTAGCTGTTGAGTTTCTAGGTGTGGAGTTTCTAGTTGTGGATTTTTTAGTTGTTGAGTTTCTGGTTGCCGAGTTTCTAGTTGCAAAGTCTCAAGTTGTGGAGTTTCTAGTTGTGAGGTTTCAAGTTGTTGAAATTCTAGCTGTGGAGTTTCTACTTATAGAATCTCTAGTTGCGGAGTCTGTAGTTGTGGAGTTTCTAGAGTTGGAGTTTCTATTTGTGGATTTTCTAGCTGTGGAGTTTCTAGTTGCGGAGTTTCTAGTTTCAGAGTTTCTTGTTGTGGATTTTCTAGCTGTGGAGTTTCTAGTTGTGCAGTCTGTAGATGTGGAGTTTCCAGTTGCGAAGTTTCTAGTGGCCGAGTTTCTAGTTGCACAGTCTAAAGTTGTGGAGTTTTTAGCTGTTGAATTTCTAGTCGTGGAGTTTCTAGTTGTGAAGTTTCTAGTTGTGGAATTTGTAGTTGAGGAGTATCTAGTTGTGGTGTTTCTAGTTGCAGAGTTTCTAGTTGTGGCGTTTCTATTTTTGGAGTTCGTAGTTGTCGAGTTTCTAGTTGTGGAGTTACTAGTTGTGGAGTTTCAAGATGCGGAATTGATAGGTCTGGAGTTTCTAGTTGTCGGGTTTCTAGTTGCGCAGTTTTTGTTGTGGAGTCCCTAGTTGTGGAGTCTCTAGTTGTGGAGTTTCTAGTTGCAGAGTTTCTAGTTGCGTAGTTTCTAGTTGTGTAGTTTCTTGTGTAGTCTGTAGATGTGGAGTCTGCAGTTGTGGAGTCTCTAGTTGTGGAGTTTCCAGTTGCGAAGTTTCTAGTGGCCGAGTTTCTAGTGCACAGTCTAAAGTTGTGGAGATTTATGCTGTGGAATTTCTAGTCGTGGAGTTTCTAGTTGTGAAGTTTCTAGTTGTGAAATTTGTAGTTGAGGAGTATCTAGTTGTGGTGTTTCAAGTTGTGGAGTTTCTAGTTGTGGTGTTTCTAGTTGCGGAGTTTCTAGTTGGTGAGTTTCTAGTTGCCGTATTTCTAAATGCGAAGTCTCAAGTTCTGGTGTTTCTATCTGTGGAGTTTCTACTTGTGGAGTCTTTAGTTGTGGAGTACCTAGTTGTGGAGTTTCTTGTTGTGGAGTGTCTAGTTGAGGAGTTTGTAGTTGTGAGTTTCTAGGTGTGGAGTTCCTAGTTGTGGAGTTTCTAGTTGTGGGGTTTCTAGTTGTTGAAATTCTAGCTGTGGAGTTTCTACTTATAGAATCTCTAGTCGTGTAGTTTCTAGTTGTGTAGTTTCTATCTGAGGAGTTTCTAAATGGGAAGTCTCTAGTTGTGCAGTCTCTAGTTGTAGAGTTTATAGTTGTGAAGGGTTTAGTTGTGGAGTTTTTAGTTGTGGAGTTTTTAGTTGTGGAGTTTCTAGTTGTGTAGTTTCCAGTTGGGAAGTTTCTACTTGAGTTTAGAGTTGTGGATTTTCTAGTTGCAGAGTTTCGAGTTGCAGAGTTTCAAGTTGTTGAGTTTCTAGTTGAGGAGTCTCTAGTTGTGGAGTTTCTAGTTGCGGAGTTTCTAGCTGTGGAGTTTCTAGTTGCAGAGTCTCTAGTTGTGCAGGCTCTAGTTGTGGGATCTCTAGTTCTGTAGTTTCTAGTTGTGGAGTTTCTAGTTGTGGAGTTTCTAGCTGTGGAGTTTCTAGTTGTGGAGTTTCTGGTTGCAGAGTTTCTAGTTGTGGAGTTTCTAGTTGTCGGGTTTCTAGTTGCGGAAATTCTAGTTGTGGAGTTTCTAGTTTTAGAACTTTTAGTTGAGGAGTCTCTAGTTGGTGAGTCTCTAGTTGTGGAATTTCTAGTTGTGGAGTTTCTAGTTGTGGAGTTCCTAGTTATGGAGTCTCTAGTTGTGGAGTCTCTAGTTGCGGAGTTTCTAGCCTTGAAGTTTCTAGTTGTGGAATTTCTAGTTGCGGAGTTTCTAGTTGCGGAGTTTCTAGTTGTGTAGTTTTCAGTTGGAGAGTTTCTACTTTAGTTTATAGTTCTGGAAATTCTAGTTGCAGAGTTTCTAGTTGCAGAGTATCAAGTTGTGGAGTTTCTAGTTGCGGAGTCTCTAGTTGTATAGTTTCTAGTTGTGGAGTGTCTAGTTGTGGAGTTTCTAGTTGCGGACATTCTAGCTGGGGAGTTTCTAGTAAAGTTTTAGTTTTCGAGCTTTAGTTGTGGATTTTGAAGTTGTAGTGTTCCTAGTTGTGGAGTGTCTAGTTGTGGAGTTTCTAGTTGCGGAGTTTGTAGTTGTGGAGTTTCTAGTTGTGGAGTTTCTATTTGTGGATTTTCTAGCTGCGGAGTTTCTAGTTGCGGAGTTTTTTGTAGCAGAGTTTCTAATTGCGGACTTTCTAGCTGTGGAGTTTCTAGTTGCAGAGTTTCTAGTTGTTGAGTTTCTAGTTGTGGAGTTTGTAGTGGCGGAGTTTCTAGTTTTGGAGTTTCTAGTTGTGGAGTTTCTAGTTGTGGAGTTTCAAGATGCGGAACTGATAGGTGTGGAGTTTCTAGTTGTGGAGTTTCTATTTGTCGGGTTTCTAGTTGCGGAGTTTTTGTTGTGGAATCTCTCATTGTGGAGTCTCTAGTTGTGGAGATTCTAGTTGCAGAGTTTCTAGCTGCGGAGTTTCTAGTTGCGGAGTTTTTTGTTGCAGAGTTTCTAATTGCGGACTTTCTAGCGTTGGAGTTTCTAGTTGTGGAGTTTCTAGTTGCAGAGTTTCTAGTTGTTGAGTTTCTAGTTGTGGAGTTTGTAGTTGCGGAGTTTCTAGTTTTGGAGTTTCTAGTTGTGGAGTTTCTAGTTGTGGAGTTTATAGTTGTGGAGTTTCTAGCTGTGAAGTTTCTAGTTTCGGAGATTCTAGTTCTAGAGTTTCTAGTTGTGGAGTTTATAGTTGGGGAGTTTCTAGTTGCGCAGTTTCTAGTTGTTGAATTTGTAGTTGTGGAGTATCTAGTTGTGGTGTGTCAAGTTGTGGAGTTGCAAATTGTGGAGTTTCTAGTTGTGGAGTTTCTAGTTGTTGAGTTTCTAGTTGCCGAGATTCTAGATGCGGAGTCTGTAGCTGCGGAGTCTCAAGTTGCGGAGTTTCTAGTTATGGAATCTCTAGTTGTTAAGTTTCTAGTTGCGGAGTTTGTAGTTGCGTCGTTTCTAAATGTGGAGTTTCTAGTTGTGGAATTTGTAGTTGTGCAGCATCTAGTTGTGGTGTTTCAAGTTGTGGAGTTTGTAGTTGTGGAGTTTCTAGTTGTGGAGTTTGTAGTTGTTGAGTTTCTGGTTGCCGAGTTTCTTGTTGCAAAGTCTCAAGTTGTGTAGTTTCTAGCTGTGGAGTTTCTAGGTGTGGAGTTTCTAGTTGTGGATTTTTTAGTTGTTGAGTTTCTGGTTGCCGAGTTCCTAGTTGCAAAGTCTCAAGTTGTGGAGTTTCTAGTTGTGGGGTTTCTAGTTGTTGAAATTCTAGCTGTGGAGTTTCTACTTATAGAATCTCTAGTTGCGAAGTTTTCTAGTTGCGGAGTCTGTAGTTGTAGAGTTTCTTGTTGTGGAGTATTATTTTGTGAATTTTCTAGCTGTGGAGTTTCTAGTTGCGGAGTTTCTAGTTGCAGAGTTTCTAATTGCGGATTTTCTAGCTGTGGAGTTTCTAGTTGCGGAGTTTCCAGTTGCAGAGTTTCTAGTTGTGGCGTTTCTATTTGTGGAGTTTGAAGTTGTTGAGTTTCGAGTTGTGGAGTTTCTAGTTGTCGAGTTTCTAGTTGTGGAGTTTCTAGTTGCGGAGTTTCTAGTTGGTGAGTTTCTAGTTGCCATGTTTCTAAATGCGAAGTCTCAAGTTGTGGTGTTTCTATCAGTGGAGTTTCTAGTTGTGGAGTTCCTAGTTGTGGAGTGTGTAGTTGAGGAGTTTCTAGTTGTGGAGTTTCTAGGTGTGGAGTTTCTAGTTGGAGTTTTTAGTTTTCGAGTTTCTAGTTGTAGATTTTTTAGTTGCAGAGTTCATAGTTGTGGAGTTTCTAGTTGTGGGGTTTCTAGTTGTTGACATTCTAGCTGTGGAGTTTTTACTTATAGAATCTCTAGTCGTGGTGTTTCTAGTTGTGTAGTTTCTATCTAAGGAGTTTCTAAATGGGAAGTCTCTAGTTGTGCAGTCTCTATTTGTAGAGTTTCTAGTTGTAGAGTTTTTATTTGTGGAGTTTTTAGTTGTGGAGTTTCTTGATGTGGAGTTTCTAGTTGTGAAGTTTCTAGTTGTGAAGTTTCTAGTTGTGGATTTTCTAGTTGGGGAGTTTCTAGTTGTGTAGTTTCTAGTTGGGAAGTTTCTACTTGAGTTTATAGTTGTGGATTTTCTAGTTGCAGTGTTTCAAGTGTTAAGTTTCTAGTTGTGGAGTTTATAGTTGTGGAGTTTCTAGCTGTGGAGTTTCTAGTTTCGGAGATTCTAGTTGCAGAGTTTCTAGTTGCGGAGTTTGTAGTTGCGGTGTTTTTAAATGTGGAGTTTTTAGTTGTGGAATTTGTAGTTGTGGAGCATCTAGTTGTGGTGTTTCAAGTTGTGGAGTTTCTAGTTGTGGAGTTTCTAGTTGTGGAGTTTGTAGTTGTTGAGTTTCTGGTTGCGGAGTTTCTAGTTGCAAAGTCTCAAGTTGTGGAGTTTCTAGCTGTTGAGTTTCTAGGTGTGGAGTTTCTAGTTGTGGATTTTTTAGTTGTTGAGTTTCTGGTTGCCGAGTTTCTAGTTGCAAAGTCTCAAGTTGTGGAGTTTCTAGTTGTGAGGTTTCAAGTTGTTGAAATTCTAGCTGTGGAGTTTCTACTTATAGAATCTCTAGTTGCGGAGTCTGTAGTTGTGGAGTTTCTAGAGTTGGAGTTTCTATTTGTGGATTTTCTAGCTGTGGAGTTTCTAGTTGCGGAGTTTCTAGTTGCAGAGTTTCTTGTTGTGGATTTTCTAGCTGTGGAGTTTCTAGTTGTGCAGTCTGTAGATGTGGAGTTTCCAGTTGCGAAGTTTCTAGTGGCCGAGTTTCTAGTTGCACAGTCTAAAGTTGTGGAGTTTTTAGCTGTTGAATTTCTAGTCGTGGAGTTTCTAGTTGTGAAGTTTCTAGTTGTGGAATTTGTAGTTGAGGAGTATCTAGTTGTGGTGTTTCTAGTTGCAGAGTTTCTAGTTGTGGCGTTTCTATTTTTGGAGTTCGTAGTTGTCGAGTTTCTAGTTGTGGAGTTACTAGTTGTGGAGTTTCAAGATGCGGAATTGATAGGTCTGGAGTTTCTAGTTGTCGGGTTTCTAGTTGCGCAGTTTTTGTTGTGGAGTCCCTAGTTGTGGAGTCTCTAGTTGTGGAGTTTCTAGTTGCAGAGTTTCTAGTTGCGTAGTTTCTAGTTGTGTAGTTTCTTGTTGTGTAGTCTGTAGATGTGGAGTCTGCAGTTGTGGAGTCTCTAGTTGTGGAGTTTCCAGTTGCGAAGTTTCTAGTGGCCGAGTTTCTAGTGCACAGTCTAAAGTTGTGGAGATTTATGCTGTGGAATTTCTAGTCGTGGAGTTTCTAGTTGTGAAGTTTCTAGTTGTGAAATTTGTAGTTGAGGAGTATCTAGTTGTGGTGTTTCAAGTTGTGGAGTTTCTAGTTGTGGTGTTTCTAGTTGCGGAGTTTCTAGTTGGTGAGTTTCTAGTTGCCGTGTTTCTAAATGCGAAGTCTCAAGTTCTGGTGTTTCTATCTGTGGAGTTTCTACTTGTGGAGTCTTTAGTTGTGGAGTACCTAGTTGTGGAGTTTCTTGTTGTGGAGTGTCTAGTTGAGGAGTTTGTAGTTGTGAGTTTCTAGGTGTGGAGTTCCTAGTTGTGGAGTTTCTAGTTGTGGGGTTTCTAGTTGTTGAAATTCTAGCTGTGGAGTTTCTACTTATAGAATCTCTAGTCGTGTAGTTTCTAGTTGTGTAGTTTCTATCTGAGGAGTTTCTAAATGGGAAGTCTCTAGTTGTGCAGTCTCTAGTTGTAGAGTTTAGAGTTGTGAAGGGTTTAGTTGTGGAGTTTTTAGTTGTGGAGTTTCTTGATGTGGAGTTTCTAGTTGTGTAGTTTCCAGTTGGGAAGTTTCTACTTGAGTTTAGAGTTGTGGATTTTCTAGTTGCAGAGTTTCGAGTTGCAGAGTTTCAAGTTGTTGAGTTTCTAGTTGAGGAGTCTCTAGTTGTGGAGTTTCTAGTTGCGGAGTTTCTAGCTGTGGAGTTTCTAGTTGCAGAGTCTCTAGTTGTGCAGGCTCTAGTTGTGGGATCTCTAGTTCTGTAGTTTCTAGTTGTGGAGTTTCTAGTTGTGAAGTTTCTAGCTGTGGAGTTTCTAGTTGTGGAGTTTCTGGTTGCAGAGTTTCTAGTTGTGGAGTTTCTAGTTGTCGGGTTTCTAGTAGCGGAAATTCTAGTTGTGGAGTTTCTAGTTTTAGAACTTTTAGTTGAGGAGTCTCTAGTTGGTGAGTCTCTAGTTGTGGAATTTCTAGTTGTGGAGTTTCTAGTTGTGGAGTTCCTAGTTATGGAGTCTCTAGTTGTGGAGTCTCTAGTTGCGGAGTTTCTAGCCTTGAAGTTTCTAGTTGTGGAATTTCTAGTTGCGGAGTTTCTAGTTGCGGAGTTTCTAGTTGTGTAGTTTTCAGTTGGAGAGTTTCTACTTTAGTTTATAGTTCTGGAAATTCTAGTTGCAGAGTTTCTAGTTGCAGAGTATCAAGTTGTGGAGTTTCTAGTTGCGGAGTCTCTAGTTGTATAGTTTCTAGTTGTGGAGTGTCTAGTTGTGGAGTTTCTAGTTGCGGACATTCTAGCTGGGGAGTTTCTAGTAAAGTTTTAGTTTTCGAGCTTTAGTTGTGGATTTTGAAGTTGTAGAGTTCCTAGTTGTGGAGTGTCTAGTTGTGGAGTTTCTAGTTGCGGAGTTTGTAGTTGTGGAGTTTCTAGTTGTGGAGTTTCTATTTGTGGATTTTCTAGCTGCGGAGTTTCTAGTTGCGGAGTTTTTTGTAGCAGAGTTTCTAATTGCGGACTTTCTAGCTGTGGAGTTTCTAGTTGCAGAGTTTCTAGTTGTTGAGTTTCTAGTTGTGGAGTTTGTAGTGGCGGAGTTTCTAGTTTTGGAGTTTCTAGTTGTGGAGTTTCTAGTTGTGGAGTTTCAAGATGCGGAACTGATAGGTGTGGAGTTTCTAGTTGTGGAGTTTCTATTTGTCGGGTTTCTAGTTGCGGAGTTTTTGTTGTGGAATCTTTCATTGTGGAGTCTCTAGTTGTGGAGATTCTAGTTGCAGAGTTTCTAGTTGCGGAGTTTCTAGTTGCAGAGTTTCTAGGTGTGGCGTTTCTATTTTTGGAGTTTGTAGTTGTCAAGTTTCTAGTTGTGGAGTTTCTAGTTGTGGAGTTTCAAGATGCAGAATTGATAGGTGTGGAGTTTCTAGTTTTCGGGTTTCTAGTTGCGGAGTTTTTGTTGTGGAGTCCCTAGTTGTGGAGTCTCTAGTTGTGGAGTTTCTAGTTGCAGAGTTTCCAGTTGCGTAGTCTCTAGTTGTGTAGTTTCTAGTTGTGTAGTCTGTAGATGTGGAGTCTGCAGTTGTGGAGTCTCTAGTGTTGGAGTTTCCAGTTGCGAAGTTTCTAGTGGCCGAGTTTCTAGTTGCACAGTCTAAAGTTGTTGAGTTTTAGCTGTGGAATTTCTAGTCGTGGAGTTTCTAGTTGTGAAGTTTCTAGTTGTGGAATTTGTAGTTTAGGAGTATCTAAATGTGGTGTTTCAAATTGTGGAGTTTCTAGTTGTGGAGTTTCCAGTTGCGGAGTTTCTAGTTGGTGAGTTTCTAGTTGCCGTGTTTCTAAATGCGAAGTCTCAAGTTGTGGTGTTTCTATCTGTGGAGTTTCTACTTGTGGAGTCTTTAGTTGTGGAGTACCTAGTTGTGGAGTTTCTTGTTGTGGAGTGTCTAGTTGAGGAGTTTCTAGTTGTGGAGTTTCCAGGTGTGGAGTTCCTAGTTGTGGAGCTTCTAGTTGTGGGCTTTCTAGTTGTTGAAATTCTAGCTGTGGAGTTTCTACTTATAGAATCTCTAGTCGTGGAGTTACTAGTTGTGTAGTTTCTATCTGAGGAGTTTCTAAATGGGAATCTATTTGTGCAGTCTCTAGTTGTGAAGGGTTTAGTTGCGGAGTTTTTAGTTGTGGAGTTTCTTGATGTGGAGTTTCTAGTTGTGTAGTTTCTAGTTGGGAAGTTTCTATTTGAGTTTAGGGTTGTGGATTTTCTAGTTGCAGAGTTTCGAGTTGCAGAGTTTCAAGGTGTTGAGTTTCTAGTTGCGGAGTCTCTAGTTGTGGAGTTTCTAGTTGCGGAGTTTCTAGCTGTGGAGTTTCTTGTTGCAGAGTCTCTAGTTGTGCAGGCTCTAGTTGTGGAATCTCTAGTTCTTTAGTTTCTAGTTGTGGAGTTTCTAGTTGTGGAGTTTCTAGTTGTGGAGTTCCTAGTTATGGAGTCTCTAGTTGTGGAATTTCTAGTTGCGGAGTTTCTAGTTGCGGAGTTTCTAGTTGTGTAGTTTTCAGTTGGAGAGTTTCTACTTGAGTTTATAGTTCTGGGAATTCTAGTTGCAGAGTGTCTAGTTGCAGAAAATCAAGTTGTGGAGTTTCTAGTTGCGGAGTCTCTAGTTGTTTAGTTTCTAGTTGTGAAGTGTCTAGTTGTAGAGTTTCTAGTTGCGGACATTCCAGCTGGGGAGTTTCTAGTTGGAGTTTTAGTTTTCGAGCTTTAGTTGTGGATTTTGAAGTTGTAGAGTTCCTAGTTGTGGAGTGTCTAGTTGTGGAGTTTCTAGTTGCGGAGTTTGTAGTTGTGGAGTTCCTAGTTGTGGAGTTTCTATTTGTGGATTTTCTAGCTGCGGAGTTTCTAGTTGCGGAGTTTTTTGTTGCAGAGTTTCTAATTGCGGACTTTCTAGCTGTGGAGTTTCTAGTTGTGGAGTTTCTAGTTGCAGAGTTTCTAGTTGTTGAGTTTCTAGTTGTGGAGTTTGTAGTTGTGTAGTATCTAGTTGGGGTGTTTCAAGTTGTGGAGTTTCTAGTTATGGAGTTTCTAGTTGCGGAGTTTCTAGTTGGTGAGTTTCTTGTTGCCGTGTTTCTAAATGCAAAGTCTCAAGTTGTGGTGTTTCTATCTGTGGAGTTTCTAGTTGTAGAGTCTCTAGTTGTGGAGTTCCTAGTTGTGGTGTTTCTAGTTGTGGAGTGTCTAGTTGTGGAGTTTCTGGTTTTGGAGTTTCTAGGTGTAGAGTTTCTAGTTGGAGTTTTAGTTTTCGAGTTTCTAGTTTTAGATTTTCTAGTTGCAGAGTTTCTAGTTGTAGAGTTTCAAGTTGTGGGGTTTCTAGTTGTTGAAATTCTAGCTGTGGAGTTTCTACTTATGGAATCTCTAGTCATGGAGTTTTTAGTTGTGGAGTTTTTAGTTGTGGAGTTTCCTGTTGTGGAGTTTCTAGTTGTGAAGTTTCTATTTGCGGATTTTCTAGTTGCGGAGTTTCTAGTTGCGGAGCTTCTAGTTGTGTAGTTTCTAGTTGGGAAGTTTCTACTTGAGTTTATAGTTGTGGATTTCCTAGTTGCAGAGTTTCGTGTTGCAGAGTTTCTAGTTGTGGAGTTTCTAGCTGTGGAGTTTCTAGCTGTGGAGTTTCCAGTTGCGGAGTTTCTAGTTGCAGAGTTTATAGTTGTGGAGTTTCTACCTGTGGAGTTTCTATTTGCGGAGTTTCTATTTGCGGAGTTTCTAGTCGTGGAGTTTCCAGTTGTGGAGTTAGTAGTTGCGGAGTTTCTAGTTGTGGAATTTGTAGTTGTGGAGTATCTAGTTGCAGAGTTTCTAGTTGTGTAGTTTCTAGTTGGGAAGATTCTACTTGAGTTTACAGTTGTGGATTTTTTAGTTGCAGAGTTTCGTGTTGCAGAGTTTCAAGAGTGTGAGTTTCTAGTTGCGGAGTCTATAGTTGTGGAGTTTTTAGTTGCGGAGTTTCTAGCTGTGGAGTTTCTAGTTGCAGAGTCTCTAGTTGTGCAGGCTCTAGTTGTGGGGTCTCTAGTTCTGGAGTTTCTAGTTGTGGAGTTTATGGTTATGGAGTTTCTCGCTGTGGAGTTTCTATTTGCGGAGTTTCTAGTTGCAGAGTTTCTAGTTGCAGAGTTTCTAGTTGTGGAGTCTCTAGTTGTGGAGTTTCTAGTTAAGGAGTTTCTAGTTGCGAAGTGTCAAGTTGTGGAGTTTGTAGTTGTGGAGTTTCTAGTCTTGGAGTTTCTAGTTGCAGAGTCTCTAGTTGTGCAGGCTCTAGTTTTGGAGTCTCTAGTTCTGGAGTTTCTAGTTGTGGAGTTTCTAGTTGTGGAGTTTCTAGTTGCGGAGACTTCTAGTTGCGGAGTCTGTAGTTGTGCAGTTTCTAGTTGTGAAGATTCTATTTGTGGATTTTCTAGCTGTGGAGTTTCTAGTTGCAAGAGTTTCTAGTTGCAGACTTTGTAGTTGTGGAGTTTCTAGTTGTGGAGTTTCTAGTTGTAGAGTTTCTAGTGTTGGAGTTTCAAGATGCGGAATTGATAGGTATAGAGTTTCTAGTTGTGGAGTTTCTAGTTGTGGAGTTTCTAGTTGTCGGGTTTCTAGTTGCGGAGTTTTTCATGTGGAGTCCCTGGTTGTGGAGTCTGCAGTTGTGGAGTTTCTGGTGGTGGAGTTTTTAGTTATGGAGTCTCTCGTTGTGGAGTTTCTAGTTGCGAAGTTTCTAGTTGCCGAGTTTCTAGTTGGAAAGTCTCAAGTTGCGGAGTTTCTAGCTGTGGAGTTTCCAGTTGCGGAGTTTCTAGTTGTGGAATATCTAGTCATGGTGTTTCTAGTTGTGGAGTTTTTAGTTGTGGAGTTTCCTGTTGTGGAGTTTCTAGTTGTTGAGTTTGTAGTTGTGGAGTCTCTAGTTGTGGAGTTTCTAGTCAAGGAGTTTCTAGTTGCGAAATGTCAAGTTGTGGAGTTTATAGTAGTGGAGTTTCTAGTGTGGAATTCGTAGTTGTGGGGTTTGTAGTTGTCGGGTTTCTAGTTGCGGAGTTTCTAGTCGTGGAGTTTCTAGTTGCAGAGTCTCTAGTTGTGCAGGCTCTAGTTTTGGAGTCTCTAGTTCTGGAGTTTCTAGTTGTGGAGTTTATAGTTGTGGAGTTTCTAGCTGTGGAGTTTCTATTTGCCAAGGTACTTGTTGCAGAGTTTCTAGTTGTGGAGTTTCTAGTTGTGGACTTTCTAGCTGTGGAGTTTCTAGTTGCGGAGTTTTTAGTTGCAGAGTTTCTAGTTGCGGAATTTCTAGCTGTGGAGTTTGTAGTTGTGGAGTTTCTAGTTGCAGACTTTCTAGTTGTGGAGTTTCTAGTTGTGGAGTTTCTAGTTGTGGAGTTTCAAGATGCGGAAATGATAGGTGTGGAGTTTCTAGTTGTGGAGTTTCTAGTTGCGGAGTTTTTGTTGTGGAGTCCCTGGTTGTGGAGTCTGCAGTTGTGGAGTTTCTAGTTGTGGAGTTTTTAGTTATGGAGTCTCTCGTTGTGGAGTTTCTAGTTGCGAAGTTTCTAGTTGCCGAGTTTCTAGTTGCAAAGTCTAAAGTTGTGGAGTTTCGAGCTGTGGAGTTTCTAGTTGCGGAGTTTCTAGTTGTGGAGTTTCTAGTTTTGGAGTTTCTAGTTGTGGAATTTGTAGTTGTGGAGTATCTATTTGGGGTGTTTCAAGTTGTGGAGGTTCTAGTTATGGAGTTTCTAGTTGCGGAGTTTTTAGTCTGTGAGTTTCTAGTTGCCGTGTTTCTAAATGCGAAGTCTCAAGTTGTGGTGTTTCTATCTGTAGAGTTTCTAGTTGTAGAGTCTCTAGTTGTGGAGTTCCTAGTTGTGGAGTTTCTAGTTGCGGAGTGTCTAGTTGTGGAGTTTCTGGTTTTGGAGTTTCTAGGTGTTGAGTTTCCAGTTGGAGTTTTAGTTTTCGAGTTTCTAGTTGTAGAGTTTCTGGTTGCAGAGTTTCTAGTTGTGGAGTTTCTAGTTGTGGGGTTTCTAGTTGTTGAAATTCTAGCTGTGGAGTTTCTACTTATGGAATCTCTAGTCATGGAGTTTCTAGTTGTGGAGTTTCTAGTTGTGGAGTTTTTAGTTGTGGAGTTTTGTGTTGTGGAGTTTCTAGTTGTGAAGTTTCTATTTGCGGATTTTCTAGTTGCGGAGTTTCTAGTTGTGGAGCTTCTAGTTGTGTAGTATCTAGTTGGGAAGTTTCTACTTGAGTTTA